>NC_091636.1:30847989-31147989 GCF_027580195.1 Bos mutus | reverse complement strand
AATTCTTCGGTGCTCAGCTTTCTTCATAGTCCAAATCTCACATCCATACATGACTACTGGAAAAACCATAGCTTTGACTAGATGGACCTTTGTTGGCAAAGTAATGTCTCTGCTTTTGAATATGCTATCTAGGTTGGTCATAACTTTCCTTCCAAGGAGTAAGCGTCTTTTAATTTCATGGCTGCAGTCACCATCTGCAGTGATTTTGGAGCCCCCAAAAATAAAGTCTGACACTGTTTCCCCATCTATTCCCATGAATTGATGGGACCAGATGCCACGATCTTCGTTTTCTGAATGTTGAGCTTTAAGCCAACTTTTTCACTCCCCTCTTTCACTTTCATCAAGAGGCTTTTTAGTTCCTCTTCGCTTTCTGCCATAAGGGTGGTGTCATCTGCATATCTGAGGTTATTGATATTTCTCCTGGCAATCTTGATTCCAGCTTGTGCTCCATCCAGCCCAGCATTTCTCATGATGTACTCTGCATATAAGTTAAATAAGCAGGGTGATAATATACAGCCTTGATGTACTCCTTTTTCTATTTGGAACCAGTCTGTTGTTCCATGTCCAGTTCTAACTGTTGCTTCCTGACCTGTGCCTCCTTTCAGTTCAGTTCAGTTCAGTTCAGTCGCTGGTCATGTCTGACTCTTTGTGACCCCATGAATCGCAGCACACCAGGCCTCCCTGTCCATCACCAACTCCTGAAGTTCACTCAAACTCATGTCCATCGAGTCAGTGATGCCATCCGGCCATCTCATCCTCTGTTGTCCCCTTCTCCTCCTGTCCCCAATCCCTCCCAGCATCAGAGTCTTTTCCAATGAGTCAACTCTTCGCATGAGGTGGCCAGAGTATTGGAGTTTCAGCTTTAGCATCATTCCTTCCTTACTGCCCTGCAAATAGGATCATCAGCATCATCTTTCTAGAATCCATATATAATTTATGCATTAATATATGTTATTTGTCTTTCTCGTTCTGACTTACTTCAGTGTTTAATAGACTCTAGTTTCATCCACCTCATTAGAACTGACTCAAATGTGTTCCTTTTTATAGCTGAATAAAATTCCATTGTGTATATGTACCACTTCTTTATCCATTCTTCTTTATCCATTCATCAATCAATGCCCCTGTGT
The DNA here is from genome assembly GCF_027580195.1 of Bos mutus. Taxonomy (NCBI): domain Eukaryota; kingdom Metazoa; phylum Chordata; class Mammalia; order Artiodactyla; family Bovidae; genus Bos; species Bos mutus. The sequence continues at coordinate 31,146,862 of NC_091636.1, read as the reverse complement.
TCTAGCTATTGTAAATAGTGTTGCAGTGAACAATGAGATATATGTGTCTTTTTAAAATTATGGTTTCCTGGGGGTTTCCAGTAGTGGGATTGCTGGGTCATATGATAGTTTTATTCCTAGGTTTTTTTTTTTTAAGGAATCTCCGAACTGTTCTCTATAGTAGCTGTATCAATTTGCATTCCCACCAATAGTGCAAGACAGTTCTGTTTTCTCCACATCCTTTCCAGCATTCATTGTTTGTAGACTTTTAGACGATGGCTATTCTGACTGGTGTGAGATGATACCTCGTTGTAATTTTGATTTGCATTTCTCTAATATTGAATGATATGAATGATGGGGAGCATCTTTTCACGTGTTTATTAGCCATCTATGTCTTCTTCAGAGGAATGTCTTTAGCTCTTCTGCTCACTTTTTCATTGGTTTGTTTGTTTTTTTGGTATTGAGCTGTGTGAGCTGCTTGTATAATTTGGAGATTAATCCTTTGTTAGTTGTTTCATTTGCTATTATTTCTCCCATTCTGAGGGTTGTCTTTTCACCTTGCTTATAGTTTCCTTCGTTGTGCAAAAGCTGTTAAGTTTAATTAAGTCCCATTTGTTTATTTTTGTTTTTATTTCCATTACAGCAGGAGGTGTGTCATAGAAGATCTTATTGTGACTTACATCAAAGAGTGTTCTGCCTATGTTTTCCTCTAAGAGTTTTATAGTTTCTGGCCTTACATTTAGGTCTTTAATCCATTTGAAAATTCAAGACTTTATAATTAAAACATGATGGTTATTTGGAGAACAATGGAGAGTGGCAATACAAGGGAAAAACTGGTTACACAGAACAGATGGAATAATCTATGTTTGGTGATTCAACAATAGCAGCTTCCTTAACCTGTCTCATTGGCATTTATCAAACAGTCAACCATCTCAGAATCCTTGACAGTTAATCCATAGACCATCCTCTGTTGTTAAATATTCTGAGCTGAACTTTGCAGAAGAGCTGTACCAGCAGGCTTTATGATTTGACCTGGAGGACAAGTTGGAAAACCAGGGCTGACCTAGACATTCAGTAAAAGCCCATTCCCTCAGGCAGGGAATACTCATTGCTCTGTTGCTCAGACTTTGCTCTTTCACAATTGCAAATTAAAACATAAGAAAATGTATTTTTACCAGTTTATATTTAATGCAAAATAAAAATGCAGTTAAAATTAGAATTAATCCTTGCCTTCTGCTAGCCTTGTTTGTGAAGTCCAAGCAAGATGCTGCTTATACTGGGCTACTGTAGAAGTACAAGAGTTTCTCACCTTTCCCCTTTGGCCCTACCATTCTTATGATTCTTTTGACATTTAAATGCATTGGGCTGAGGTAACATCAAAGCGCATCTTGTTGAGTTGTTTAGAGTAACAGTACGACACACAACTTGCAAAGCCAGAGGGCATTGTCTTATAGGCATGAGCTTCTTCTTGTTGACCACTGTGCCATATCTGAGCTGTGAAGTGTTGTAAACATTATTTTAAGATGAAGTCAACTATTTTCATCCTTTGCTAACTCATTGAATGCCATTTCTTCCCTTCAAAAATCTTCCTATTCGATATTTTAAAATAGATGTGTTTAAAAAAAAAACATTTAAAATCTTACAGTACTTTGAAAATACAGTATACAGTACAGCACTGACATACAGGGGCACATTCACAGAAAACTGCCTGGAGACTGAAACAGATTTTGTAGAAAGTTATGCATGCATCGGATCGGAATATACTAAATGTATTAAGGTTTTAGATTAGTAACAACACATGATAATTGCCTGTATTGGAAAAGGGGTTAAAATTTGAGACTTTCTTGTCCTACATATATTTCTACCTAAAGATTCTTTGAAACACTGTACTTAAAAAGATGTCACCAAGATAGTCTTATATGGTATAAAATGATCATGGAGAAAGAGTTCTGTAAAAAGATGCTGACCTTAAGAAATAAGAGGCTTCTTAAATTATTTATTATTTTCTGCTGAACCAGTTGCTTTTAGGATTTCATTTATTTAGTATCAAGGAACATATACCCACATTAACAATTTCTGACCATAAACAGAAAGTACTAATATTAGCCGGTGTTGGCCATTGTTTCGCGAGTTTTTCCTTTACCAGAGTCAAGCTTCACAATAATCCTCTGAAGAAGGTAGTGTTGGCATTATTCTCATTTTGCAGATGAGGAAACAGAGGCTCAGACTAAAAAGCATGGGCAAGGTCAAACAGCTAGGATGTGAGAAGCCAGGATTTGAATCTGGGTAACTCCGCTCTAGCATTGTTCATACCAGTCACCTAGCAAATCCTTAGGAGGAGGCGGCATTTAGTCTAGGCGTAAGGCGGGGAGTTATTGAAGACACATCAGATTGTAATAGGAGGTTTTAAGGGAGAAATTTGTAGTGAGGAAAATCAAATGGAATCGGCTTTGAGTCTGAAGTATTTGTAATAAGAACAATGCTGTACAGTCAGAGATCATCGCTTTGGCGTCAGTTTATTATGAGGTAGGCATGATTGGTTTTATTCTTTTAACTTGTAAAGCCACTCGATGCAGTTATTTCTTTATTTATGACTGCCCCCACACAGCATGAGGGCTCTCAGCTCCCCAAGCAGGGACTGAAGCTGCCCCCATTGCAGTGCAAGCACGGAATCTCAACCGCTGCACCACCAGTCCCGATGACTGGTGTTAGATTCTGTCATTAGAGCTGGGTTTGCCAAGGGGAAAGGAAAGAATGAGCAACAGTAGACACATGAAGAATGATGAAGGCCATATAGTTAGGGTTTCTAATCACTTCAGAATCATTCCAAGACCTGGGCCTGAGGCTCTGCTTCAATACATTTAAGATCCGCCTGAGTCAGTGTTCCTACCTTTAACGTGGAATGTTTATGCTGAAGTTGATTTCAGATGCTTGCAAGCATACTCTTCATCTCTGAGGTAATACTGACTGTAGCATCTGAAATGGATTGTAATCGCTTATTAAGAACTTATTTTGATCACCCTTTTAAAAAAACGCAGAGATAGATTTTTCAAAGAGAAAAGCTACACTGGAATAAAAGCAGGGTAGAATTTGAAACTGAGCCCAGTCAACGTCTCGCTATTTAAGTCTTATCTATCAGAGCTGGGGGTGAAAGGCAGAAAGACCAGTCTCCTTCCTGTTTGTTTATTTCTTGGCTTTCTTGTCCCGTCTGCAGCTTTGTCCCCAGAGCTCCTCAACTGTATTTATTTTCCATCTGCTTCCTGCTCTCTAGACAGTCCAAGACAGTCTACTCACCGTCCAGCAGTTGCAGAGAGGAATGAATATTGTAGTGCACATAGAGCTCATGGTTGCAGCAAGCAACGAAGGGGAAGAATAAAGATGGATTCTGTTTTAGATAGGGTTACAAAACTATGCTGTCTGTAGTTGGGCAGGGCTGTGCAATAGCAGGAATGTCTTGGTCAGGTCTATTACTTTACTTACATCCTCAGATATTTACTAAACTTCTTTTTTTCTTTTTACAGCAGACTGTATCTTCTGAATCATCTCTGGGTTTTTGTTTTTGTTTATTTTGGCCAGTGCTTACAGATTTCTGAATGTCATAGCCCAGTAAAGAAAAAAAAAAAAGTAGATATACATGTGTGTGTGTGTGTGTGTGTGTGTGTGTAGACAGAGGGGATAAATCATTAGGATTGCCAATGTTTGTTTTTGCCAAGTAAGGACATTAAAAATAAATGATTATTTCTCCTCATCATTGTTTCACTTATGAAACGACAATGTAACTCTAAAGGTAGGAAGCAGGATCATCCTTCCTAAGACACATGGTCAGCAACTGTAAACCCAAGTGTGTTTATAAAGATAGATTTTAAATTGTTGAATGTTAGAATGATTAAGTACAGTTTTAGTTAATAGCACCTTTTAGATACTTGTTTTCTTGCTGCAAGTTTGATTTGAAGATTTCTGTTCTGTGATATGAAGTGGAGCCCAAATGCCCAGCTTCTGGGATCTTAAAAATCAGATTCAGTGTGAAACATCCAGTCTCTCATCATGATTTCCATATAAATGGAAACACTGTACCTGGTGTTACTTTATTGAACTTGGAATATCCTGTGTGGGGTGGTACTTGGGGTGCTTGAGGCTATAAGTTGTAACTATATTCACACTGATAATAGTGTCCATTCAGCCTTTGTTGGAGGAGAAAGTGTTATTGCTCAGTTGTGTCCAACTCTGTGATCCCATGAACTGTAGCCTACCATGCTACTCTGTTCATGGAATTCTCCAGGCAAGAATACTGGAGTGGGTTGTCCTTCCCTTTTCCAGGGGATCTTCCCAACCCAGGGATCGAACCTGCTTCTCCTGGATAGTAGGCAGATTCTTTACCATCTGAACTACCAGGGAAGCCCTTTGTTGTGGGAGGAGGGGTGGTCATTATTGAGTAGAGAAGGTCAGAGGAGGAAAATTGGTGGGAGAACTCAGTCTGACTTCAATGATCTGAGCTATTAAATGGTGCTGCAGCCTTAAAACCCCTATCTGGCAATACCAAAATCCTTTAGTTAGTGGATCTGTTCCCTCCAAAGACAATCAGGGAGACATCTGTTGTTATTTGAACATCCTCTCTGAGGATTGCACAATCCCACTCATGCTGGTAAATACAGTTGTCTTTATATTATTTCATTTTTGGTAATTTGAAGAGCTCATGTGATGTAATAGGTTGGCATCCAGGAAAGATGTCCTGCTGGCCCATTCCTTAAAAGGGTCCAGATTCTGAGTGGGCCAAGAGAGGTAAAAAAACTAGAGCCATGCACCCCCATTCCCCACCTCTCAGCTGCTTCTGCTCCCTCTCTTGACTGGGGAAGAGCAGATAGTGGCAGACCAGTGTCTGGCCTGTGGAAAGGATGGAAGGGATGCAGGAAGGGATGTGGGAAGCTCTCTTTATAAGAGCCAGAGTCACCTACTGAAGCCTATAACACAGCAGACCAGACTTTATTGGGGAGAGATTTATCTGCCATGGAGTTGCAGTTGTCTTCTGCCTCAGCTCTGGACCAGGATTGGGAATTTGACTTAGATGTTCTTATCTGTTACACTGGGGCATCCCTGATAGCTCAGTGGTTAAAAAAAAAAAAAAAATTCACCTGCAGTGCAGGAGCTGCAGGAGACTCGGGTTCCATCCCTGGGTCCGGAAGATCCCCTGGAGGAGGAAGTAGCAACCTATCCCAGTATTCTTCCCTGGAGAATCCCACTGGATGGAGGAGTCTGGTGGGCAACAGTCCATAGGCTCAGAAAGAGTTGGACATGACTTAAGTGACTTAGCGTGCACACACACACACACACACACGGGTTGAATGTGTCCCCTTCCAATTTCACATGTGAAAGTTCTAACCCCCAGTACCTCAAAATGTGACCTTATTTGGAAACAGGGTCATTGCAGATGCAATTAGTTAAGATGAGGTCATGCCCTTGACCTTGCTCCCTGGGCCACAGGGGCCACGCTTTTCATTCTCTATTACTCTGGGTGCTCTGCTGGCCTGGCTACAGAATGCCGTGAGGACAGCGGGGTCCTCTGGGGGATGGCAAGAGAAATGAGCACACATCCCTCTCCTTTCCAGTAGAAGTCCCCTGACCCACACAGCTGTGCCAAGAGGCACTTTAGGTTGGCCTAAGCATTACCTTGGAGAAGGCAATGGCACCCCACTCCAGTAGTCTTGCCTGGAAAATCCGGTGGATGGAGGAGCCTGGTAGGCTGCAGTCTATGGGGTCACTAAGAGTCAGATACGACTGAGCGACTTCACTTTCACTTTTCACTTTCATGCATTGGAGAAGGAAATGACAACCCACTCCACTGTTCTTGCCTGGAGAATCCCAGGAACAGGGGAGCCTGGTGGGCTGCCATCTATGGGGTCACACAGAGTTGGACACGACTGAAGCGACTGAGCAGCCGCAGCAGTAGCAGCAAGCATTACCTTAGGCAAATGTGGAGCGATGGAAATGGACTTTGATGTCTCTTGGTAGTAGATCCTGGGAGTATATTCTAGATCAGGCATGATTAACTGGAGTAAAGGTCTCATGAACTGAACAGCAGAAATTGGAATGAATGGGAAGAAAAAGCCAGGCCCAGTGTTGCATTTTCCTCCTAGGAAAGGGCTTCCTAGGGAGGTTTTAAATGGACTTTACCCAGATGCAGAGCTTGTAAACTTCAAAGAGCTGGGTGAACATTTGTCGATTTCCTGAACAAGCTTGGGAGAGGGATCTTCTCCCTTTCCCTCGCTCTGCAGAAGGGTGCCTCGGGCAGGAAGGTAGAGGTTTTACAATCTCCATGTGGGATGCTGCCAGAGTCAAGTTCCCTAAGCAGGTTTTCTTACATTCTCCAGGCTTTCTGTTGTCCTTCTCAGCCTGCCATGAGAGACACAGCCAGTACAGAGGCGGGAGCAAAGAGGGGGAGTGGGGAATGGAGTTAAATAGTGGATTGTTTGACCTTGACGTAGGCTTTGTAATTGTCCAGGGGTTCCTTTCTCTGAGGTTGGCATCTTTAATTATTCAACATAGAAGCTTCATCAACATTTGGACTCCTTGGAGACAACCAGCAATTATCTAAAATTCGGTTCCCACTGCCACCCCTCCCCAACTTCAAAGGAAACTCATTACCAGGCTCCAAATTCTTCAAATTACTTTCCCATCATCTCAAATGATGTATGTAAGTAGTTCATAATGAGGTCTAATCTCACCCTTTGGATGACTAAAGAAGCTCACAGAAGATGGACTGTGATAAAAATTATTTCAAGTCAGGGTGATTGCCTTTGGATTTTTCTTCCCAAGAAGATTTTATTCACCCTTTCTCTGGAATTTTAGATGTTTTATGTATCTAAACTTATAAAAATTATTTATATAAATGTCTTCCTGACTTTTATTTGCAAATTAACATCCAAATGAGACCTCATAATGAACTATTTTATGTCTTGCTGATGAATAATTTAGAAGCACATATTAAACAGGAATGAATCTGATGAGCAGGTCTCTGAGATGGCTGGTGCAATCTAGTTGCCTTTGTTTCTAGGAGATTGTATTTCATATAAGAGAGATTAAGATGTGCTTGAGAATTCAAGTCTGTGTTACGAGTCAGCCAGCCTAGTGTTCCTCTATAGGTTAATCCTTGACATTAACAGAAGAGAAGTAAACTGGAGAAGAGGCGTGCAGAAATGGGCACAAAATTGTCAAGCGTCCTGCTTTTTTAAACCAGAATTCTTTTTCATTGATTATTTACATTATTATATCTTCAGTTCAGTTCAGTTCAGTTGCTCAGTCGTGTCTGGCTCTTTGCGACCCCATGAATCGCAGCATGCCAGGCCTCCCTGTCCATCACCAACTCCTGAAACTCACTCAGACTCACTTCCATCGAGTCGGTGATGCCATCCAGCCATCTCATCCTCTGTCGTCCCCTTCTCCTCCTGCCGCCAATCCCTCCCAGCATCAGAGTCTTTTCCAGTGAGTCAACTCTTCACATGAGGTGGCCAAAATACTGGAGTTTCAGCTTTAGCATCATTCCTTCCAAAGAAATCCCAGGGCTGATCTCCTTCAGAATGGACTGGTTGGATCTCCTTGCAGTCCATGGGACTCTCAAGAGTCTTCTCCAGCACCACAGTTCAAAAGCATCAATTCTTCGACGCTCAGCTTTCTTCACAGTCCAACTCTCACATCCATACATGACCACAGGAAAAACCATAGCCTTGACTAGACAGAACTTTGTTGGCAAAGTAATGTCTCTGCTTTTGAATATGCTATCTAGGTTGGTCATAACTTTCTTCCAAGGAGTAAGCATCTCTTAATTTCATGGCTGCAATCACCATCTGCAATGATTTTTGAGCCCCCCAAAATAAAGTCTGACCCTGTTTCCACTGTTTCCCCATTTATTTCCCATGAAGTGATGAGGCCAGATGCCATGATCTTCATTTTCTGAATGTTGATCTTTAAGCCAACTTTTTCACTCTCCTCTTTCACTTTCATCAAGAGACTTTTTAGTTCCTCTTCACTTTCTGCCATCAGGGTGGTGTCATCTGCATATCTGAGGTTATTGATATTTCTCCCAGCAATCTTGATTATATGTTAATTTTAAACAAAACTGGATGGCTAAAGTAGATGGTAAGATTTTTCTGGAAGTCATCTTTTTGTTAATTATAAAACCAGTGTACTGGATTGAGCCTGCCCTCCTGAAATCCTTATTCTTCTCCAGCTCCCTTTTCACATCCTCACACTTGCCTGCCTTCTCTGTCTCTCCCCATCAGCAATGGGGGATCCCTCGGCAGCTCTTCGTTGTGACCTTCCTGGTTACAAAGGCGGTGGTGATGTGGGGGAGACAGCAATAGTCTGCCTCTAAGAATTTCAAGGTCTACAGATGACTACTAACAATTCCAGTAAAAGTGATAGGGGTAATTCTGATCTACAGAGGTTACCACAGTAGGGTAGAGAAGAGGACTCGAACACAGCCCAGGGGGAGGGCAAGAAGATTAAACTCTTTCTACTGGGCAGAAAAAATTAATTCTTAGCAGCATGATGCTCCTTATGTGTGTAAAAAAGATAGAGAGCGACCCTGATAGAGAGCTGGATCATGGCTAGTTGGAATCAAGCACTCAACTTTTCATAGACCCCATCCTTAGAGGACTGTTGGATTCTGACCTTTTTGGACAGAGGCAATCTCTCATGTTCTGCTTCTTGCTCGAATCCTATATGAGAGCCAGAAAAATCATTTGGAGAGACAGAAGCCAAGAGAGGTTCTTTCCCACAACTGGGGGGGGGCGGGGGGGGGGGGATGAGAGCTACAGGCAAAGGAGTAAAGAGGCGAGTTGAGGGTTCTTGAGTGTCAGTGTGGAGGCAGCCTGCTGTGGGGCCTGGGGAGCTCAGCTGAAAGGAGGGACGATGTGAAAAGATAAGAGAGGCCCAAACATATGCGAGTGAAGGAGGAAGTAGAAGGGAGCATAGAGTAGAAAAGGGGAAGTCTTGTTTGGTAGATCATTTGTAAAAGAGTTGATGTATTTCTCTAACACTGAAGTTGGTGCATTTAATTGAGGTCGTCCTACCGTGGTTCCTTCCTTGTAGGGTCCCCACTCTCAAGGAGAGAACTGCAGCCAACATAGGTCACTGCAGAGGTGCCACAAAGGACTCAAGCAGGAGAGTGAGAATTGGAGATTAGAGACGGAGGCAAGAAGGAAGAGCAGAGTACCTTGGCCTCATGCATAAACTGTACTCTCATCATGAACAGTACTGTCCTTGCAGGAAAACCAAGCAGTGCGGGAGGCAGCTGCAAGGTTTCCGAGTGCTCTGCTGGTCCAGACACAAATGCATGCTCGCCTTTCCTTTTAGGGCTTCCACTGTGTCTGGACAGTATTGGTTTCCTGACTTGACAGAGAAATCTCTTGCAATCTGAATTCAGGACACAGTATCACCTCCCTAATTGGTCTTGAGGATTGGAAAGAGCTGTCTGAATCCCCATAAGGATCTGAATACCAGAAGAAATGTGACTCTAGTACTTCAAAGCCTCATAGTAACTCAACTATGATGGCTCAGAAAAGGTTGGCAATAGACAGTCTTACCTGCTCCTTTTGTTCTCTGAAGACAAATATACAATCCTTTGTCATTTATTTGTTTTGAAAGAGATAATGGAAATTGCAGATGGAAGGAAATTGTAAATGTTCAGAAACATTAAATTATTTGAAACATAACCCCAAATGCCCGATTTTCTCAAAGAACTTTAATGTCTTCTTTCCTCCCTGAAGTGATTCTGAGGGTCCACAGGGAGAGGCTGACCCTCTCCCTTCTGCCTCTTTTCTCCTGGCCCTGGCCTCCTCCGTGATGACCCCCATGGCTCAGCTGTGGCTCAGAGGGGCAGTGTTGTCTGTGGAATGGGGAGAAGGCCCCCTTCCCTTAGTGCTCCGCCTCACTCCGTGTGAGGCAAGGACTCCGAGCTAAAGCATTTGTTGAAACAGCTGTCTTAGAATCTGGTCATGGTCTTCTCTCTCTCTCTCACCTGGGCCCTCCTTATCATGTGGCCTAAGGATTGGGCCAGGGCTGGTGTAACAACCAGAATGTTGCAAGCCCACGTTGCCTCCCACCACCCTCTGTGAATGCAGGGGCTCTGTTACTTTACCCAGCTCTATTTCATGCTCCTTCCTCTCTTAGAATAACAACTATCCCCCTCCACCCACCGCCACCCCCACCCCACCCCGCCCCCGCCGAGCTTCACTGTGCTCCCTGGGAGTGGAATGGTGCCTGGTATTTCACCAGGTTGGATACCCCGGGCAGCCAGCCACCAGCTTAGATCCAGAGAGCTCGGAGCTGAGCAGTGGACGGCAGTGGATCTCAGGCTGAAGCTGAATTCCCTCTGTGCAGGCTTGGTCTCTGACACCTGGTTCTGAAATATTGGTTGGAACATTTGCCTATAGATTCTCTGCCTCCCATTTCATTTCTGAGCATAGGGCTCAGCAAAATCTCCCCGAGAAAAAAGGTGTGAGAACCCTGTCCATGAAGGCCTGCAGAGGCGCCTGTGCGACCCAGTGCCAGGGACCCCTGAAGGGCTGCTGCCCGTGGCCTTTGGTCTCTGCCCCTCACATGCGTGGCCACCCCTCTGGGCCATGACAGACCGCACGCCTCATCTTTTACTGATTTCTGCTTGTGTTCCCACAGATTCAGAATTTAGTGGGATCTGAGTTATGAGCTTTTCATGATTTCAACTTTCACATCAAGATGGTGTGTGGCAAATTATGTGTGATTATATTTAGGATGAAGCAGACTTCGACTTTGTGAATATAAAAATACTATCTAGGCTATTAAGGTCTTTAACAAATTTAGAGGAATTTTCTCCTGTGAGGGAAAAACAGCTTCAGATGTCACGACTGTGTTAGACATAGATAAGAGCCCATTTGAGACAAGTAAAACATTTACTCTGACAGCTCTAAGGTATGCATTTGATTTACAATCTGGAGTTAACTGTCGATTGTCTATGAAATTCGTTTCTTTAGCTTCCAGTTTCCCCGTTTCTCTTCTATTACCTTTTTTGGCTGTTTTTCTTCAAAACTCACCTATCTTTCCTAAACCCACCCCCATTTTGGGTTCACCTTTCCTCAGAAGCCCTCGAAGATCCAACGAAGTCACCTCTACAGTGCTTGGTGACATGAAGGTTGCATAAAGTTGACTGTCAATTTAAAGCCACATTTGCATCCTACCTGAAATGAGATGATTTATGAATCACCGTTTGGTAAATACTCAGAGATCCTCATGTCAAATGCAAGTTCCAAGTGCACTGTGTTATTGCTTCACTTTGTCTTTTGTAAAGCACCTGCTCTCACGACAGTATTCACTGAGCAAATAGCAAATGAAACACACTTCCTTCTCTATTTGAATAATGTACTATTCATGCAAGTTTTTTGGAACAAAGAATCATTGTTGTAAGTTGCTGTGCCAACATGAGGCTGATATCTTATTGCAAGCAGAATAAGGAGATAAAATGGCATGCCACAGGAAAACTGATGAAGTTTCTTTTCAAAACAAAGGGGAGCAAGGCAATAACACAAAATATGAAAAGCCAGGAAATGGTTCGATGGAATGAATACAAATATGAATACAGGTCCCTTGATTTCCTATTACTTTTCTTGTGATAATACCTGCATGTCCAGAGGAAAATTCAAATTACAGTTTCTTGATTACTTTTATTTTAAAAAAAACAACCCAAACTATTGTTCTTCCCTGGATGTACTTGTCCTTATGAAAAGCTGAAAAGATGTTCAATAGAGCAGAACTGTTGCCAGCCATTTCTAGTGGTGACTGAACTATCAAATATTTTCCTCAAATTATAGAAAATTGCCGCTTGTAGAGTCCACATTATGTTTAGCTTCTTAATTTAGGATTAAACATCTGTAACTTATCGTGAGGACATCCAGAGAGTTTGTAAAATATGAACACTGTTTCTCTCTTTAGTCCCCACAGTATCTCTGAAGAAAATTCTTTTGGTCTCATTTGTAAAGATTTGATGATGGCCAATAGAACCAGTATATAATTTTAGAGCGAAAAAATTGAAATCTTCTGCAATGCAACATTGACATGTTTTCACCCCAATTTGCCACCAGTTGGCCAAGAATTCAGATGGTGGTTACCCTTGAGGCTACCTTAGATATCCTGACTGGGATCCAACGGAACTGAGAGAAGGAGCTTTGACTCTCTTATTCCTCTGGCTTTGACTAAAGACCAAGATACTATAATATCATGAGCCTTGAAAGAATTTAGGACTGGCCATAATCTTCCCCCTTTAGGCTTTTCCAGTAACACTCAAGAAGTGTACAGCGTGAAATGTTAAAGTATGGACACTGAGATCTATTAATGACTGAATATAACTGAGGGGCCAAAAGATTAAGGGAAATGTAACAGAACTTGAATCTTGGGTTTAGAATCTTTTTGTTTCTGAAAGATCAAAGAAAACTTCCTGACAAACACAGTGTTAAAGCTGAACATTGAAGGATGAAAAAGATGATATGGGAATCAAATTCAAGAGAAGATATTCTGGCTAAGGGGACAATGTGGATAAAGTAAAGCGTGAGAGAAGGCGTGGGATGCTTCATTTCAGTGCTGGTCAGTGTCTCACAGTGGCCCTGGAGATACAGTCAAGGCTAGAAAAATTCTGTAATATCTACCCCTAAGAAATCGGCATTGGTGGTGTTCCTGCTGGAAAGCCTTCTCTCGCCACTGACACTGAATTAAGGTGCCTTTTGTCTGTGCTGTCAGCCTCCTTTGTCCTTGGCCCAGTGTATTTCTTCAAGGAATATATGGTTGTGCCTATTCTCATTTGACTTCCTCTTTGTTTTAAGATCTACAGAAAGGACCTTGTCTTGACTACTTTTATCTTAACGCCATGGATAGTGCTTAATAGATGTTCAAGAAATATTTCTTGAACTGAATGAATAATGCAAGCTTTCCTTAAGTAATACCTTTCAAATGTTTAAAAAATTTTTCAAAGGCTAGATTGGATAATTATACTAAAGGCATAAAGCCACATTGATAAATGTGGCTATATTTTATAATTAAATGGCTAAAAATAAAGCTTACTTTAGACCATTATAGACAGGTACTCATAGAGTGCCAAATGAGTACCTTTTGGGTTCACTCAAAGGGTTCATCTATCAAACTGCTAAAAAAGTCCCCTTTATAAAAGAGTTTCATTATAAGATGACTTGGAAGTATAAGGCTTATTTGAGCAGCTGTAGAAAGGGGGAGCAGAGCTCTTCCAGTCTGCTAGGAAAAGACTATGTTTGAGAGAATCCTGAACTTGGAGTCAGAAAACTTGGGATCTAGCTCTTGAAACTGCTGTGTGAAGCCAGGCAAGCTCCTCAGAGTCTCTGATCTCCCATTTCTTATCTGCATGCTCAGAACCATGCTACCAGGCCTGCTTACTTTGCAGTGCTGTGAAGACAAATAAGATGATGTAGAAATGAGGTAATAAAACTACAAAGAGTTCTCCTCCTTTTTCTTATCAAAATGGTGTAAGAAATAAGCTGAACTGACCTCCTGAATCCTAGGATGTCTTTTGTCCGGCAGTTGCAAAACAGATACCAGACCTTAGGACTTTTGATTTGCTCTTCAATCCACCCATTGTACCCTGCCGCCTCTTTCTGATCTCACCAGGAAGAGAACACAGATCGCTGCTGGAGGAATGCAGGGTTGTAAAAGCGTGTCCTTGGCGGGACACTTTATACCCGCTGGCACTTACGCCAGAGTCAGAGTCCACCTTAAGGTAGTTCTCGTGTACAGCTTATCGAGAGCAGCATGAAAATATCCAGTAAAGTGGTGGCTGCGAAGACGTGGGGAGGCTGGCCGGACAGAAGAGCTCTGTTCTCAGGCACATTTCTCCCATTCTCTGCTCTTTTTCAGGCTGTCGGGGCTTGGCTCTTGCCAACATGCTGAAGGGGCTGGCCAGTGTTCCTTCTAGGCTGTTCAGTAGGGATTAGTGGGAGGATTGGCATGTTTACCAGTCTCTATCTGCACTGCTCTCTCTGCCAGCATTTCAACCTGAGAAGGCTTTGTCACTCCCTGGTGGCCCTTTGTCTTGGTTTATGACAGGTTTATTATCTTTTATCTACCAAACCCAGAGAGTAGAAGATGGGTGTTTGATTTCATTTGCCAGGTACCTTTGACTTTGAATTATCTGCTTGAGATCAGTCCAGCCCTCAGGAGGGACTGAGGTCTCAAATCACCCCACCGTTTGCACAGTCTCTCGAACCACAAAGTGCATGTATAACTTATTCAATGTTTGTCAAGAAAAAAGCCCTTTTTTCACTGAGCTGTGATTTTCTGATATGCTCCATTTAAAATTAATGATTTTGTGTGTGTGTAGATTTACAATTCTGATGGGGAAATAGCTATAAAATGTAACGTGTAATAGCAAGTCAGGACTAAGATCACGTGCCACATCATTTTCTCTACATGCTTTACTGAATTTGGTGGTCCTGGGTCCTCTTCTTTCTGGGGGTGGTAAACGGACAGGAAGACGGGAAGAGCAATGTTGTGTGCATTCTCACATCGCATCTATCGCCTTGATAGACAGTATTTTTCAGTTTCAAATATTTCTGCTTAAGATTCTGTTTCATCACTTGGATCCTGTCTAGTGCATCATTCAGTTTTCACAGTAGTTCAGTCAATTGTGGGGTTAGGACTTGACAGAGAAACAGAAGCGGGCATGCACGCACGCATCCAGCCAGCACTGTTTACGTTCAAGGCACTGTGGTAGGCATTGGAGAAACCTCCCAAGCTTGGTGCACTGACAGAGCAGAGCAGCGGTTTTTAACCTCTCTTATACTCCTTGGCTTCCCTTGTGGCTCAGCTGGTAAAGAATCCGCCTGCAATGTGGGAGACCTGGGTTTGATCCCTGGGTTGGAAAGATCTCCTGGAGAATGGAAAGGCTACCCAGTATTTTGGCCTGGAGAATTCCATGGACAGTCCATGGGGTCGCAAAGAGTCGGACACGACTGAGTGACTTTCACGTACTCTTTTGGGGGCTTCCCAGGTGGTGCTCCACTCCAGTACTCTTGCCTGGAAAATCCCATGGATGGAGGAGCCTGGTGGGCTGCCATCTATGGGGTCACACAGAGTCGGACACGACTGAGTGACTTTTACATACTCTTTTGGGGGCTGCCCAGGTGGCGCTCCACTCCAGTACTCTTGCCTGGAAAATCCCATGGATGGAGGAGCCTGGTAGGCTGTAGTCCATGGGGTCGGACATGACTGAGCGACTTCACTTTCACTTTTCACTTTCATGCACTGGAGAAGGAAATGGCAACCCACTCCAGGGTTCTTGCCTGGAGAATCCCAGGAACGGGGGAGCCTGGTGGGCTGCCGTCTATGGGGTCGCAAAGAGTCGGACACGACTGAATGACTTTCACATACTCTTTTGGGGGCTTCCCAGGTGGCGCTCCACTCCAGTAGTCTTGCCTGGAAAATCCCATGGATGGAGGAGCCTGGTGGGCTGCCGTCTATGGGGTCACACAGAGTCGGACACGACTGAAGCGACTTAGCAGCAGCAGCAGCAGGTGGCGCTAGTGGTAAAGAACCCACCTGACAATGCAGGAGACAATAGAGACGGGGGTTCAATTCCTGGGTCGGGAAGATCCCCTGGAGGAGGGCATGGAAATCCATTCCGGTATTCTTGCCTGGAGAATCCCATGGACAGAGGAGCCTGGCAGGCTACCGTCCACGGGGTCACAAAGAGTCAGACATGACTGAAGTAACAGCACACATGCACACACACTCTTTGAAAATCTGATGAAAAGTATAGACCTTCTATCCCACCAAAAAAATTCAATGACAGGGGATTCATTAATTATCCATGGATGTAGGTTTAAGAACTTTTATTTCCTCATCAGAGGCACAGATTAGTGAATGTACAATCACAGCAGAGCGGTAGGTTCAGTCTCAGAGTCCAGGGTCCTATGCGACTGCAGACAAGGGCCCCACTTTCCACTGCCTCACCAACAGTCCAGCCTGTGTTCTGAGTTATGTTCATCAATGGTGAGAGATTTCCCCATCTTATCAGGGTTTTCATGGTGAGTGTGGGAGAGGGCAAAGAGATCAACAAACCTCCTGGCAAGAGTTCTGAATTTGGGATTAGAAGTTTAGGATTTAGCAGTCCCTGATTCACCACGTTCCTATCGTGTTAAATGGACATATTACTTAATCTCTCCAAGTTCCACATCTTAGTCTGTAAAGTTAGTGTTACCTGCCCTGTCAGCCTCATGGCTAGGGGGGCGATGGTGTGGTGACAGGGACTATGGACTGGGCATGTGAAACAGTAATGTTCTTCTGAAACTGTCATGATGTACAAATGTAATGCATGATCATCTCTATACCCACAAACACAGATATTTGAGAAACAAATAAAATTTGGTTAAAAGGGAGACAGCGTTTGCATCCAGGGGTTTCCTGTGGCTCATGACAATGGGCTGTCACATAGAACCAAACTTACAGACCTCCATGGGGACAGAAGCCATGAACTTGATTTTGGAGACTGATCCACTCAACAAACCACAGTCAATGCCGTGTGCAATTTGGCAAGAGACCCAACTTTGTAAATTCAGAGAAAATATGTTAAAAAGTTATAAGCCAGTGGTTGGATGATTGGACATGCATATATTTATCGTGGAGTTTTAGAAGCCCAGAAAACTATAAAAATTATGTCAACGTGCCCATCCCAACCCAAACCATGCATTCCCTTTTTTCGTTATCTTTTGTGATCTAGTTGAGAAGTGGCCTGGGGCTCAGCTGGCAGCCTGGCCACGCAGGAGGGGGCGGATGTAGGAATGGGCACACCAGTCTTAGAAGCTGGAGTTCTGAGTGGGAGTCCTGACTCTCCCTCCACGGAGCAGCTGGGTCTTAGTGGACTCTCTGATACTTCATCAGGAAACAAGATTTTATAGCTACATATATCCAGCTTGCCTATCTCACTGGGTTTTTGTGAAGCTCTGGGCAACATTCCTTTATAAAGAGCCAACTATATAAATTACTGTTATTGCCTGCATAAATGTACATGTTCCATCAACGAAATGATCAAAAGGGAGAAAAAGACACTGTATTACACTTTTACAGATTGGCTGCCTAATTTGTTTTTAGTTAAATAAGCACATGTCAGAATGCTTGCCTGCCTAATTATGTTTGTGAAGTATGTACCTAGAGGTTTCTGATCAAAATATATCCAGGAGCTCTGTCCTGGCTGCAGAAAGGAAGGCAGGCTTCCACTGGTGATTTTCACCTTTAATATTTAGCAAAAGGAACTTAAGAAAATATGTTTGATTTTCAAGTATTTTTTCTCTTCTGTAGGAACAAATACCAACCCTCCTCGCTCTGCACCTCAGCCCATATGCTCTCTCTTAATTCTCTCTGCCCTCCCCACTTTTGCCCTGTCCCTTTCCCTTCCTCCCCTCCTGCCTGTTCGCTGTGTATTTGCAGCCCAGCAGAGGCAGCTGCCCTTGCAGATGAATCCCAGGGGATCCGTGGTGGCACGGTATCCATGGAAACCTGGAAAGAAGCAGGCAGCCCCTGCTTTCCAACCCACGTGTCGGTGGTGTGGCCAGACTGGCTGATGAAGGACTTTTGCTCCAGTTATGACACTTAGGAAGAGGCAGGGCAGGAACTGCCTGCTTTGATCCAGACACTGGGATGTAAACTCTGCCCAGCTGGAGCTGTTACGGGCAATTGTAGCTTACTTCCTGTTAACCCATTCCTGGAATCCTGCTTCTTACTCCAAGCTGAACACTCCCAGGTCCCAGCCAGACTGCACATGTGAGGTAAACTGTAGACTCTTTGAACTGGGAGCTTAGTCTTTCCCTCAACAGTTATTAAACTTTTAGTATATATCAGATATTGTGCACAGTATATTAGGGGAAAACCTAAGTAAATAAGATATGGTTCCTATTTTTAAAAGTTGACAGTCTAGTAAGACAAAAATGTATGCAAGTAATCATCATGTGGGTTGTCCCGGTGGCTCAGTGGTAAAGAATGCTCTTGCATTGCAGGAGCTGCAGGAGATGTGGGTTCGATCCCTGGGTGGGAAGATCCCATGGAGAAGGGCATGGCAATTCACTCCAGTATTCTTGCCTGGAGAATCCTTATGGACAGAGGAGCCTACTGGGCTACAGTCCACAGGGTCTCAAAGAGTCCGACACGACTGAACGACTGAGCACACAATGTTAATGCGACAAGTGCTGTTTCAGGACCCAGGGCTATCAGGTTCAGGAAGGCCTAAGAGGGAAGATGATTTTTGACCCTCGCTGTAAAAAATGACTCAGATTCTATCACTCGGAGGAGACAAGAATGATATTCCAGCATAGGGACTAGCAATAGAAAGGCAAGGATGCGGGAGGATGTTCAAGGAATTGTGAAGGACCGATAAGCCTGGAGCGGGCTTTCCTGATGGATCAGGTGGTCAAGAAACTACCTGCAAAGCGGGAGATCCAGGTTTGGTCCCTGGATTGGGAAGAGCCCCTGGAGAAAGGGATGACCACCCACTGTGGTATTTTTGTCTGGAGAATTCCATGGACAGAGGTGCCTGGCAGGCTACAGTCCATGGGGTCACAAAGAGTTGAACAGGACTGAGCAGGTAAATGCAACGAGCCTGGAGCAGAGTATCCAGTGGGGCTAGTGAGCGGGGAGGTGGCCCTAAGTCAGGATGTAAAGGGGCTTGAGAACAACGTGAAGGAGATTTGGATGCTAAAAGGAAACAAGACAGATATTTTAAAAATATTATTCTGAAAAACTCTCAACCTGCAGAAAGTCCACTGTGGATGTTTATGTGGGGGAGTGATATCATTACGTTTCTGTTTTGGGGTGGGAGCTCTGGGGGAGCATGAAAATGACCACGTGGTGGGGATGAGGGAGTGCCAGAAGGCAGGGAGGCCAGGGAGGCTGCTGTGGCAAAGCCACCAGTAAGAAGCCAGTTCAGCTCAGTCTCTCAGTCATGTCCGACCCTCTGTGACCCCATGGACCGCAGCATGCCAGGCCTCCCTGTCCATCACCAACTCCCAGAGTTTACTCAAACTCATGTCCGTAAAGTTGGTGATGCCATCCAGCCATCTCATCCTCTGTTGTCCCCTTCTCCACCCGCCTTCAATCTTTCCCAGCATCAGGGCGTTTTCCAATGAGTCAGTTCTTTGCATCAGGTGGCGAAGAGGATCCCAAAGCGGGTGTGGGGCCGGGGTGATGAAGAGCAGGTTAGTGGGGCATTAGATGGGCAGGTGGAGAAGGCAATGGCACCCCACTCCAGTACTCTTGCCTGGAAAATCCCATGGATGGAGGAGCCTGGAAGGCTGCAGTCCATGGGTTGCTGAGGTCCAGACATGACTAAGGGACTTCACTTTCACTTTTCACTTTCATGCTTTGGAGAAGGAAATGGCAACCCACTCCAGTGTTCTTGCCTGGAGAATCCCAGGGACGGGGGAGCCTGGTGGGCTGCCGTCTATGGGGTCGCAGAGTCGGACACGACTGAAGTGACTTAGCAGTAGATGGGCAGGGGCCCAGGACTGGGTGGGTAGGAGTTTAGGGAATCAGTGTGATGCTAATGGAATGGACGGGGTGGGGAGATGGTGATGTGGGAGCAACATGGGCTCTCAGGAGGAAGCTTTCAGGGAAATGGGAACATGTATGGCTCAACTTTCCACTTAGGATAGCACTTCTCAGCTGGAATGGGTTCAAGCGCTCCGAGGTGGAAAGGACCCAGAGCTGAGTTCAGAAGAACTGTGTCCTGGGACTAAACTTTATGGTATTTGAAAACAGCTATGTAGCCCTCCCTTAGCTTTCTCAGCAGTAGAGCAAAACCATCGCAACTCCTTTAATCCTCTCTTGAGGCTTTAAATAACTTGGGTTGAGCTATACTCTCCCATTTTCCCACATCCCAATTAAAATGCAGAGCCCCAGGCTACAGACAACACAGGAATCTTTCTCAAGTTATACATGTACGTGAGTTTGAGCAAACTCAGGGAGATAATTATATATTTCATGTGTGCTGTGCACACTTCATTAAAGATAACTGTGATTCCCACATTTAGCACTTTAGTTAATACCTACTTTGGCTGAAAAACTTTTTTTTTTTTTTTTTTTTTAACTTCATTTAAAAAATCTTTCCACTAAATATTAACTCTCGGCAATGTATTTGCCAGCCCTGTTCCTCCTCAGGAGTTTCTAGAGGAAGACTTGACTTTTATTGCAGAATTGCTGTTTGGGTATAGTTCTGGATTCTGATTACATTAAGGAAGGAGGTTCCTCTGGAAAACATAAAATGAGGGAACAAACACATCCTGTCAAGAGTGCACTGGTGGTCTGGCGAGGTCTTCCAGGAGGGCTGAAGACTGCTTTTGCATTTGAAGATGGGCTTTGCTAATGTCATCTTCCCTGGTGGCTCAGACGGTAAAGCATCTGTCTGCAATCCAAGAGACCCGGGTTTGATCCCTGGGTTGGGAAGATCCCCTGGAGAAGGAAATGGCAGCGCACTCCAGTATTTTTGCCTGGAAAATCCCATGGACGGCGGAGCCTGGTAGGCTACCGTCCATGGGGTTGCAAAGAGTCGGACAGACTGAGGGACTTCATTTTCACTTTCACTTTGCTAATGTCTTGGAGAAGCTCTTTGTCAACAGAGGGGGAAAAGCCCCCCAAAACAGCAATAACAACAAAAAAACAGTGTGGGGAGGAGGCTGTTTATCTCAAGACTTTGCAGTAGGAAGCCTTCACTGAATAGCACGTGGCTTCATCATTTTAGGTCTTCTGAATATCTGATCTAGTGAATGAGAAGATGTAGGAATTTTAGTAAGTTCTTGAATTGTCTTCAAAGGTATTCATGGAGATATTCTTTGCCCCATAGAATCCTTAATAACTGGTCTTGCAGGTTATAAGCTGGGAGGTCTCTCCTTCAGCCAGCCTCCCTACTTCAAATCAGCTCACTCTCACTGCCTCGGAGCCCCCGAGGGCCAGGATGCTGCCTGCGACCTGCCACACAGCTACTCCTCCCAAGGACCTTGCTGTTTCTACCACTCGGCAAAGGCAGGCTCTTCTGCCACGTGGATCTGGCACTCTGCCGGCTCCCTGGCACTTTTCCCTCTGCTCTGTATGATCCTTCAATCCCTGCACTCTCTCCCTTCCTCTCATTCCCTCCAAGCAGCTTTTCTTAAGTATGAGCTCCTCATCTAAACCATAGTCTTCAGAAACAGTTTTTAAAATTCCCCAAGGATGGAAAAATAACTAGTATCACTCCAGATATGCAGGAGAAATGTTACTGCTTTAGATGCAGCGGATCTCTTAGGACATTAACGCTGAAATCTGCTGTGGAACTCTGGTTGAGACTTCTGGTTGTGGGCTTGTGGAATGTTTTTCCATCTTAAGGGTGGAGGAACTCTGGTTCCATCATCTTTCTGTAACTGATGATATTTCTCCCAAATATTCTAATTATGTTAGGACTCCTCTCTGACCTACCAAAAGCTTAGGTTTGGGGAAACTTCAGCCAGAAAAAGACGATTGGTGAGTTCTTCCATGCAAATGCAGTCCTGAGGCAATGTGTTCAGGATAGCATATTGGGGAATCATATTAATCAGAAAAAATCAAAAGGAAGAAGATACTAAAGGAGAAGAGAGGTTGTCACTCTGTTACCTTTCAGTTCAGTTCAGTTGCTCAGTCGTCTTCGACTCTTTGCAACCCCATGAATTGCAGCACGCCAGGCCTCCCTGTTCATCACCAACTCCGGGAGTTCACCCAGACTCACATCCATCGAGTCAGTGATGCTATCCAGCCATCTCATCCTCTGTCGTCCCCTTCTCCTCCTGCCCCCAATCTCTCCCAGCATCAGTCTTTTCCAATGAGTCAACTCTTCGCATGAGTTGGCCAAAGTACTGGAGTTTCAGCTTCAGCATCATTCCTTCCAAAGAAATCCCAGGACTGATCTCCTTTAGGATAGACTGGTTGGATCTCCTTGCAGTCCAAGGGACCCTCAAGAGTCTTCTCCAACACTACAGTTCAAAAGCATCAATTCTTTGGTGCTTAGCTTTCTTCACAGTCCAACTCTCACATCCATACATGACCACAGGAAAAACCATAGCCTTGACTAGACAAACTTTTGTTGGGAAAGTAATGTCTCTGCTTTTGAATATGCTATCTAGGTTGGTCATAACTTTCCTTCCAAGGAGTAAGTATCTTTTAATTTCATGGCTGCAGTCACCATCTGCAGTGATTTTGGAGCCCCCAGAAATAAAGTCTGACACTGTTTCCCCATCTATTTGCCATGAAGTGATGGAACCAGATGCTATGATCTTAGTTTTCTGAATGTTGAGCTTTAAGCCAACTTTTTCACTCACCTTTAGATGAGCACTAACCTCAAATATTTCAAGATCTGGCAAGTGGAAAGGAGTAGATTTGCCTTGTACTTCACAGGATGCATGTATTAAATAGTGCTAGCTACTGAAACAGGTAACTCCCAAATCCTGGTGACCAAGCAGAATGAAAAGTTACTTCTTGCCTCTAAAACCACCTCAGTGGGGATGTGAGTGGGAGTACGTCTCTTCTTCATGAAGTCATTCAGGGCCCTAGGCCTTGCCCTCCCAGTTTTCCATTCCACTGGCAGAAGAGAGAGCAAGGACCACATGTGAGAAGCTCTTATGGGCCAGGCCCTGGAAGAGACAGAGGTTACCTGGTTCATATTCCACTGGCCAGAATTTAGTTCTCCAGCTACAGGTACTTGCATGGAGGCTGGAAATGTTGGAAAAGAGGAAGAAGAGAACTTGAGTGTTGGTGGTAACTGAAGTTTGGATGTTCGGAGCTGTAGGTTTTGGCTTGAAATAAGATATTAATTACTTGGGGGAATTAGCATGGTTCACAGTGGGTAACCTCATGAAATAAGATTATTACTGGAATGTTAGTTGGAGAAGAAATTCCACCCTCCTTTCTCCCACTTTTCTTGTGGGGCAAAGTTCCTAGTTCACCTTACTGAGAAAAGAGAGGGTCAGATAGCACAGCTTCATCTGCGGAATATCTTTTTCATTTTTGATTTTCCTTTCCTATAAGAGCAAGCTGGACTCTAGATGTTGACTTTGTTACCAAACCAGCTTTCTTTTGCCTGGTGTGCATCAAAAACGCTAAGATTTGCAGCAAAAAGAGTGCTTATTCCCATCACAACTGAGTGAGGAGAGGGGAGAACAAACCTGAAATGCACCTCCCCTCCAACGCCAGGAGCTGGAGGTATTTATGGAATGATCAATAAAGCAGCAAGATGGTCAGAGGCATGAGGAGGATGGGGAATGGTGATTGGAAGAAGGTGGGGCCATGGGGAAAGTGATGGGAAAAGTGCAATAATCGTCCTTCTGTGCAGGCGTAACTAGGCCACAGGCCTATGCACGTTCAAAAGGTCATGGAGAGGACATTCGCACATGCCCAGTTGGAGGGTGGGTGGTCCTATCTGTCTTAACAGGCTTCAGCTTGAGCTAGACACAGTCAACTCTAAGTTCCTAGAAAACAACCCCAGCAAACATCATGTCTAGTCCCCATTTGTCTTGGAGGACACGCAAATCTTAAAAGGCCTTGATTAGTGAAGGCCGGTGATATGGATTTACCCCACAGTTGCAAGTCACCCTGGTGGTCAGCAGACAAGGACTGAGGATCGCTTCTCCAGGGTGGAGGATGCTCTGGGTGTGAAAAGTGTGAGCCTTCCCTTTACTGTAACACAAGCTTGTGGGGCAAAAGTTATGAAGTTTTTACCAACAGAGTAAAAGTAAAAATGAGCAGAATTACTCTGAAGTTTAACAGTTTGGAATCCTTAGTATTTTGACACTAGAAGGGACCTTAGATCCCACGGGCATCACTGATGCAGTGGACATAAGTTTGAGCAAATTCAGGGGGATAGTGAAGGACAGGGAAGCCTGGCATGCTGCAATTCATGAGCGTGAGAGTCAGACACGACTTAGCGACTGAACAACAACAACAAGGATTAGAGAAGTCTAATCTTACTGGGCTGCGCATGGAGAGGAACAGAGGGGTCAAGCCCTCTGTCCTCAGGGTTGCACAGCCAGTACTGGCAAAGCACAGTTAGCATCTCCCGACTCCTAGATCTGCCCTTCCCACCAATACAGTATCAGGACTTCCCTGTTCTAATGATGTCATTCAAACTGTCCTGTTTGTGTCCACTGACACCATGACTTCTTTGGAACCTACATGGGAAGGAGATATGGGATCTGATACTGCCCTGCTTTTGGTGGCCTTGGGCATGTGGATGAGCTTAGGTTTCTCATACATAAACTGAATGATTTAGATTACATCAGTGGTTTTCAAATCATGTTTCATGTTTGGAGGCCCAGTATCTTCTGGAGCTTTCTTAGGAACCGTTTTGGAGAATAGGAATGAAGCTTAGCCATTTTATGTATCCATTTCTTTTTCACTTTTGTTTTGTGACTTAGTTTGAAAAAGGGGAATGGATTTCCCTGGTGGCTCAGATGATAAAGCGTCTGCTGACAATGTGGGAAACCCAGGTTCGATCCCTGGGTCAGGAAGATCCTCTGGAGAAGGCAATGGTAACCCACTCCAGTACTCTTGCCTGGAAAATCCCATAGACAGAACAGCCTGGTAGGCTACAGTCCATGGGGTCACAAAGAGTTGGACACGACTGAGCGACTTCACTTAGTTTGAAAATCCCTGCAGGAGATGGTCTCTTGAGAGTCTTCCTGTCTTTAAAACTTGACATCTCTTTGAAGTGTGCTTTATGCACTTCATCATTAAGGCACTTCATATAGGGGCTGTCTATGAAATAGACACAAAGCTGTGAAAGTTAAATAAACGAAAGTATGCCCCTGCTTGTCACGACTGCAGATTCATATGCCTTCAGGGTTAAGCAGGTAATATGGAAGGAAGAAGGAATATGTTATGGGTTGGATTAGGTCCTGTGGCCCCCTACCCCAATTTCTATGTTGAATTGCTAAACCCCAGTGCCTCAAAATGTGACTGTTTTTGGAAATAGTCTTCAAAGAAGAAATTGAGTTAACATGTGGGCATTAGTGTGGGATCTAATCCTATATAAGACTTGTGTCCTTATAAGAAGAGGGAGTTTGGACACATATATAGAGGGAAGGCCATGTGAAGACACAGGGAGAAGACAGCCACCTCTAAGCCAAAGACACCAATCCTACCAACACCTTAATCTTGGACTTCTAGCCTCTGGGATTGTGAAAAAAAATAATTGGTGTCATTTAAGCCCCCCAGCCCATGGCACGTTGTTATGGCAGCTCTAGCAGGCTAATACAGAACGTGTGTGCGTGTATGAGGATAGGTTTGTGTAAGTGTACAACAATAGGCAGTGCTAGGGACGGTGGGCTTCCCTGGTGGCTCAGAGGTTAGAGCATCTGCCCGGAATGTGGAAGACCCAGGTTTGATCCCTGGGTCGGGAAGATCCCCTGGAGAAGGAAATGGCAACCCACTCCAGTACTCTTGCCTGGAGAATCCCATGGAGGGAGGAGCCTGGTAGGCTACAGCCCATGGGGTCACAAAGAGTTGGACACGACTGAGTCGGACATGACTGACTGAGGGACTGTCGCAAGGTTGAGCGAGCCTGTCCTGGCTGAAAGGGAAAGACACTCATCAGCTCCAGCTGATTGTTGCCATGTGGGGCTATTAGCTCGGGGTTGCCAGACATTCTGAATGTGAAACATCCAGCTTTCTGACCATGCAAGGGCAAACAAAACCTGTCTGGGGGCTGAATCTGACCTCTGGATCAGCAGTTTTGACCATCGACCTCATGTTTAAGGTAACAATTTAGCAATGACCTCATCAGGCAGGGTCTGGTTAGAGAGTAAACATTCGGAGACAGAACACTGACTTGGGAGCCAGGACACCTGGCTGCCTCTCCTGGCCAGACTGTTCTGCTTTTAGACCTTGAGCCAGACCTCAGTTCCCATTCCTGTCAGGCGAGGGGACTGAACTAGTCCCTGCCGGCAAAGGTGACTGGAGATTTCAAGTCTGAGTGCCATACTCTGGAAACATCAGGAATAATGCCAGGATGATTACTCTCCCCCTGGCTGTTTCTCTCTAAGAATAAGTGCCTGATCTAGTCACATAGAAAGAGACAGTGGAATTAAGGATTTAAATGCACAGAAGTGGATAAAATATCCCCATGCCTTAGAAAGAGCTGCTCCAACTGGAAAAAGAAAAGTGAAAAAAAAAAAAAAAAAAAGCAGGAGGAATTGCTCCAAATGAATGTCATTCAAAATATTGGCCAGAGGGGGTAAAAATCTCATTCTTTCATTATCAGAATTATCATGGTGCTCCTTGGCTCTGCATTGGAGCTATCACTATGGGGTTTTCTTGGCTTGTCTTTTTTTTGGTCAGCATTTCAAGGGCAAAGTTACAGTAGACATAGACTAATAATAAAAATGATTAAGTCTGTACTATGTGCCAGGGACTTTACATACACAAGCATTTCTGCTTGAAACATAAAATTACACTTCTCAGAAAATTTTGCCGTCTACAAAACTGCATAAAAAAATAATAGGACTTGTGGAAAATATAGCACCAAGATAGACCATTCAAATCCTGTGCAACTTTGATGAGCCCAAACAATCATTACTACCTGGGGAGGTCACTTGGACCACCTTGGCAGCAGCTGGGAGGCTAGAAGCTGCCACAGGGGTATGAAAATCCCCAAAAACAATGGAGATGAGAAGTTGGTAATTTTTTCTTAAACCAGCACTGGCAGGAGCAGAGGTAGGGCAGAAGAAATGAACTCCGGGTGAGCGGAGCTACTGTCAAGGAGAACACAGGAGGCAGGACAACCTCACAGAAACTGAGCGTTCAGAGGCTGGGATGTGCTAACGGAGGAGGCAGCCCTGGAGCAGGTGAAGGTTTTATATTTCCTAGAAAACAGCAAAAAGTTCCTGCTGATGATGTAGCAGCCAAGCTCCTGAGCTTTTCCCTTTTGATTGAAGATCATAGCTCACTTCTGCCATCCCAGCTCCTTTTGCTTAGGAAAACTCACCTACGACATGGTGGAAAACAAGATGCAGTTTTCACAGTTCAATGTGACATGTGCGTGCATTCTAAGTCACTTCAGTGTCCAACTCTTTGCAACCCTATGGACTGTAGCCCGTCAGGCTTCTCAGTTCATGAGATTTTCCAGGCAAGAATTCTGGAGTGGGTTGCAATTCCCTTCTCCAGGGGATCTTCCTGACCCAGGGATTGAACCCACATTTTTATGTCTCCTGCATTGGCAGGTGGGTTCTTTACCACTAGCGCCATCTGGAAACCCTGCAATGTGACACATGAGTGTGCAATTATGTGCATTATAACATGCAGTTTTCACATTCTTCTGATATCCTTCCTCTATAACCAATCACTGATGGGCTGATTCGTGCTATAGAAATGCAGGTGGTAGGGACTTCCCTGGCAGTTCAGTGGTCCCACTGCACATAAGACTCTGGGCTTCCACTGCAGGGGGCAGGGGTTTGATCCCTGGTCAGGGAACTAAGATCCTGCATACTGCACTGTGCGGCCAAGCAAAGAAAAAAGAAATGTACATAGCGGAACAGATGCATAATATTTCGTTCTCACAACCCAAGGTGTGGAGCAGTGGTTCTCATATTAGCATGCCTGGAGGGCTTGTTAAAACAGATCTCTGGGTTTCATCCTTAGAGTTTCTGATTCAGCATTTCTGGGGTGGAGCCCAAGAATTCGCATTCTAAGACATTCCCAGATGATACTGATGCTGGCCAGGACCACATATGAGAACTACTATACAGAAGGCAATGGATAATTGGCCAGATTTTGTGACTTGCCCAAGATTGCTGCAGGAATGGACCCTAGGTGGGCCTAAATCTTAAGCCTAATGAGGCTAGTATGCCAGAGAAATTGACCTTTGATGATCTATAAACACTTAGGAATGTGCTGGGCTTGGTTTCGGTAATTACTTGTACCTAGTTAGCAGGCAGGCATGCAGCTCAGTCAGTCAGTGGGGATGGGCTTGTGGTCAGCGGAAATACATTGTGGGGACTTGGGGAGTCTCCGCCTCCACCTGCGGGTACGCTGTGTGGTCTCCTGTGGACGCCTTTGTAAATGCTGGTATCTCAGCTATTGATGTATGTGCATTGCCACGTGTACTCCCCAGCCAGTGGGAACCAACTGTATAGCACGGGGAGCTCAGCTTGGTGTTCTGCAATGAGCTAGACGGGTGGGATGAGAGAGGGCTGGAAGGGAGATTCAAGAGGGAGGGGATATACGTATGTGAAGAGATGACTCATTTTGTTGTACAGCAGAAACTAATACAGCATTGTAAAGCAACTATGCCCCAATTAAAAATAAAAAAGGAAAAGGCTTCCCAGGTGGCTCAGTGCTAAAGAATCCACCTCCCAGTGCAGGAGACACACATTTGATCCCTGGATCGGGAAGATCCCCTGGAGAAGGAAATGGCAACCCACTTTGGTATTCTTGCCTGGGAAATCCCATGGACAGAGGAGCTTGCTGGTTACAGTCCATGGGATCACAAAAGACTTGGACATGACTTAGGGACTAAAAAAAAAAAAAGAAAGAAAAAAAGAATTTATATTTAGTGTATGTCTATTATAATCCCACCATCCCGCACATGACCTTCCTGCAAAGGCAGCTGGTGGGCACACAGCCCCAGGGTTTGGACCCAGACACTCTGACTCCAGTATCCAGGTCCTTTGCCCTCAGGAAGCACTGTCTTCTAAAGAGTTTCTTGAAGGAACCAAGTGGGGAGCCTACCTGTGACTTGCTGATGTTCCTGTTTAGTGTGGCTGATTTCAGGAAGGTGTGAGACAGGGGTTCAAGTGATGGCTGAATAGAAAGCCCCAGGATGACTATCAAATCCCTCAAACATTGACTTTACTTGCTTTGTTTAAGGTATAAAATTTGCAGGACAAAGATGATGAGGTCTACATAGATATGAGAATGTTGTCCATTTTCACTATGAAAAACTCCTAACAGCAGAAAGCTATAGATGATTATTACTTTAGGGTTCTGAGATTATAGACTGAATTAAGAATAGGAAAAACATGTTGATTTTTACTAAATGCCTTTAACTATTTCAGGAGGTGTTCCCCCACCCTGAGAGCACGATATGACAGAAGGGCTTTGGAGTCAGGCAAAGGGTGATTTGAATCTAAGCTGTTACTTACTGATTGTGTGACATAGGGGAAGTTGTTTGTCTAGACAGAACCACTGCTTCCTCTTCCATAAAGTGGTTTAATAATATTTACTTCAGTAGGTTATCATGAGAATGAAATGGCTGCCAGCATTGCAGATATGCTTCTGATAGCCACAGCATCCAGAGGCACGGAGAGCTAGTCTGTGTACAGTCATCCTTGAACTAGATACAAAAGAACCAGAAATCAGGCAGCAGTATCCTCTTGGGAAGACAGAGTGGAAGCCTGCTAGAGACTGGCTTGGTTGAGACCGGTTCAAAGCATCACGAGGCTGGCAGTTTTCCCTAACCTCTTACTAACATACATACAAAGACTTAAGAAAAAAAAAAAAAAAAAAAGACAAAACTTACAATAACACTGAAAAACAACTAACCACAAAATTCCAGAATTATGAAGGAACTGACAATAAATATGAGGCAGATGGGGAGGACTAAGAATAGCCAGTGTGGCTTACAGCTATGTCATCCCCTTGCTGTGCCTCCGTGATTTGGAGAGCCAGTGCCTCTGTCGGAGACTCTGTAGAGCTGTGAAGGGAACAGAATGCCTAGATTTCTGCCTCCTTCTCTCCTTCCTCCCAACACCACCTGTCGCTCTCTCCCCTTGTGCGCACGTCCATCCTGTCACATTTCGGTCAATATTCCAAATCTGAGAAGTGACTGGGAAGTTGTGGGGGTGCTGGAGAGGCCTAAGACCTGTGAATATGGAAGATGTACCTGCAAGTAACCTCTGAAGATTACTCACAGCCTTGAATAATCCCCTCCTCTTGAGGGCAGGGGCCTGTGGCTGGCTGCTAGCCAAGAGAATAGTGAAGGTGATGGATGGCGTCACCCCCGCGGTTACGTTGCAGGAGAGAGTCTCCCATTGGCCTGAAAGGTGGAAGCTGCCATTTGTGAGAAGGCTCAAGAGAGGACCACGTGCAAGGACCCTAACGACAGCCAGCAAGGAAGTGGGGCCCTCAGCCCTACAGCTGCAAGGAACTGAATTCTGCTGACAGCCCGTGAGCCTGGAAGAGGCCCCGAGATCCAGAAAGGAATGCATGCTGCTGACACCCTAATGGCAGCCTTGTGAGACCCTGAGCAGGAGACTCAGGTGAGCCAGGCCCCGACTCCTGACCCGCAGAAACTGAGATGCCAAATGTGTGTTGTTTTATGTTGCTAAGCCTGTGGTTTTCTGTTGGGCAGCAAAAGAAAAATAATTGAGTGAGTTTCGGTCTCTATGAAGTAAGCATTGGGTGGGGAGTAGATGACAGCCCGGGGAGCAGGGCATGCCGGGAACCAGGGTGACTAAGTGGGTTCTCTGAAACCAGAAGCCAGAGAGTGGGGTCAGAGGGAGGTGGCACACCAAGAAGACAGAAGTCAAGTCTGTGGGAAGAGGAAATCTGCCTGGGAGCTGAGATACGCAAACCTGTCCTACAAATGTAAATCTGATAAGGAGATTCCACCATAGTGCCCGTGACGCAACGTGTGGGGACAGACAGAAAACCAACTTTCCTCAAGCTGACCAGGAAATATCCAGGAACAATGTAGAGAAAGTTACAAAATCAGTTGAAAAGACGTCTTCCCAATGAAAGTATTAAATGTTTGCTAAAGATTCCTCTATAAATTTAATGTAATTCCAGTAAAAAGACTAATGGAGTGTTATTAGGAATTTGATGAAATCTAAATTATTTAGAAGAATGATCACTTCAGAATAGCTAATATGTTTTTGGAAAAAGTACAGTGATGAGGGAGACTCTGTCTTATCAGAAAATAAAATACAGCTTAAAGCTATAATAATTGTAATTGTATTAGTTCAGGAATAGGCAGGCAATGATAGGAGGATAGAAGTCCGGAACAGACCTAAGGGATGTATGTAACCTTGTACACTTATTTTGTTTTGATATATGATGGAAATTTCATTTCTAATCACTGGGGAAAGGCTGGATAGTTTATAAATGGTGTTGGGAAAGTGACCAACCATTTGAGGCAAACTGTTTATTTCACTGCCTCATGCATGCCTCACACAAAAATAAATTCTGATTAGTTTTACACTTATTTGTAAAAGAGGAACATTTATAGATTATACAAAATAGGAGTGAATAATTTTGATGTCTTTGGGGGTAGAAAAGGCATTTATAAACATGATGCCAAAGCCAAAAATCATAAGAGAAAAGATTGTTGCAGTTGATCGCATAAACAATGAGAACTTCCGTATGGTATCAACTCTCACACATAAAAAAGCTTGAAAGGCAAACAAATCGAGAACAAATATGCAACATAAATGCCAGGTGTTGTTAAGCTTTGAACTTTTGCTAATCTATTGGAAAAAGATAAACAACCAATTGAAAAGAAAAACTGAGGCAAGACTAAAACGAGGCAACCGCAAAATACACTACCCTGTGTGTTTGCTTTGCTCTATGTACTTTGTTTTTCCTTTCAGAAATCACGATTTTTTCCCCCAGACTTTCAGGATCAGTAATGTTGGGGGTATGACACTGCTGGCCAGCGTCATGATATTTTGGGGGCGATGTATGAAAGTCATACTGGCCAGTCATCTTTCCGTGAAGGGTCGTATTCTCCACATTACCCAGGAATATCCAATAAATGATTGAGCCTTCCTTTTATTAAAATAATCTCACTAAATAAAGACTTCATTCTGATCCGTACTTTTACTCTAAAGAATGCATTGGTGACTAAAGCCCATTTTATTCAAAGAATTATTTTTCAAAATGGTTATGGCTTTATCTCTCTATGATGGTGATTGGGAAAGTAATTCATGCTTTTTGTAAAAACATTTGCTGTCCAGAAAGATGTAAAGAAGACAGTAAAAATACCCTTATCTTGCCTTCCAAAGATAACCCTATTTTCTCTGTGTGGGTGTATGCACACAGCAATCCATATACATTCACACGAGTATGTGTTTAAATTTTCACAAAAATGAGACTATATTTTTCTCTAGTTCGACAATGTATCATGAATATCTTTCTATGTTAATAAATGTAGATCTGTTTCACTTTAAGCGGATGCATAATCTTCTTCAAAATAACAGTGCTATAATTAATTTAACCAGTCTACAGCTGATAAGGTGTTCCCAGGTGGCGCAGTGGTAAAGAATCCACCTGTCAATGTAAGAGGTGCAAGAGACTCCCTGTGTCAGGAAGATCCCCTGGAGAAAGAAATGGCAACCTGCTCCAGTATTCTTACATGGAAAATTCCATGGACAGAAGAGCCCGGAAGGCTATAGTCCATGGGGTTTCTGTCCATAAGGTTGCAGAGTTAGACACAACTGAGCATGTTCACACACACACATAAACAAACATATACACATAGCTGATAAAATTTAGGATTTTTTAAAAGCCAGAATGAAGAGCTCCATAATTGATTCCTTACACATATTCTTGGCCTTGCATCTGGTTATTTCCTAAGAACAAGTTCCTAGAATGGAGATAATCAGTCAGTTGTCCCAAGGGAAGAAAGAGGATGATCTGAGGCAATAACAAGATGTAATATTTGGGAAGAGAGAGCAGCAGCAGTGAGTCTGTCACATCACCAGCACTTGAATTTGTGCCCAGCCCAGCCCAGCCCTATGGACACATGTGTGTGTTCCAGCGAGAGGGAAACTACATGCAGGATTGCTTCCAGAACCTTCTAACAGTTGCAGGCGGGAGGGCAAGGACCAGGCAGAGAGGAGAGAACTGCTCTCCTCTGGTCTGCTCCAGGGCACTATGTGGCTCTTTGGAATCTGAGCAGGGCAGTCCCAAACAATTGGACTGGTCTGTGTGCATGTATGAGAACCCTGTGGGACCTCGTGAGACACAGAGCTGGGTGTTTCAGGGGCTGTGGGCAGGGCGTGGGGGGGTGCTGGTGCCAGTGAGGTTTGAGTCATTGCTCTTTCCAGATACTGTCTACATCCAGTGGAGGTGAGACTTGGAGAGACTCAGGCTATTCTATAATTACATCTGGTTAGAAGCCAGCTCTGTGTGCCCGGTGCCTTAAACGTCCTGAATATACACCCTCTTCTATTTTTAAGCACATACAGAAGCTTGCCCTATCTGTCATGTTGTGTTTCTTTTTTTTCAACTTTTAATTTTGCGTTGGGGTCTAGCTGATTAACAATGTTGTGATAGTTTCAGGTTAACAGTGAAGGGGCTCAGCCACACATATACATGTATTCAGTCTCCCCAAACTCCTCTCCCAAGCTTGTCTGTCACTTTACAGTCTAAGAACGGTACCTTGAGGCTTATTCTTTTCTCCCAACTGTGTGCTTGGAGCCCAGGGAAGACCTCCCAGGTTCTCTGGACAGTCTTTTGCCAATTCAACCAATGTGGTTTAAATTCTTTCTCCTCTTTGTTTAAAAGTGGTTATGAGATTGGTTCTCTTAAATGAAGCCTTTGAATGACTGATTACTATATAGAGATTACATCTTTAATTTTTATTTGCACTTCTCAGTGCAGTGCCTTCCCACTGCAGTTCAAATAAGTGAGGTATTGAATAGTGGGGAGCCGCATAGACACCAGTGTTGGGGAGCACGGCAGGCCCTGTTTACTGTTACCCAATGCTCGTCCCCCATGGTGCTCATTCTTGTTCGAAAATAGAAAGAGTGAAGTTTATTCGGGAGCTAGGTAGAGACCCATGGTTCAGCTCCTTTTCCAGTTCCCAAATATAAATCATGATTAATCAGAACCAGTCCCTGCACACTCATTTTGCTTGGCCCCTGGTTGGTTGAAGGGTGGTGCGTGATCTTGTGTTGGCTAGTGAGACATAAGGGGTAGCCATTGAAATAAACTTAGTTTCCAAAGAAAAGGCAACATCTCTCCATAATTTTTTTTCCAACCCATTCTGCCTTCGTATTGTGGGAGGTGAAGCATGGAAGAACAGTGACCACGAGAGAAGAAGGATGAGGATGCTAGGGTGATGGGTCAGCAAAATGGAGAGCCCCTGTGTTCCTGGGGATATCGCGAGCAACAAACTCCTTAGTCATGGCTATGTCCAGACTCAGTGCAAAGTGAGAAAAATGAATTCCTATTTTTAAAGGCCACTGTCAATTGGGTTTTCTGTCATGTCCCCAGAAGCAGTCCTAACTGACACATGGAGTAAATAAAACAAAAAAGACTTGACCATCCAGAAGCATGAACTCTGGAGCCAGACTGCCTGCATTGGAATCTAAGTTCTGCTATTTACTCATTTGTAACTTGGGCTGGACTAGGAATCTCTGTGCCTCAGTTACTTTATCTGTAAGATGGCACTACTACATAGATTGTTCAGGGTAGTTCAGAAGACATACCACTTCTTTATGGGGTCACAGCAGGACACAAGTGTCCAGAGCTGGAAAACTGGGTCTAGATTTTTAATCAGTTCAGTCGCTCAGTTGTGTCTGACTCTTTGTGACCCCATGGACTGCAGCACGCCAGGCCTCCCCATCCATCACCAACTCCTGGAGCTTGCTCAAACTCATGTCCATCGAGTCAGTGATACCATCCAACCATCTCATCCTCTGTCGTCCCCTTCTCCTCCCACCTTCAATCTTTCCCAGCATCAGGGTCTTTTCCAATGAGTCAGTTCTTCGCATCAGGTGGCCAAAGTCTTGGAGTTTCAGCTTCAGCATCAGTCCTTCCAATGAATATTCAGGACTGATTTCCTTTAGGATGGACTGGTTGGATCTCCTTGCAGTCCAAGGGACTCTCAAGAGTCTTCTCCAACACCACAGTTCAAAAGCATCAATTTTTCAGTGCTCAGCTTTCTTTATGGTCCAGCTCTCACATCCATAGATTTTTAATAAAAGAATGCAAAATTTCTGCTAATATATCATTTTAAATAAACTTGGATGAGGAAATAGTTTGTAAAATTTTTTCAACCCTTTTTGTAATTATGATGTTCAAATGTAAAGTTGTCTTCAGGATGGTCTAGAATAAAGGTTTGGGAGTTTCCACTCTCATGAAACAAATGAATAGAATTATTCCACTTGTAAAGCTTAGGCTTAATTGGCTCTATGAAGTCTGCCTATTTCATAACTACAGTTCCAAAGAAGTTTCTATTGCTTTATATGGCTATCTTTTCTCTCAATATGTTTTTTTTTTCTTTTTGAAGTCACTAAGTCGTGTCCGACTCTTTTCGACCCATGGACTATAACCTACCATGCTCCTCTGTCCATGGAATTTTCCAGGCAAGAGTACTGGAGTGGGTTGCCATTACCTTTTCCCTCAATATGTTATTCCTGCCTAAATTCATAATTTTTTCCAGGAATTTTTGTAATTTTGACAGTGTTTGCATTTCTGCTCCTTTGTTTCTTCTAATTGTATCTTAAAAAAAAAATGAGTCAGCAAACATCAATTCATGTAAAGGAAGTGTCATGCAAACTACAAAGGAAGTAGAGATACCAGTCTTTGCTCCCCTGCTGTTCACAGTCTTGTCCATCAGGTATGAAGTCATCCAGTGTTCTGCTTTTATAAGCAGGTTTATTAAGCAAGAGGCGCTGGACATTCATATGATGGATGATCCAAAAACTTGAAGGTCTTCCTCCATTGTTTCTGATGAGCATGTGTTTCCTTGAAGAGAATAAGGTGAAGGCCTATTTACATTTGGGCTCCTGAGGATACTTGGAATTGTCTTTTGTGGGGCATCCAGGCTCCTGGATCAGAGTAGTCTTGTTTATTTGTTATGTTACCCCATGGTAATGGGGTGTCAAGTTAAGAGGTAAATCCAACTGTCTCTCTGGGGTGGGTTGCCTCCCTCTTGACTCAGAGGAGGAAGGTAGGTCTGGATTTTGGCGCAGTTGAGAACATGGGAGCGACCACAGGCCAAACCCTGCAGGCTGGTCCTCAGAGCTTGAGTGCCATTTGCCTCAGGCAGCAACAAGGACATGTTAAGCTCCACAGTGGGACATGGTGGTGGATTAAGAACTCAGATTATGCTGAGGTTCTGACTGTGGGCTTCCATTTTAGGCTTTGGCTGGAGGTAAAAAAAAAAAAAAAATTAACAGTATCATCTTTTTAATTAGATTCCTAACTCCTTTCTACCTTCTAATTCCATGATGAGCCGGTGATGAGTCAGCAAACAGTCACGCTAGGAGCCAGCGTGAGGTGTCCTGTCCTCTGGCAACAGAGGCCCGAATGTCTGCTGAATCAGGGAAGAAGAATTTAAATCTAGTAAAATCACCTCAGTTTGAAACCCAGCGACCCCAAGCCAGATATTTATAAATAGAATTGTGGCATGTGGGGATCAGAAAGCAACTTAGTGATCACTTTGGCCAGCTGTTTTCAAACTTGAGGATCCCTTCGAGGGTTTGTCAAAATGCAGATGAATGCTCAAAGTTTCTGATTCCAAGCATCTGGGGTGAGGCCTGAGAATTTGCGTTGCTAACAAGTTCCCAGGTGAGGATGATGCTTCTGGTTTGGATACCACACCTTGAGAACCACCATTTTAGACAACTGCTGTGCTTTACAATTAAGGAGGTTGGAGTGGAGAAGTTAGTGGATTGTCTGAGGTGATTGGACTGACCGAGAAAATGGAAGACCTCAAACTGATTTCCGTTCTTTGGCGTTTAGGTTCATAGATCTTCTTTCCATTTCACCTTTAAAGCCATAAACGAAGTGTAGTATTCACAATAATAGTATTTGCTTGGAGACAACAGGACATTAAAGACTCCATTAAAGCCTCTTTGCTTTCCCACTAGGTGACTGCTGACTCTGGGGACTCATGTAACCTCTTACTGTCTCAGTCTCTGTAAAATGGGAGGCTAGTAGTATAGTCCTATAGGACCCATCTCACAGAGGGTTTGTGAGGATTAAAATATAATATTGATATTATACAAAGTTCTTAGAACTGTGTCTTGGAAACTGTTGGAATCACTATTATTAAATATTATTTTCAATTCATTGAAAATATTTTCCATTAATAAACTTTCTATCTGGTCAAACTGGCTGGCATGAGAATAATAAAGGTGAATAAGAGAGAAAATTTTCAGGATGTGGCTCCTAGAGCAGATGATGTAGAATAATTAGAGTTTAGATCTTCTCAGTTATGTGCTCCATCCCTTTCTTATGTGAGGAACAGTGAAGTCACAGAAAGATGAAGTGACTTGTCAAGCTTTTATAGCTAATTAGCAACACTGCCTGTCCTAGAACTCAGTTTAATCAATAGCTTTCTCTGCCTATACCATATTTGTGAAACTAGCATTATAGTGTCCACAGACAGATTTGTCTCCATTTCCCAATGTTGGGAATTTAGCTGAATTATTTGGTTGACAATGGATGACCACTTCAGTGTAACTTTATTTGCTCTGAATGCTTTTTATCCTGAACCCTTTTAATTTTTGGTTATCATTGTGATTCTGCATAGGGTAAAAGGAGATGACTTCATTTGCATTACATTCTAAAAATACTCAGAAGAGGATACCTATTCTTGTTTCTCCACACTCTCTCCCCTGGAGTCTTCCTTGTCTTGAGATGAGTCAATGCCATGGAAAGCCAATTATTATTCAATTTAAAAATAGGTACTCATTTAAAGTATCTGAATTCCAATTTGGACAGCAAAAGGTTAATAGTGTATAGAAAAAAAATTCCAGCAGCCCACAAATCTAAGCATAATTATGTATGAACATGAGGCTTTTATTGCTGTCAAAATTAATCACTTTTCAACTTCCAGCTGTTAAAACCCTTCTGGCAGCTCTCCAAGCAATTCCCCTACAGTTACTTTTCCTTCAATTAAATTCTGGTGCAGTTCACAGTCTCTTGTTACATAAGCAGCAAGTTAAAAATGGACTTCTTGGGGTTTTCTTCTATTTTTTTTTTTTGGTTGTTATTTGCTTGAAACTAGAAAATGACAGAATGTGAAATTTGTTTCTCTCACTCTTTTCAGCCCAACTTTTACTTAAGCTTCAAGCCTAAAAAAACAGTCAACATGGGATTAAAGTCTTCGTGTTGATTATAAAGCACTTTATGCGTATGTGGTGATTTGTAATAATTTTTATTAGCCATTGCTCTCAGTTGCCCTCCGAGGTAAGTGAATGTGGTTATGTTTGCTCTGTATAATCCCACTCGCTTTTCTCCCCCAGACACTTTGCAGGAAAGGCAGTTTACAAATCGGCACTGAGTTTAGTCCTTGCGTTACGCTACTGCTTAATTATAGGAGAGAATTAAGAATTAAGTGCTGCTCTTTTGACTGAGTGAGCAGGTCTGTCGTGGTGGAAATACTATTAGGAAGAGAAGCCCTCTGAGGGGCCCGAAGCTGCCCAGCTTCCTGGTAGCTCCTGTGGTGGGTCGGACCCCTGATTCCAGAAGCCACTGCAGAGAGGCTGGTTGAGCTGTGAAGGGCAGAGCAAACTATGGCCATTGAGTTGAGTATGAGTTAAGGGGTTAAGAAAAGGGCCTAGTATACTATTTATTTTGATTTCGAGTGGAAATGAATCCAGGTATCTCCCTTTGTTTGGCCCAGAACTGAGTGCTTCCACATGGATAATGTGTTGGAGGTGTGCTTTCCACTTCTCATCCCTGTGATTCCCAAAGACTGGTCCTTATGTCCTTTCCTGAGCTCTATAGGGATGAATGAGGGCTAAAGCTGTGCTTGACAGGAACTGGGAATTCTGACCCCTCTAACCTCCCCTGTATATCAGGGCACAGGCTTTCCCACATTTCAGTTAGTTTAGCCAGTTTCATTTCCCTGGTTTGTCTCTCTCAAGCCCTTCTGAGGGTGCCCTTTGAGTTCTGGGGTAGAGAGTGCCTTCCTTGGCAGACCTCTGTACCTTCCTGCACCTTCCTGCTGCTCCTCTTCACATTGTCGCTGTCTGGCAGGCAGAATGCTATAATGCATAGATGTCTCTAGTTTGCAGTCTCTGTCATTTCTGCCATCAGCCTCTAATCTCATGCAAAACTAACGAATTTCCAGATGCCGATCCTTCCTGAGCCTTTCTACTTAGTAGTAACAGCTGATGTGAGATCTGAAACTGGGCAGGGGGTATGAAGGTGTCTTTGTGTCAGGAATGAAAGAGTATAGATGCATGTCAAAGAAAAAGTAAGAGTGCAGCAAGCTCCTTGTAATGCCTGTCCCTTTCAGGGTGGACCTGCAGTTCTGTACTCCCCAGCGTTTATGTGCTTGGCAAAAGAGACAGCAGACGTAGGAAGCATCTTCCTTCTACCCTCATCCACCCTCCAGAGTGGCTTGTCACTGAAAACTTGGGCTTTGAAGACCTGAGCCAGTCATGATTTAGGGTATCAAGTAAGATTCCTTGTCCAGACCGAAGCCTTACTGGGCAATGGATTGGAGAGTCACCCTGGTTAACCATGGTCTGCGGTCAAGCCATATTCTTGCTCACCAAGCGCAAGGAAGTGGCTCAAGGTTTGAGCACCTTGGCAGGAATATGGAGAAGGGACAAATTCACCAGGAAGTCATCAGCGTCTCTCTTTACTGCAGTTTGCAATGCAGGGAAAAAAAATCCGCTCCAATCCCTCCCTCTCTCCTTTGTAAATTAGTGGGTTGCTTTGCTCTAGTGTCATTGAGTTGATTCACCAAGGGCAGAGTAATTTGGACAAAATCTTCCTAAGTCTGATTTGATGGCCTAGAGAGGACTGGGTTGATTAAGACCTGCTCAACTCTGACAACCAGGGGCCAAGACTCTTCCACTGGGAAGCTGCCAAAGCATCCAAGAGAAAGGATGGAGGTCGTGCCGAGAGGGCCAGGCCAGGAAGGACTGCTCATGAAGTCTTGCCCTTCTGTTCAATGTTTAATATACTTTCTTTTTGTAGGGCATTTCTTAAAACTGCCGCATGCATCATTTTCGTTAATTGGCTTGTATAACAGATGCACGGATATTATCATCCAATGTAAATACCTCCGCAAGTATTTTATGTGCTTGTTTCCTTAGTTTCATAGACTCTATGATTCTAACACTAAACGTCTCACTAAACTCTACCTGGTGGTAATTAAAAACAAATATATATATGCAATCAACAAGTTGGGGAGAAGTTCTGTTTGGAGTTAGAGTCACTTTGCAGTTGGCAAAATATGGTTCCACTAATTTATATTGCTCTTATTCCATCTGCTTTCTGGTTTAAACTGTCCTGGATTACCTCAGACTCTGTGTATGCAATATTTTCCATTTACAAAATTTTCCTGCATGATCCATTTTATTTTTCGGAGAGCCCTTGAAAAGTGAGATTGGTTAGTGTCAAATGTACAGATCCGTTTTATGTGATATGATTGTTGATCTTACAAATGGATGATGAAGCTTAAAAAGATAACTCAGGGGGTAATTTTAGAGCTACAATGCGTGTGCCAAGGACTCAGTGCAAGTTATGCCAACAAATGGGTAGCTCGGGGCAGCTGGTCTTTGTGGAGACACAGCTTACATATTTGTAAGCAAGCTTTTCTGAGGCCTCTAACTTCCTACCACCACTTTCTGGTTATGCTAAAATGCATGCTGCCTACATGCCTTCATGGAACTGCTTACTTTTCATGGAGCCATGGAGACATGAATGTTTAGAAATTTTTTCTTCACTGCTTAATTATGCAAGAAGAGTGGAGATGAGTGCAAATGTTGACTATAACTGGGAAACAGTCCTGCACGAAACACGGCCTCACAGTGTAGTTTCAGAGTCTCTGTGATTCTGGGCTGGAGGCTGAGGGTGAGGGGGTGGTGCCTGCCCACCGGGATCTGGCATGTCTCCTAGCTAGGAGAGTCATTTGCGAGCAGTTACTGGCACCCACTTCTGGTCACAGGATCGGGGAAGAAAGGTGGGGATGGAAATCTCAGAGTGAAAAGACTCATCAGTTCCAGTCATATTACCTGAGGGCTATTTATTTATTTATTTTTGATGTGGACCATTTTTAAAGTCTTTATTGAATTTGTTGCAATATTGTTTCCATTTTATGTTTTGATTTTTGGCTGAGAGGCATGTGTGATCTTAGCTACCTGACCAGGATAGCTGCAGGATTAGCTCCAGGATTAAACCTGCATCCCTGGCATTGGAAGGTGAAGTTTTTTTTTCTTTTTAACCTTTTTATTTTGCACTGGGGTATAGTCGATTAACAATGTTGTGATAGTTTCAAGTGAATAGGGAAGGGACTCAGCCATACACATGCATGTATCTATTCTCCCCCAAACTCTCCTCCCATCCAGGCAGCCACGTAACATTGAACAGAGTTCCCTGTGCTCTACAGCAGGTCCTTGTTGGTTATCCATTTTAAATATAGCAGTGTGTATGTGTCCATCCCAAACTCCTTAACTATCCCTTCCCCACATTGGATGGCAAGTCTTAACCACTGTACAGCTAGGGAAGTCCTTTGCCTGAGTTTTCAAGTAATAAGGAGGATAGTTTTGAAGACAAAAAAGGATGGACTCTT
Organism: Bos mutus; assembly: GCF_027580195.1. Classification (NCBI taxonomy): domain Eukaryota; kingdom Metazoa; phylum Chordata; class Mammalia; order Artiodactyla; family Bovidae; genus Bos; species Bos mutus. The sequence continues at coordinate 31,105,374 of NC_091636.1, read as the reverse complement.
TTCTTGGCAATAGGCTTTGCTTGGAAGACAAATGATTTGAAACTGTTTTCTTTGGGAACATTAGCAAAGGTTTTCTTTGCTCCTCTTTGAGCATGTGACCTTGTTATTTTGTTTAGTGTTCAGCCTAACTGTCTTCCATTAAATGATAGCAATAGCTTGCATTTGAATTCAACTTTGTTGTTTCCACATGATTTCTTAGCGGTTATCTCATTCCCTGCTTGAATAACTTGAATGTTCCTATAAGCAAGACTTAATTGGAGCCAGAAGGGAAGTGATGTTTATGACATTGACTGTCACTTGAAAACTCAGGGCTGTACGGTGGTTAAGACTTTGTGGCCCAATGTGGGGAAGGGATAGTTAGGGAGTTTGGGATGGACATGTACACACTGCTATATTTAAAATGGATAACCAACAAGGACCTACTGTAGAACACCGTAAATTAAGATAAAAGTCCAGGGTCATAAGACACATTGGTGGCAAAGTGGGAACCAGAATCAGTCTTCTCCCTCCTGATATTCATCCTTCCTGAGAAGGCAGCATTTAATCCTGCTCATGACCTGTTGGCTTGGGCTTCCCTGGTGGCTCAGATGGTGGTAAAGAATCTGCCTGCAATGTGGGAGACCCAGGTTTGATCCCTGGGTTGGGAAGATCCCCCAGAGAAAGAAATGGCTACCCACTCCAATATTCTTGTCTAGAGAATTTCATGGACAGAGGAGCCCGGTGGGGTGGACACCACTGAGTGACTAACACTTTGAAAACTTTTTTCATGATCTGTTGGCATCCTTCATGAAGATGGTTCCATCTGTGATCCAAGTGGGCTGTGCACTGAGTTTGCCTCAGTAGACACCTGTAGGTTGTTCTTCAGTGTGTAGCTGAAATAGCATTTGTCCCAGCAGGTTATTCCTATCTTGCTTGTTAGATTTTCTGGATAATTCACAGCCTTTGCTAGGAAGGAACCTGCACAGTCCTCTTTCTGAAGTCTCACCAGTCCACCAGTAGCATTCAGGTTCCAGAGGTGCCTGGCTACTTTGAATTGCTTAAAGCTGTGCTTCCGGGCATCTGACAAGTGCATCTCTGGCTTCAAAGTGAGCATCTGCCTTGTCTAGCCCTCCATACAAACCTGCACAGTTTCTGGTAGCCTTTCTTCCCGCTCAGCCCAGCTCGGCAACCAGGGATTTGTGTTCAGAAATGGACCATCACCCCTCAACTGGTAGGTTGGCTGCATTCCAGGAACTTTGGTGTTGCTGTCCTGTTGGCTGACATTCTGAAAGCTTTAGAGATGAGGCTGGGCTAACTGGTCAAGGGTGACCATGGACCATCTCAGTTTTGCTCGCCTGTAAAAGTAGTTTCTGTGCTCTTGAATGTCTTAAGGAGCTTGATGCTAGATTGCTGCGATAACCACCCTAAGAGTGTGCTGGCTTTCTTGAAGGTGCAAAGCATTGAAGGTATTATTTGCCTACTTTTTTCTTCTCTCCTTCCCAACTGCCAGAGCTTGACAAGAATGCCCAAGACGGTATGCTTGCAATTTAAGTCAATTGCTCATGAGTTGACATACAAGCGTCTCTAGAAAGAGTTCATCCTCTTGGGTTTTAGAAATGTGAACTTAGGCAGAGGATCCCCTTTGTCCCCTCTGTGTATTTCCCAAGCTCCCAGCAGAATGTCTAAGCTGGGATGGTTTATCTTTGGCTCCATTCAGTCTCCATTACAGAGGCTTTTCCCCTTCTACCTCCCTGTATCCCTCCTAGGCCCAGTCCCTCCCAGCCTCACTGTTCTCTGCCGTGCAGCCCCAGCTTGGTCTGCCATTAAGAACACCTATCTCTGGGTCATTCCTGGACTCATTTCCCCTCAAAATTTACCTGCCTCCTTCTCTTGGCAGCCTTGCCCTTTCTGTTTATGATCAGAAATACTTTTCCTCTAAAAATTATCCCTTTGAAAAGTTGTTCTCTTTAAAATACTTGTCACTCTCATCACTCTCACGTCACCACCATTTCCTCCTAACATGTGCTGAGCACCTACCTTCTGCTAAGTCCTGAGGACATACAACATAAAAAGAACCTCTGCCTTGGGAGAGTTTATAGTCTGATTGCAGGAAAGCATTGCTGTCTCACTTCTAGAATGAAACACTTATGGTTCTCGTAGGGAAATCATGGGAATATGAGACCTTAGTCCAATGGTACTTTTGATAGGCCAATGGGGAAGCAGTCAGAAGAGGCAGGAACATTAAAATCACACCTCCTACACTTTTACCTCTTCTTTTTCACCCTTTTCCTCTTGATGACCCTGTAATCATCACAGACAATAAAACAGCAGAGGATCAGCTTGGGGGTGGGCTTCTCTGCTGCTAGGGAGGTTCTGTTGGCGTTTCTGTAGCTCATTCTAAATTACTTACGTTGAGACCGGAGGACAGAAGAAGTGACAGAAGAATCACATAGACTATCGGAGCAGGGATCCTGCCAAGCAGAGACAGGATACGACAAGATGCTCAAAAGCAGAAATCTTCCCATGTCTGTAACATTTCCAGCTGGAAAACAGATCAGAGCTACACATTCCAGCTATGCTTAGGAAGCACTGAAATATCCAAGTACTAATCATCTAGGTATGCTAACTGCAGCTCAAAATAATTCTGGGGTTGCCAGTGCCATATGCCTTGTAGGCTTCCAATTAACTGTGCTCACTTCTTTCTTTTTCTCCAAGGGCCAATTATTGGGGAAAACACACATTTCTACCCTCACCTCCATCCCCAACCATTCAGAGAAAGGTTGTTATACACAAGAATGTCTGACCATTACAATAAGCCATTAAGTCATTCAAATGTGGGTGTTGGAAGAATTTAACTCTTGAAATGTGGATTAAAGACTTACAGTCTGTGAATGTAGAATTTTAGTTAGTGCCAAGAGTTAGAGAAAACCCGGGAGAGGGATGGCCACTCATTCCAGTTTAACTAGGGTGCCCTTGGTCCCGGGTAATTATTAATAACATCGCCTCTTTTCTCCCCAAAGTGCCAGCTTGGACAAATGTTATAGTTATTTTTGCCTTAAGGATTATGCAGTTCAGTTTTCAATTTGGTTCAAATTTAACGCAGCAATTACTTTTCTCCTCCTTCCAAACAAGTGATCATGTGTTTGCTCTCCACACTATAGGTGATGAGACACTCATTACATTGCAAGGAATCTGTCATTGTTATGGAGTTCTTGGTTCTGCGCCGAAGTCTGCCTTCCCAAAGCCTTCACCTCTTGATTCTAGTTCCTTCTTCTAGGAGCAACAATATAGGACAAGCTCTTCCACAAAATATTTTCCATGTTGGTTTATTTGTGGTATATTTTTCAAGAACATACTCATGTTTACTTAGGTTACCTTTTTCAATATTTAAAATTCCAAGGAGCCTGTTGTAATTTGGGGTTGCTATATCTTAAAGAAAAAAGCAAGAATTTCCCTAGGCTCTGTCACTAACCCCTAAGCAGAAACCACGCAGGTTTATTTGGGGATAGTGCATAAAAAAGAAAGCAGGGGTTAGTAACAAAGCCACTATCCTGTGGTGGCAGTTTTTTTTTAATATAAATTTTTATTATGCAGTTAAATGACTGATAATATCTCTAGAAATTTATAGGCAGGAAACAAGCATACCATGAAGAAATGAGGCTCCCTTTAAAGACTATTTCAAGCTAATGGCAGAAGTAGAATTCACGTATCTTGTTTTTTTAATTATTTTATTTTTTATGATTGTAATATAGTATATAAGATGATTGTTGGAGATTTAGAACATCTCAAAAAATAAAGAAGAAAGTTCTACTTGTGCCCACTATCAGAGATAATACTCCTGTTATTATTTTTGGTGTATATTCTTTCATTCCTTTTTCTGTGTGCTTGGTAAATACATAATTTAATGAAATGAGGATCATATTTATATAGTTTTCTCTACTGCTTTTGTATTAATATCATATAATAATCATTCTCCTGCATCATAAATGAGCTATAAAACCTGGTGCATTTTGCACTTTTCTAGAGTCTTCTATTGTTAGATATTTAGATTATTTTTAACTGTTCCAGGAATGCTGTAGGACACATCCACAAATCCTTGTCAAGCTCACTGATTATTCCCTTAGAATTTGTTGTTCAGTCACTCAGTCGTGTCCAACTCTTTGTGACCCTGAGCACTGCAGCACACCAGGTTTCCCCATCCTTCACCATCTCCCGGAGCTCACTCAAACTCATGTCCTTTGAGTTGGTAATGCTATCCAACCATCTTGTCGTCTGTCGTCCCCTTCTCCTCCTGTCTTCAATCTTTCCCAGCATCAGGGTCTTTTCCAATGAGTCAGCTCTTCACATCAGGTGGCCAATGTATTGGATCTTCAGCTTCAGCATCAGTTCTTCCAATGAATATTCAGGATTGATTTCCTTTAGGATGGACTGGTTCCCTTAGAGTAGACTCCTATACGTGGAGATTCTGCTTGAGAATTTTTTGTCTGTTTGGGCTGCCATAACAAAATACCACGGATGGCGTGACACCCACAACAGAAATTAATTCTCTCAGAGTTCTGAAGGCTGCAAGTCCCAGATTAAGGTGCCAACTGATTCCATGCTCGGTGAAAGCCTCCTTCCTGCCTTGTGCGTGGACTACTGCTCACTCTGTTCCTATGTGGCAGATAGTTCTGTGTACGCATAAGGGTACCAGCCCTGTGGGATTAGGGCCTCACCCTTATGACCTCATTTAACCTTTGTCACCTCCCCATTTCCAAATACCAGGAAAGACTGAAGGCAAAAGGAGAAGGCAGCAGCAGAGGATGAGATGGTTAGCTTCACTGACTCAAGAGACATAAATCTGAGCAAACTCCAGGAGATAGTGGAGGACAGAGGAGCCTGGCATGCTATATTCCACACAGTCATAAAGACTGTGCAACTGACTTAGCGACTGAACAACAAAACATCTCCAAATACAGTCATGTTAGGTAATTAGGACTTCAACGTATGGATTTTGAGAGGGACACAAATATTCAGTCCACAGCAAGAACACAAATCTTTTTCATTCTCTTGATCTATAAATATCAGTTTAGAGCTCCATAGGCAAGGTGTGTAGAGCTCCTTTTAGGCATTCACTCAACAGAGAGCTTCATCATTAAAGCAAGAAAAATCTGTAGCTAACCTGTTTTTAGAAAAGTTGTTCATTGTTGGCATTTGAGTTTCTTTGATTCCTAATAAGGTGTTTTTCATATGGTTCTGTGTTATTTCTAGTTCTTACTTCAGGAATCAACTCTTCAAGCTTGCAGTTATTGATTCAAGTTTGCTTATCAATTTGTCTGGACTATTTAATGAGAAATAATAAATGACAACCGATGCTGCCTGGTATTACTATGTGTCATTATTGAAGACAAGCACATTACACATTATATCTCCTTTATGGTCCTCAAAATGCTCTGCTTATTGTTTTAGAACCCCATTTTAGAGACAATAACTCCAAGACATGGAGAAATTAAGCAGATTTCCTATATGAAATGTTTCCTGTGTGAGCCTGTAAACTATCCCCAGGCTCATTGCTTTGGTCCTGTTAGAGGAAACACTGACTGAAGCCGCACGCCCAGACCAGGCACCACAGAAACCATTTGCATGAGTTGTTTTACGCCAGGAGATCCTGGTAAGGAACACATAACTAACAAGCCACCACCAACTGAAAGAATTTGGAGAAGCTCAAAAGGAGACAGGAGACACATCCACATGTCCTCCCAGAATCCTTTTCTCTGGAATCCATCTTGGCTGAGCAATGTGTGCAGATCACCAGCAAGGACCCTGCGTGAGAATGATTGGCCAGGGACAACCCAGAAACTAAGCCCATCGCCTGAAACCCAAGACTGTGAGCCACATGGCAGAGCATTCTCCTGGGTTCTGTTACCCTCCTGCTCTCTGCCCAGATGCCCCATCCCAATAGTCTCTTGCTTTGTCAGCATGCGTATCTCCTCGGATAATTCATTTCCAAGTGTTAGATAAGAGCCTGCTCAGAACAAATGTTTTGACCTCCTTCCTGTTTTCCCCAAATTTCAGGAGAGCTTTTTCAAATGCTACATGTCGCAGGTTTAATTTCCCACCGTCTGGTTTACTGTCTTCAGTGATGACTTAGTTCTCTTACTGTACTGTCAGCCTCCCAGCCTCACCCAGCTCCCCACCCATCTGGCTCATTGTTTCTGGATTCCGTTGTCATGTCTTTTCATCTTATCATCCTCTTTTTGACTTTCTGCTCCTTTTTCAGAGAAGCCACATATTCTTAGATCCTATTGAAGATACAAAAACATATCAAAGTATTTTCTCACTTTTTTTTTGATAGTAAATTATTTCCAAGACATGTTTATCTCCTTGATCTTTAGGATATTGTTCCCTTTCTCTGGAGCTTTGGCACTTTTCCCATAGACCTCCTATCCAGCTTATTGTTTATTAATCTTCAGATTAGGCAGGTTCTCCCTGGATTTGGGGTTTGCCAACAGACAACAGGTTTTGTGGTTCTGCTGCACAGAAATGGAATCCTCTCATCCCACTGCCTGATTCTTTGACACTCTGAAACTGAGGGTATTTGTGGAAATGCACAACTCCCGTGTGCCCTGCTGTTAGTTTCCTACAGCTTTTTTCTTCCTAGTATATATCTTCAGGGTGTGGACTACACCCTAGAGGATGCAAAGCCTCATGAGAGACCCCTTCCACTTACTACTTAGTTTTCAGTCCATTGATGTGACAGAAAATTTGGGTGGGATGAGATTAGTGAGAAAGGACAGGATGGGGAACAAATGATTTTTTTTTTAATTTATTTTTCAGTTGAAGGATAACTGCTTTATAGAATTTTGTTGGTTTCTGCCAAACATCAACATAAATCAGCCATTGGTATACATATGTCCCCTCCCTTTTGGACCTCCCTCCCCATCCCACCCCTCCAGGTTGATACAGAGCCCCTGTTTGAGTTCCCCAAGTCATACAGCAAATTCCCACTGGCTGTCTATTTCATGTATGATAATGTAAGTTTCCATGTTACTCTCTCCATACGTCTCACCTGCTCCTTCTTCCCTGCGCCCCTGTGTCCATAAGTCCATCCTCCATGTCCGTGTCTCCATTGCTGCCCTGCAGACGATTTCATCAGGACCAGCTTTCTAGATTCCATATATCTGTGTTAGTGTCAGATCTTTCTCTCTCTGACTTACTTCACTCTGTATGATAGGCTCTATGTTCACCCACCTCATTAGAACTAACTCAAATGCATTCTTTTTTATGGCTGAGTAATATGCTATTGTGTGTGTGTATATATATATATATATATATATATATATATATATATACACACTACAGCTTCTTTATCCATTCATCTGTCGATGGACATCTAGGTTGCTGCCATGTTCTAGCTATTGTAAATAGTGCTGCAATGAACATGGGAGTACATGTGTATTTTTCAATTTTAGTTTCTGCAGGGTATATTCCCAGTAGTGGGATTTCTGGGTCATGTGATGCTTTTATTTCTAGTTTTTCAAGGAATCTCCGTATTATCTTCTATAGTGGCTGCATCAATTTACATTCCCACCAACAGTGCAAGAGGGTTCCCTTTTCTCCACATCCGCTCCAGCATTTATTGTTTGTAGAGTTTTTGATGATGGCTATTCTGATTCGTGTGAGGTGATATGATAGCTTTGATTTGCATTTTTCTAATAATGAGCAATGTTGAGCATCCATTCATGTGTTTGGTAACACATGTATGTCTTCTTTGGAGAAATGTATGTTTAGGTTTCTTTCCCACTTTTTGATTGGGTTGTTTATTTTTCTGGTGTTGACTTGTATGAGCTACTTGTATATTTCGGAAATTAATCCTTTGTCAGTTGTTTCATTCGTTATTATTTTCTCCCAATGCGAAAAAATGATTGACCTGTTATTCTGGCACCTGAAGAGAAACACTTGCATAATTGAGGGAGGGTTATCCAATTTTCCTTTGGGCACTGATCCTGGATCTTTGAGGAAGGGCAGACAGTGGAGAAGGGCCGGGCCAAATCACTTTCTTTGCCATACGTGGGCTTTTCTGCTCAGGAGAGCAAGGATGGTCCACCACTCACTGTTTCTCTGAATTCGCCTTCAGCCATCCTGGAGTGGGTGGAAATTCTTTCCACATTCTGGCAATTCAGCTTTTGTTTTTGTGCTATTTTTGAGTTTCAGTCTTGAAAATGTGTTGTCGTGTGTATGTCTAGCAGGAAATTGGTGGGGTCAGGGACTGCTTGCCAGGTATCATTTTTAACTGGTATCATTCTTTACATTATAGTTTTTTGCTCAATGTCCTGCCTGCATGTGTGTTGATGGCACTTAGCATCAGAATCATCCCTGACACCTCACTGACCCATTTGTCAATTGCCTGGTCTTTTCATCTGTGTGGACATCCTTCCATCCCCACTGCTCCTACCATGGTGCAGATCTTCACTGTCATAGGCTTCTGTGGTCGTGGGTGCCTAGGCTCCTAGCCATCTGCCTCTTTCCTTTTCCATCTTCTTCTTACTGTTAATACACTTTACCTAAGGACAGCTTGGGAGAGTTTCCTGGTTCCCCAAAGTTTTGCAGTGGCTTCTCATGATCTGTGCCCAATTCTAAACTCTTTTTTTTTTTAAGTTTTTTTTTTTTTTTAATATGAACCATTTTAAACATTTTCATTGAATTTGTTGCAATATTGATTCTGTTTTATGTTTTGGTTTTTTGGCTTCAAGGCATGTGGAATCTTAGCTCCCTGACCAGAGACTGAACCTGCACCCCCTGCACTGGAAGGTGAAGTCTTAATCACTGGACCACCAGGAAGTTTCTCTTTTTTTAAAAGATTTTTTGAAGTCCTAATGAAATCTTGTGGACAGAGGAGCCTGGCAGGCCACAATACATGGGGTCGCAAGAGTCAGACATGACTTAACAACTAAACCACCACCACCACCAAACTATTTACTGTACCACTTTTCTCTTACTAAATTATGTGGTCTACCATTTTCAAATGTGGTCTGTGTTGCTTGCCTCTTTGCCTTTACTTATGCCATTTCTTCTGAGATCCCTATTATTATTATTTTGCTGTAGTCTTATCCATCTTGTAGAACTTTATTGTTAATAGAACATGATCTTCTGCATGAGGCTGGAATGCAGTCTCTTCTTTATCTGAGCCTTGACATTTAGATCATCTAACTGATACATTCTGCTGTGTGTTGGAGTTCATATGGGCATATGTGTGTGTCCTACCTGCTGTCTCCCTTTCTAGACTGTACGTTATTCTTTCTTGGTAAGCCATGGTTTCCTGATGAATAGAATGAGGATAATCTTAGTGCTGAACTGGCACATTTGCGGCCTTGTTAAATAGCAGAGTGTGTCTAGAGGGCTAAACACAGAATTGCTGAACAGTAAATGCTCAGTAAACACTGGTGGAGTCAATGAATAAATGACTCTTCTGATTTCCCACATTAATTCCATATTGTTTCAAATGTAAGACCTTTTACTGTCCTAAGTGAAAGCATTAGTCGTTCAGTGATGTCTGATTCTTTGCGACCCCATGGACTGTAGCTCACCAGGCTCCTCTGTTCATAGGATTCTCCAGGCAAGAATATTGGAATGGGGTGCCATTCCTTTCTCCAGGGGATCTTCCCGACCTTGGGATCGAACCCGGGTCTCCTTCATTGTAGGCAAATTCTTTACTTTCTGAGCCAGCAGGGAAACCCCCTTTACTATCCTAAAGTCTGCTCAATTTGCAAGGTTTTCAGTCCCAGCTGCATGCTCCATTTTTCTTGCACATTGCCAGAAGGTTAGGGGCAAGGAGGGAACGATCAAATGGAACGACCATGAGTGAAAACCACAGGCACTGAACAGCTGGATAATGTGAAGAGACAAGCTCCGCTGAATCTCCAGAAATGCATCAATCATTGGACAGTGGCAGTTTTTTGGGAAAGTTCAGAGATGCTTGAAAAGAAGCCAGAGTGCAGAATAAACTGATCCTTAGAGTTGGGTTTTCAAAACCAGTCTCCATCATGCCCAATACCCTTTGGAGAGATGACAAATTTAAGTGTAAACAGACCTCTTTGTTTTATTATGATCCTCAGGAAATTGGAGAGGTGTTTTTTTTTTTTTAAGCAGCTTAATAATAGAAATTGCCTCAGGGATTGGGCCTGCCATTGCTTTCCCCTTGCAATACTGTTCTCCCTAAGGGAGCATGCAGCAGCCTCCCAGCGTGAATATTGCAAAAGCCACTAATAATGGTCCTTCTCAGGTAACATTTTCTGGTATAAAATATCTTGGCTTAATATCGTCTAAATACATTGAAGTGTACTGTGGTCAACATGACAGCATTCTGACACACAATACTACTGTCTTTACTTCTGTCTTGGTTCCTGTGGTGTCAGAGGTCCCAAATGAGTCAAGATGATAAATCCTTGGCTAAGGCAGTGGAGAAGCCATCATGGTACCTGGTAGGATTTAGAGTCTCTTGCCATTCTCAGGAGAGCCATGCGTAATGTCAAGCATGTGTGCGCATGTGTGCTAAGTTGCTTCAGTCATATCCGATTCTGTGCAACCCTATGGACTATAGCCCACCAGGCTCCTCTGTCCATGGGATTCTCCAGGCCAGAATACTGGAGTGGGTTGCCATGCCCTCCTCCAGGGGATCTTCCTGACCCAAGGGCTGAATCTGTGTCTCTTATGTCTCCTGCACTGGCAAGTATGTTTTCACCACTAGCGCTACCTGGGAAGCCCAGTGTAAACCATAAAGCAATGTAAAAAACCCTGGATTAAGAGTTAGGATTCAGTCCTAATAACTCAGGATGGCAAAGCCAATAGGACTCAGGCCCAGCATTTAACCACAGTGGGCCTTTCCACTAACTGAAAGGAATTGAGCCACAGGATCCTTAAGTGTGAGAGCTTGGGCGCTCAGTAGTGTCAGACCCTTGGCAACCCCATGGATTGTAGCCCGTCAAGCTCCCCTGTCCATGGGATTCTCCAGACAAAGAATACTGCAGTGGGTAGCCATTTCCTACTCCAGGGGATCTGCCTGACTCAGGGATCCAACTGGAGTCTCCTTCATTAGCAGACGGATTCTTAACCACTGTGCCACCTGGGAAATCCCAGGGTCCTTAAGTGACCTTCCATATATGGACTTTCCAATTCCAAGATTTCTTTTGGTAGGAGATGAGTTATGTCATGATGGTTCGGTCTCTGGAAGCAGCAGCTTTGGTGTTGAATCTTGATGAAGCCTCTTGGTAACTAAAATCCCAGACTATTGCTTACTCACTCTAAGCCTCAGTTTCCTGACCTGTAAGATGGGGCTAGTAATCAGTTTGCATATGCAGCTGCTCAGCTGACTTCCAGGGACAAAGTCTCTTTTGACATCTTCAGCATCATCATTTTTTCACCTTCGTATTTGTTGCCTCATCTTAGAAGACAACTGTGGTTTTTTCAGATATTGTCTTCATTTGTGATAGGAAGCAGGGAGTAGAAATGAGAAGTGATAGCAAGATTAAAAAAAGGAAAGTTTTGATGAACCTATTTGTAGAGCTGGAATAGAGATACAGATGTAGAGAACAGACGTGTGGGCATGGGGGAGGGGAGGTTGGGATGAATTGGGAGATTGGGAATGACATGTGTGGGCTGCCATGTGTAAAATAAATAGCTGGTGGTAACCTACTGTAGAGCTCAGGGTGCTCAGCTCTGTGCTTTGTGATGACCTAGATGGATGGGATGGGGGGCAGTGGGAGGGAGGTCCAAGTGGGACAGGGTATTTGTGTAGTAGAGCTGATTCCCTTTGTTGTACAGCAGAAACTAACACGGCATTGTGAAGCAATTATACCCTCCCCCAGCCCACCCCCAACCCCCACCAAAGGTGAATAGGGCAAAGGTCCATGTTTCAGGACTGCTCCTCTTTTCTCCAGAAAGGAAAAACTTTCCCCCGAGCTCTCAGATGATTTCTTCTTGTACTTCATTGGCCAGAATGGGGCTACATGGCCCCTCATCTGTGAGGGAAGTTGGCAGAGTCTTTTCCAGCTTCTGTAGTAGTGGTTAAAGGAGAACAGGTTGAGATGCTTTGGGGTCGGCCAGCAGACAGGTGTGCCACACTGGCCCCCAATGATGTTAGGATGTCACCAGCGGTTGAGCGCTATGCACAGAGCCTGACCCAGAGCCTGGATTTGATCATTGTTAGTTATTATTCTGCAAGAACCTATTCTTCCCTTTGCACTGATTGAACTCCAGTGGTTTTCAACCATGTGGTGCGTGAACCTGAACCATTGGTATTCAGTAGTAGAAAGTTATTGGGCTTCTTTTCTTGCGAGAAATGCATTGCTTCCCGTGCATGCTCTCTCCGCTCGCACCAGCTTCAGTTTGTTCAGGAGCTGTCATGTTGCGCATCTGTGGAAGGGAACTCAAGTGGCAGGGTAGGCTGAGATTGTGGTGGATGAAGTGTGAGTCTAGCCCATGACCCCCTTTGACTCTGACAAAGCCGCAGGTAGTTCCTCAGGCATGGGTTGCCACTTTCTGCCCGTGCCCTTCTACCCTGGCTTCAGCAGTTTGGAACCAGTGGGTGGTACCTGACCAGAGGAAGCCAGCAGGAAGCTGCAGTGTGATTTCTGCCCAGTAAGACAGCTCAGTGGTAATTAAGTGACCCAATCAGCCCCTCTGTCTTAGAGTCACTCTTTGATTCCAGATTCTAGAAATGTCCAGGAGCCAAGGGCACACAGAGAGGAGACGAGGAAGCAGATGCCGAACAGAAGCTGAGTAGGTGGAAGCTGTGAAGCGGGTGGACAAGGTTGTGGCAGAAGCTGCAGAAGCTGAACAGAGTCGAGTTACCATGATGGGAGCAGGAGCCCGCACTGTGAGGGGCAGGAAGACCAGCTTCTGAAGCCACTGCTCTGCCTGAGGTTGCTGGGGCACCCCTGAATCCGGGAGCATGTCCCAGTTGTCTTCTGCCTGGCTGTTGCCTTCTTTGCTCCCCGTGTGTCCCATTTTGAGCTAACTGTAATGATGTTCCATCCTGGGAGCCGCAGAGCCTGACTCCAAAGGAATTCCAGTGACTTAGGCGGGACAGTGTGCTACTCTGCCCCTCACGGAGTAAGAGGGTGCCCGGTATGCTGGCCTGTGCGTCCTTCTCCCACATCTCCTACATTTGCTCATTAGGAGCAGCCGTTAGGACTGGCCGCCGTTCTGCCCTGTGCAGGCACAGTGGCTCGTCAGCCTGGGCACCAGGGCCCCGAGGCCCCCTGTTGGTTGACGGGGAGTTTCTTCGGAAAGAGATTCAGGGGAGACCACTTGGCCACCAGACACCAGCTGTATTTACCTAATCCTCCCTAGGCCGTTGCTTGTGTAATTCGATTATTTGATTGACTTTACATTGTGCAGTGCTGGAAGAGGTGAAGAGACAACAGGTTTTTGGCTGTACCCTCTGGCCTGTTCTGTTCTGTCTTGTTGGCTTTAAGGATTTCATAAAGTTTTGTGTGGCTGCCAGCAGTCTCCCCGGGTGTTTTTCGCAAGCAGCCTTCTGCTCCCCAGGAGTGTGTCCTCTGAAGGAAGAGGGGCGGGGACCTAACCCTTCAGCTGCTGACAAGTGGGTGGGGTGTCCCGGCCCCCACCTCAACGAGTCAGAGAACTTAATTTTGATGATCGGCCTTCTCCCTTCCCTGGGAGAAATGGCTGCATTTGTTTGATGGGAGCAAACTTATTATGTCTGGTGGCTCTGACACAAAGGAACCCAGAAATCCGCTTCCCTGATGTCTTGGCTCAGCTAATTTTCTAGGACAAGTTGTGAAGCCACCCTTGATCTCCATTTCCAGGCGTGTGTCTTCGTTATTAACTCAAAGCTTATGCTCTTTCTTACGGGACTCCCATCCCTCTGTTGTTTATCGTTGACACGTTTCCCTCTCCCCCATCCTTTCAGCTCTCACCCAGCTTGAATAAGAACCCCTTGACCGGTCAAACACCCAAATTATGAAAGGTTTCCCACACATGATTGGGTGACACCCCCTACATTGGGAGCAGGGTGGACGTCCTTTCTGGGGACCTCCACCAGACTGTCTCCCACCTTCACCCCTGAGCAAGCCTTGCAGTGTGCGTGTGGGCAGGGCACACAGCCATAGGTATACATGTGTTCCCTCCCTCTTGAATCTCCCTCCCATGTCCCACTCCATCCCACCACTCTAGGTTGTCACAGAGCACCCGATTTGAACTCCCTGTGTCATACAGCAAATTTCCACTGGCTATCTATTTTATATATGGTAATGTATATGTTTGGGGGCTTCCCTGGTGTCTCAGAGGTAAAGAATCCGTCTGTGATGCAGAAGACACAGGAGACTCCACGGGTTCAACCCCTGGTTGGGAGGATTCCCTGGAGGAGGGCATGGCAACCCACTCCGGTATCCTTGCCTGGAGAATCCCATGGACAGAGGAGCCTGGTGGGCTACAGTCCATGGGGTTGAAGAGAGTTAGACACAGCTGAAGCGACTGAGCACGCATGTGTGCAATTTATATGTTTCAGGGCTACTCTCAATTTGTCCCACCCTCTTCTTCCCCTCCCTGTGTCCACAAGTCCATGTGGACTTGGTCTATGTCTGAGGTCATATCTCTTTATAACTCTCTTTCCCAGTCCCAAGCCTCCTTGTTTTATCTCTTCCCTCATTTCCAGCATTTTCTTCTCCGTTGCCTCCGCCCCGCCCCTCTCCTCCGACGGCAGGCTCTTCACTTTGTCTTCCCGCGTCCTTTGGCCATTTCTCTGGTGCCTTCCCTTCCCACCAGTCTAGGCTTATCCACTTGTCTGGGATCCTTGTCTGTTTCTCCCTCTCTCCCTCTGCACACCCACCATCACCCAAGCATCAGCCAAACGGTTCCCGTTTAAAAAACTCTTTCGTTAACTGAATGTCGCTGAGTCCTGGGGCTCCAGCTGCTTTTTGTGAACCACGGCTCAGCCCAGGTCGACACCAGATGGCTCTTCTAGGTGGGGAGGGTGGGAGAGAGAGGAGGAAATAAAGATTGGTGAGGGTGGGAAGATTAAATTGTCACTCACCCTTCCTCCCCTGAAGCTACTCTGAGGCATCAAGATAAACTCCTGCAAATGTTTTAAAACCTTGATTCCCGGTGGCCTGGGAGGCAGGTTCCCTTCCTGCCATCCTGTGCCTGGCCACACAGTCTTCTAATCCTGGGACCGTTCTGCCCTCTGGGTTTCCTTGAAAGATAAGTGGTGCTATCATCTTTTCCCGCGGCCCCCTCCAGCGCTCTCGGCACTTGTGCAGTTAGGAATTAGCCGCCGTGCATCACAGCTGGGCTGGATCTGCAGAGCTAGGCCAGCATCCCTTTTCCTGTGTGGGAAAAATGAGGATAAGGAAAAAACCCTAAGGCCCAGATCATCAGGCTGGAGCCGTTGAAAGATTACCTTCCTGCCAGGCGTTGTCCACACAGGCGGAAAACGCAGCGCCCTGGGAATCTGTCCCGGAGTGCCTGTGGGAGCCTTGCAGGGAGAGGGTGGGGGGTGGTGGGAGGCAGGCGGGGTTTATCCAGGGCTCTGCTCCCCTGACCACACAGAGTCACTTTGCAGCCTGGGCCTGTCCTCACCGGCTCAGCTCCCACCTGCACCAGGAGGCCAGATGCAGGTGGACACGAGAGGGAGGAGGCCACTGCCCAGCTGGTGGGACGCTTGGCAGGGGCCTGCCTGCTAACAGGTAGCACAGCCTGCCGTGTCTGCGCACGTGGGGCCGGTCTCCAGGGCCCACCCTTAGATCATCCATCCTCGGTTGGCACGAGAGGAACGTTGCCAAGATCTGGGGCTGCCCCTGCCTACCTAAGAGCATAGGGGCAGCATGGTGTTCCCTGACCCAGACCCTTCTGTGGGGCCGGGAGGCAGGAAAGTGAACTGCGGGCGTCTTTCTATTTCCAATTTCCAGATGAAACCTGGAAAATCCACCGACATCCAAAAGTCTTGCAATCTACCCAAACTCCACCAAGCGTGGAGTGAGAGAGAAATTCTGTTTCCCTGAACTCAGGGAGCCCGCCGCTCACTGGGAGCCCCGGGTCAAGAGACTGCTGCCCTCGCATCCCAGCAGCAACGCTGGGCCAGCCGCTCCCGCCCCACCTGCAGGGCCCTCGCCTCGTTTCAGGGGAGGGAAGCGTGAGGATGCCTTCAGTCCGGGCCGTCTCCGGCCTCCCTGGCCTCTCCTCGTCACACCGGGGCCACCAGGCCTGCCGTCATTCACACGCTCAAGCCTGCTCTGGTCTGTCATCAGGAGGCAGTGACGGAACCGAGTCTAGCACCTCGGCGCCCGGGACAGCCTACAGAAAGCAGGGCTGATCCTGGAGGCACCGGGCTCTCTGAGCCAGTTCCTCTCCCGAAGTCCTGGTGGGCTTTCTCCTTAGCAAGGACCGCGTGTCCCTCCCGGCATCCCTGCAGACACGTTTCCACGAACACGTTCCTGCACAGGTCAGACCTGGTTGGAAAGCTGCCCCGGGGAGAACCACCCCCTCCATCTTTCCCTCCCTCGTGTGGTGTTAAAACACAGGGCATGTAAAACACTCCTGCTTAACTGATCACACGTGTGCGTCTCATGGCCTGATGGAACCAGAGGTCACGGAGTTATGGCCGAAGCCTCCAAGCTGAGGACAGCAGGTTAGAAGCCTCCGTGGTCCCGTGAGAGCAGATGGGGGTGCTGCTGGAGCGCGCCCTCTGGAGTCCAGCAGCAGGCGGCCCTTCCCGAGGACCATCCTACATGGCCTGTAGAAGCCGGAGGAACAGACTCACAGGAAGGCGGCTTGCTGAGTGGTGACTGAGGGCTTTGGAGCACAGGGCTGCGGCATTTCCCGCCCCCCATCCCCGCCTCCGTCCCACGCCGTGCCCTCAAGTCAAGTGGTGTGTGTGCACTCAGTCGTGTCTGACTCTGCAGCTCCACGGACTGCAGCCCGCCAGGCTCCTCTGCCCGTGGAATTGTCTAGGCCAGAACACTGGGGTCAGGGGAGGCAAGCCCAAGAGAATGCTCCTCAGAAACCCCCCTTCAGCGGCATCCCCACTCTGACCTCTACATTCTAGAAAGAACTTCTCAGGCATCCCTCCAGCAGTCTCCTCGGCACAGAGCCGCTCATCTGTGGCCTGGAGGGGATGTGTCCTCCTGGAACCCCTGCATCCCCACATTCCAGGAATGCAGGGCTCCCGGGTTCCCAGATTCCCTTCTGGGGCCTGCTCAGACTGATCCAAGGTCCTCTGACCCGAGGTGGACTGGGCTCAGCCCTGGACCTGACAGTGACAGAGGGGGCAGCTCTGGGGGGCTCTGGGCGGAACCTGGGGATGCAGCCTGGGTGGCCACGTGTGTGCACTTCAGCCATCCTCCACACACACACACCTCCTGTGTGTGCAGGATGGTATGAGGGTAGGAAGAATCACAGAGCGGGCTGTCTGCCAGGTGCGGGGTCTGGGGTTGGGAGGAATGCCTCTCTCAGCTTCAAATTCCAAGGAGATGGGGAATTCTAAATTCAAACTGACCTTCCAGGCCAACATGGAGGTATATTTGTAAAGGAGGGAGGTAAGAAGATATTTTATTCAACAGTATCGTTAGCTAGATTTGTAACTTAAATGTTTGGACATTCGGCACACGGGGCTCCATGTGGACTCTTGCCCTGGGCCTTGCGGTACTGGGGGGCTGCCACTCAGGGAGACTGGCATGCCGACAGGAAGGGGCTGTGCTCCTGCTCTCTGGGTGGCTGGCTGGGAGCTACGGAGGAGCAGAGGCTCACCCAGTGCCTGGGGAGAGGGTAGCACCTCCCCCTGAGAGGCAAGGGGCAGATGTGGACCCAGAGCCGGGAGGTTGCCTGGAGCACACTGCAGACGAGGGGCAGGGGGGCTAGCGGAAAGAGTCCAGCAGGGCAGGGTGAGAGGGCAAGATGGTTGTGGGCAGCCTGAGTACCCTCCGCTTGGTGTGGCAGGCATGTGTGAGCTTCCTGTGGGTCAGGAAGCCCTTGGCACCTTCAGGGGACCCTGAGCATGAGGACTTCCTGTGAGGGTCAGGGGCTTCCTGCGAAGATCAGGGGCTCCCTGTGAAGGTCAGGGGCAAAGGTGGGACGCTGAGGGCATCCACACGAGATATGCCAGAATGTTCTTTGACCACAAGCTGGAGGGTCCTCATGGGCAGCAGGTGATGCCTGTAACAGAATATTCAAGAGATCACTGCTAAGAGAACAAGCAAAACCCTGGAGCACCTCCTCGTTCCCTCAACCCTGCTCTGACCCAGAAAGACCCAGATACTTCTGGGAGAGGAGTGATGGGTGAGAAAAAGGGGAAGAAGATTCCCACATTCCTCATCACTTCTCACCCAAGTGGAATCGGCCTCAGCTTCAGGAAGAGGCAAGTTTCAGTATGGAGGGACAGAGAAGTCTGGTCCTGGATGTGACATTTTAATGCCTGAAAAGCTCTTAATGGACCAAAGAGGACTTATTCTTATGGATGGAAGCAGCTCAGGAGGCTACAGAGTGAACACACGAGGTTGTTTGGGGGTGGGGAAGGGGGGCCTTACATTGTGAGACCTTGTGGTGGGGGAAGGATGACCTCCCTTACTTTTGCACCCCAAAAAGGTGATTAACCTGATTATGCTCTCAAAGATCCTGTGTTTACAACAACCCAGCACCAAACTAGGGACCCCCTTTCCTTGGCCTCGAATCTGACTTGAACGTCCTTTTGCAGGGAAAATGGATGCTGACTCGATAGCAGGTCCTTGAGTGTGGGTCACTTATGCTCTCTTTGTGTCGTCCTGAGGATGGTGCATCTGCTCATGGGGTGAGCAAGGGCCCCACAGACCCCTTATGTCCCTCTCCTTTCTCTTCCAGGTGACGTGTATCAACACCGTTCAAGGTGAGAAATGCCACTCAGTTTTGCTTGAGCGACACCTGTGCCTCAGTCTCCCCAGCCTTTTCTGGAATGGCTGCTGGGCTGTCTTCTCAGGGCTATGTCCCAATGGTGAGCCTGGCCCTTTCTGCCGTGTCTTCAGTGAAATTTCATGCTCATGCTAAAAAGGGCAAAATCTGCTGGCTCAGCCTCTTTCTTTAGCTCTCACATCTGGGCATAAGATCCTCATGATATTTGGACAATTAATATGTTCTTTTCTGCACACATGCGTGCTCAGTTGTGTCTAACTCTTTGCGGCCTCCTGGACTGTGCTCGCCAGGCTCCTCTATCCACAGAATTTTCCAGGCAAGAATACTGGAATGGGTTGCCATTTCCTTTTCTAATCAATGCTTATTGATGCATTATTTACTCTAGCATGATGATCAGGTGGCCAAAGATTATCTCAGCACTGGCTCTTTTGTTCTGTACGTACAATTTCTCAGCTCAGTCTTGAGCACAGTGGGTTCACTGATTCCATCCAAGTTTGGGAGAAAAATGGGCTTTGCCAAGTAAGGGCGCTGGCCTGGATGCTCATGTATCCCCTCTGTGGAGTAGGTTGTGCCTTTGGGGCTGAGTGTGGGGACAAAGGGAACGTGCCTCTTTTCCTTGCTACTTATTGTTCTCCATTAAAAGATGCCTCTTCATGCCTCTGGCCAGAGAGATGGTGTCTCACTGAGGAAGGCCAGCAACTGGCTTAGGCTGCGCCAGGGTGGCTGCTTCTGCTCCCCTCGGGTACTCTCTCCACCCTGACCCCCTCGAACACCTCCCCTTCTGACCTCGTGTTTGCCTGCTCAGGTGTGAAGAAGGTGGTGTCCCACTCAGGGGAGACTGCAGTGCAAGCACAGTGGAGGCACTCAGAGGCCCGACAGCCATCTGAGGGGAGACACTGACAGGGCGTGGTGATGGCAGAGCGGCCTGGGATCCCTCGCAGAAGACTGAAGGGTGGGAAAGCCGAGGGAGCTCCGTGGTCCCGGCTTAGCCAGACTCTTGTCCTGTGATGTGACGGCGGCACTGAAGGGCCCAGGACGGGGGTTCCCTGGGGTTTCTTGGCCACGGCCAGAGATGAAGCCTCAGCCCTTGGGGCGTGTCTGCTTCTCAGCCCCTACCTCAGGGATGCTCTCAAGGGTGCGGAGATGGCAACAAGGCAGGTATATTCCCCTCTCCCCAAGCTGGGTAGGGTGGAGGAAGTCAGCTCCCTAGGATGTGTATGCTGCTCTGATTCCATAAGAGCGTGAGTGTGTGTGTGTGTGTGTGTGTGTGTGTGTGTGTGTGTGTGTGCCTGTGCCTGTTGGCCAGGGCTCTGGGAGCCAGAAGGCCTGAATGATGGCATTGTTGCACTTGAATACCTCCGAGGAGCTGTCTGCAAGAAAAGAAGAGATAAAGTTGAAATGTTAAACGATTCCAACAAAAGCTATTAGGGGGGAACTTCCTGACTCAGCACTAGTTGGCATTTTTTGAAGCTTTTTACAGACAACATAAGGTTATGCTTTTTGGGGTGTGTTTCTTTTTGTTGTTATTGTTGAGCGTTCTCCTTTTGACTTAAGCTTATTGGTTTTCATTGGTGAGCCAGCTGCGCAACACAGAGGCTGGGGCACTGCCAGGAGAAGCGGGCAGCCAGTCGGAGGCCATTCATTCTCGGTGCTGGGAAAGCATGCTCCTGGCCCTTCCAGGCTGGCCTCCGCTGCACACGGCCCCACTTCCCCTGGAAACTGGAGCCCTTCTCCAGGCAGCTCTGAGTCGCGGGTCTCTGGTAGTTTCCTTCCCATTCTCATGGAGCTCTGGCTTATTAACCAACATGGCCCTTAACATGTTTTAGAGGATGGTAAAGAATTTGCCTGCAATGCAGGAAACCCAGGTTCAGTCCCTGGGTTGAGAAGATCCCCTGGAGAAGAGAATGGCTACCCACTCTAGTATTCTTGTCTGGAGAATCCCACTGATAGAGAAGCCTGGTGGGCTACAGTCCATGGGGTCACAAAGAGTCAGACACAGCTAAGTGACTAACATACACCACCTTCTCATTAATATATTCAAGTCCTAACCCCCAGCAGCTCAGAATGTGACTTTATTTGGAGATAGGGTCTTTACCGAGATCATCTAGTTAAAATGAGGCATTAGGGTGGGCCTTAACCGAACATGACCAATGTCTTTACAAAAGGGGAAATTTGGAGTCAGACCCCCACACCAGAGGGATGTCACACGGAAGATGAAGGCAGAGATCAGTGATGCTTCTACAAGCCAAGAAACACTAAAGATTACCAGCAAACCACCAGGAGCTGGGTGAGAAGCCTGGAACAGATTCTGCCTTAAAGCCTCAGAAGAAACCCACCCTGCTGACACCTTGATCTTGGGCTCCTGACCTCTAAGAGGATGAGATAATACATTTGTGTTGTTTAAGCCCCTCAGTCTATGGTACTTTGTTTTGGCAGGCCTAGCAAACCAAACCAATAGAAGCTGGAATTCTCAATTCTCTCTTTTCCTCCGTCTTTGTAATGATAGTTCCTCCTCTTCTCTCTCCTTCTCCTCCGCCCTTTCTGATCATATTGGATTAGACCAGGCTCTGGAGCCAGATTGCGTTTGACTCAAAGCTCTGTTATTTACTAGTTGTGTGTCTCTAACCATTGGGACATAGCCTGTGTTTCTTCATCTGTAAAATGGGAATAATAAGAGAAATACCAACCTCATCAAATACATGAAAGAATTGGTGTACAGCTGGCCTTGACCATGAGAAGAGTGCTGTCCTTGTGCCTGATCTGAGTCTGCAGGCTCCAAGGATGCTGAGGTGGACACTCCAACGTCACCCCGTGGTGCCAGTACTGAAAGAACAGATCTCAGGTCCTTACAAGACCTTGTTCCTGTTCCACCTTATCACGCCTGGGAGTTTACCATCTAACTGGAGACACAAAACATTTGTAGGGAATAGTTCAGAGTGCAAGGCATTATGTGATTATAGGATCTTTGCACTGGTTCAGTCAAGTGGTTCTTGATCCCAGCAGCACATGAGATCCCCAGGGCGTGCTCTGAAAATAGTCTACTGCCTGGGCCCTGTCCCCAGAGCAGCTACACAGAATTTAGGAACCTCAAGTGACGTGATGCATCTGTCTGTCCTTCCGTGTCCTCATGGGCAAAGTTAGGGGGAGACTGGGATGGATGTCAAAGGGCTGTGGTGAGAATGCACGAGATGAGTTCTTACGTGAAAATGCTTTTCTCTTGGTGCCTGCCCCAGAAAAACCACAGAAATAACTGTGAGCTCCTTTTGGTGAATAAATGTTCAAACATTCTCCCCAGTAGATGCTCCAGCTTTACAGTGTGCTCGCAGATTCCTATTTGCTTGAAGGACTGAGAATAGCTTTCCCCATCATCCCTCTCTCCTAAAGGCCAGGGCAGTTTGGCAGGGCTTAGAACCAGAGCTCTTTGTTGAGAAGGAGGAAAGTTTGGCCGGGGGACCTTGCCCCAGGGAACACAGAAGAAGAGCTGTGCTTGCCGTGTGAGGGCCTCCATGCTGTCAGCTGTCAAAGCTGCACAGAATGCTTTGATCTTCATGTTAAGTCTTGCATCACATCTTCTGCTTTTATCTCCTTCCTTCTCCTCGCTTCCTATGCTTCTCTTTTGTCTCGCCTCATCCTCAACCAGTGTGTTTAGGGTCCAAGGTCTGGGCTCCTATGCCAGCCCTGTCATAAATAGCTGTCCAGTGCTAGGTGAGCTTCTCAGCGTCTCTCAGCTTTGTCTTCCTTAGCCTTATGAATAAAAATGAAAGTTCCTTCTTCAGTGCCTCTGTTTTGATATTTAAAGGGAAAGCCAAGAAGCACTTTCATCACAGTGGAAAGTGCTCAGCTGGCCTGACTCTGATGGCAACATACAGAGCCAAAGGCTGATCTTTGTGGCTGGGTCTCAGAGCCCATCTCAGGATGGGGTGGTGTGAGCTTGGCTAAGGTGACCAGCGCAGCACAGAGCCCTGAGAAGCCTGGCCTTGATAAGACTTGAGCTGAGCTATCTTCTCTTTCCCAAGAAGCTCAAGGACTCCGGCCAATACAGCCTGTGCACTCATGCTTCGAAAAAAACACAGTGACAATAGCTGTTTGGGCCCACGTGTTAGTCCCTTATCTCCCACCGCTGGCCTGTGCCAGCACAATCAATTGTTCCACTGTCTCATTTGGTAACTTGGAAACTGCGCCGAGGATCTGTGATAACCCTTTTGGCTGGAACTAAGGTTCTTTTGGAGGCGAGGAGCGAGAAAAGGAAAGCAACGTGACAGACAAGGCTAGGTGATCTACATTTTGCCAGGAGGGGGTTGAGTTTTTGAAAGCAGGCCACTAGAAAGAGAATCCTGTTTTACTTCTTTTTCGTTCGTTCTCTGGGCTCTCACATTTCCAAGGCCTTTAATTTTCAAAACTTGAACAAGAAAGTGTATTAATCTTAAACATCTCTCATTAATCACCACATCCAGCCCAGTGGAGAGAGAAAGATGACTCACTTCCACGGTTGATTTCTTGGTAATGGGGGGTCAAGGCTTGCCCTTGCATTTCCCCTCCTGTCTAGCTAATGGAGAAAGCTTCCCCTTAGGAAGTACCCATCCTGGAGCAATTTTTCAAGGGAAAATTGCAGGTGGGAATAGCTACTGACATGAAAATATTTCTCCTAGGGAAACTCAGTGAGTAGAATAGCATAGTGATTATAAATGCAGGCCTTACCTTTGAGAGCTGTTGTAGGATTAAATTAGAGAACCAAATGAAACATGCAATTCAGTGCGTGACATATTAAATAGGTCTGAGATAAATAGTAAATATTTACGACATTATGTGCCAGACGCTGCCCCGACCATGGAACTTTTGCCTTAATGTGATCCTTACAATATTTTATGTGATAACTGTCACCATTTGCCCCTAGTTTACAGGTAAGGAAACCAAGATGCTAAGTGACTTGTCCAAGGTAACTCAGCTGCTAAGAGACAGTATCAGGATTTATACCCATATTGTTACAACATGTCCTCGTGGAATTATGTTTCTTCCTCTGCACCAATGGCCTTCAGATCCCTAAAAGCAAATTGGTAGTTACTGAGCCGTAAGGACATTAATCCAGCACCTCCACTGCTTTTGCTGACCAACACCTGAACTCTTCTTTAGAAACTTAGAATTTTACAACACTAGTAGGTAGAAGTACAGGGGTTGCTTTACCTGGCCCCGACCCCTGCCCCCGCAGCATTCCAGGGGTGAAGATGCTCTTTAAAGGATCTTAAAGAGATGCCCTTTCTGACCCTGGCAAACGTTATGTCTAATATCACATAAGCTTCTCTGTCGCCAGCCAGGAAGTCCGTCCTGGATTCCCCATCAGTGCTGGGTCCTGGTGGAGTCAGGAGGATCTGGAGAATGTGGTGTGGATTCTGCAAGAGGGGCCAGTCCAAAGGCTTGTCCTGTGGGTTTGCAGGAGGGCTTCTAGAACCTGGGGCTGGCAGGGGAGAGGGACTGCTTCATATCTGGGAATACTCCAGGCAGTGAAAAGGCAAGTTCGTTTTCATACAGTTGGAGAACACTATCTTCTCAAGTGAAAGTGAAAGTTGCTCAGTCCTGTCTGACTCTTTGCGGACCCCATGGACTATACAGTCCATGGAATTCTCCAGGCCAGAATACTGGAGTGCGTAGCCTTTCCCTTCTCCAGGGGATCTTCCCAACGCAGGGATCAAACCCAGATCTCCCACATTGCAGGTGGATTCATTAACAGCTGAGCCACAAGGGAAGCCCCCTATCCTCTAAGAAAGTCTGCAAAGGTCCGAGACTAACAGTCTTTATAAAGTCCCTGTGTTCCCAACTGGCAGAATCTAGGAAAACCCCATAGGGTAGGAATGATCCAGTTTGTGACTCCTAGGCCGGGCTGGGTCACCCTACAAGCCAGTCTGTATTCGCGCCTGCATGGGGGCGATGCTGAGAGGGGCAAGTGTTCCGGAATACCTTAATGATGTCAGGACGCTTTTCATTGCTCATTTATCACTTAACAGCTCAGATTTGTAACGTGCTACCCGCACTCTCCCTGTAGCGCAGACAATGCATTCTTTCAACAGCGTGCGGCTCCGAGGGAAGGACGCTGCTGAAAGCAAAGTGCGGGGCCTGCGCCCCTCGGGAAGGAGGGATAGGCGGGTGGGGCAGGTGGGGACCAGATGCCTGGCTGCAGCGGAGCTGGGGGGATGAGCGCACCAAACAGCCACTTCTGGTTCCACTTACTCATTTCTCTGTGCTGAAAGGTGTCATATAAATGCTAAATAGAACAGAGAGAGAGATGGGGCCTATCTATTTGCATTTTGTCTAATATGAGCAGATGCAGATAGAAAAGAGGCTTAGCCACGGTTGCTCACCTGCTCCTGCCAGGTCATTTCCATGCAGCCCGCGTAGGTTCTGCTTCAGCGCCGCCACGGATGTTGTGGGGGGTGGTGCCAAGGGGCTCACACACTCTGTTCTCAGCGGGTCACACAATCTCGGGGGAGGCAGGTTTAACCACAGGGACCATCTGAAGATACTATAACCTAGTACATGGTTAGGTGGGAAGTTGTGGGGGAAACCAGTGAAGGGCCGGAGGAGGCCACAGAGGAGAGAGGACCAGGCTGAGGGTTGGGCCGGAAGCCCGCCTGGGGGAGGAAGGACTGGACTTGCCCTCTGCAGGCTGGTTGGGCGCAGATGGGCAGCGTGGTGAGCGGAGGCAGTCGAAGCACTCCGCAGGGCCTTCACAGCTGCTGTTCAGCCCACACTCTTCCCGCTTCCATTTGGATGGTGGGTTGGCCTCATCTTTTAGGACTTGGCTTAAATGTCACATTTCCAAGAGGTCTTCCTCCGCTCTTCTGCTTAGTAACAGCACTGTTTTCAATCGGAGCATCCAGTTTTTTCCTTCCTGCCAGGGAAGTAAATATTTGCTCTTCTTCATCCTCCAGTGGACGGTACCCACCATGGCAGGCAGGGACCCTGCACATCTGTTTCGTTCACTATTGTGTTCACAGATAAGCACAATACCTGGAGTCTAACAAGTGCTCAGTACATGCTTGTTGAATGAATGACATTTGAGGAAAACCTCATTTAGTGAATGTGTGTGTTGGCCAATTGAATCCAAGCTCTTTTTTTATTATCCAGGAAGAAAGTCTTTAGGGTCCATAGATCCTATCTTTCAGGAGGAAGAGTTTTCATTAAAATGTACAACTACAACAAAGTTAGAATATCAGAGTAATTGACGTAAGCATGCCAATCAAGCCTGCATGTTAAGAAATAGAGTAAAAAGAAATAAAAATGTACCACCAGTTGCACTGGGGACTTGCACAAATGTGACATGTGGCATATTCTACACTGCATGGCATTTGAGTCTTGAATCCTGTTCAAGGTAATTTATCACTGGCTGAAGCAGGAGATTCTTATTAAAACAAGGCTTACCTAAACCATGGTCTCAGACATGGACTCAGAGAGCAGTATTACAGGGGAGGTCCAATATGGTTTGTAAGAAGGTGGTGGAGTACTCACTTCATTCTCTGTTCAACTTGCTTTGAGCAAATGGGTAGCCTGGGTTGTTCTCCTTTTTTAGAACAACATTTTTGTTTGGTGAAGATGAGAAGAGACATATCAGCTCTAATGCAGGAGACAAACTTTTAATGGAAATATCCTTGGATATGTAGTCAGTTGTCTATTTATTCAAATTTAATCTGAGCTGCATATCATTTTCGTTATAGAAATTAAAGGCTACAAATCAGTGCAGTTCAGTTCAGTCACTCAGCCGTGTCCGACTCTGTGACCCCATGGAAGGCAGCACACTAGGCTTCCCTGCCCATCACCAACTCTGAGAGCCTACAAAGTCATGTCCATTGAGTCGGTGATGCCATCCAACCATCTCATCCTCTGTCATCCCCTTCTCCTCCTGCCTTCAATCTTTCCCAGCACCAGGGTCCAATGAGTCGATTCTTCCCATCAGGTGGCCAAAGTATTGGGTTTTCAGCTTCAGCATCAGTCCTTCCAATGAATATTCAGGACTGACTGACTTCCTTTAGGATTGACTGGTTGGATCTCCTTGTGGTTCAAGGGACTCTCAAGAGTCTTCTCCTACACTACAGATTAGAAATATCCTCAAATTCCTTGAATGATTAAAAGTGATCACACTTCACTTTTGTAAAATTTTTCTTAGGAGAAGATGGAGGTGAGGGTAAGGCTAGGGTAAGGGGAGGGAATGTGACCAGAAAGTATAGAATCTGTGAATCTCTAATGTTGGTTCCATGCAACCCACATTATACCATTTTTTATGCAGTCTCATTGGCAGAACCAGAAAGTTCTCATGTCTTCAGAAATAGCTCTTCTCCACTCTCCCAGCCTCTACCTTTCACCGGCCTAGGGAAAGTCAAATTGCCTGTGGGAAAATGCATTCTAATATTGAAAACAATCTTTTAATTGGACTGTGGCATATTCTCAAAGCTGCCATGCAGGAATCTTTAGCAGGATCTTAAAAATTCTGCAGACCAGGTACTTTATGACTTCTAGAATATGAAAAATAAAGCTGGTGGCTTAATTTAGTTGGTGGTTTGAGTTAAAAAACATTTTTGTCAGGCCTGCCTATGCTCTTCTTCTTAATGCTAACTAAGAATGTGGCTCATGTTTCTGATCATTGTGGTTGGGGTGGGTGATGGTCAGAAGCTAGGCTCCACGAGAAGCTCATTCCTGGACTGCCCCCCTCTTCCTCATGCCCCCAGTCCTGACCTGAGTCCTGTTGCTCAGGCAGAGATACTGCTGCAGCCACACTCAGGATTGCTGTGAGGGGCCTATTTCTTTCCTACCCTTCTTTACTTCAGGGAGTCGTGTGCAGAACATCAGTACATCATGTTTGCATTCTCAGCCTACAGTGCATGTAACTTATGCTAGAAGGAAGTTTTTCCCTAGCCAGACTCCAGATCATGAGTAAGACGAACCCTGTAAAGGACTAAAAACCGAGACCATTATGTAGTGTGAATGCAGTCCTTTATAGAAAGCACTGTGATATAAAAATTTTCTTTGTTCTCTGAAACTGATTTTTCCCCCCAAGCTTCTTTCTATACTTGTGTAATCAGAAACTGGGATATTTGGCCAACCTAAGTTAATAAGAATAATGATCATGAATGATGTGCTGTCACTGAGATTTATTCATAAGATGTTGAAGAGTGGATATCAGTAGTGGGTACCACTGTGGATGCAGAGCCTGAGACTCATTCCTTCTTGCTCATGACATCTAGAATTTGTTCTTCCCTCTACTGCAGAGGAAAGCATTCCAAACACCTAGATCCCTCAGCAGTACAAGTGGAATCTCCAATAGGAAAACCAAAGAGACCACCTGCCTTCTAGCCTACTATCTTGAAGAACTGTCATGCAGTTACCAAACTTTTAGGCTTATGTTCAGCATTAGGACAATAAGAATTATATGAGCAGATGGAGGGTGTAAGTCTCAGACATGCATTATCGTTTAGCCAGAGAATTAAACTGAAAAAAAAAAAAAGAATAAAAAACAGATTAGTGAAATAGCATAGATGATCAAGAAGCAAACCAGTGTATTTATTGAACTTGGTAATTTATACTAGAAGTGGTACTTAAAAAAATCATTGGGAAAAAGATATATTACTAAATTAATGGTGTTGGAGTGACTTCAAAATAGAATAATATTCATTTGAATTCCCTCCTATACCACACACAGAAATAAACAGAAGAAACAAAATTATAAGATAATTAGAAGAAAATACAGATTTTCTTCACTACTTCAAGAATGAAAAGTAACCAAAAAAGTGTAGTGTATTAAGGAAAAGATTTATAGATTTGATAGTATTGAATTTAAAACTTCTATATGGCATAAGACATGAGAAATGGGGGCCAGAGGTAAGAGGTGGTGGGGAGAATTTGTGCTAGATATAACAGGCAAAAGATTAATGTCCAAGTTATACAGAGAAAAATAAAATACATAAAAGAAGAAAGCTATTTTTAAAATGCTCAAAGAGAGAGAAAGGAAATTCAAAGAAGAGTAAACCAAAATGGCCAATAAACATATTAAAAACCCTATCCAGGTTTTGGTATTAGGGTGATGGTGGCCTCATAGAATGAGTTTGGAAGTTTACCTTCCTCTGCAATTTTCTGAAAGAGTTTGAGTAGGATAGATGTTAGCTCTTCTCTATATTTTTGGTAGAATTCAGCTGTGAAGCTGTCTGGTCCTGGGCTTTTGTTTGCTGGAAGATTTCTGATTACAGTTTCAATTTCCGTGCTTGTGATACTAATGCATATATATGGAATTTAGAAAGATGGAAACAGTAACCCTGTATGCGAGACTGCAAAAGAGATACAGATGTATAGAACAGTTTTTTGGACTTTGTGGGAGAGGGTGAGGGTGGGATGGTTTGGGAGAATGGCATTGAAACATGTATAAAACCATATGTGAAATGAATCGCCAGTCCAGGTTCAATGCATGAGACAGGGTGCTCAGGGCTAGTGCACTGGGATGACCCTGAGGGGTGGGATGGGGAAGGAGGTGGGAGGGGGGTTCAGGAAGGGGGACACCCCATGTACATGTACACCCATGGCTGATTCAGGTCAATGTATGGTAAAAAAAAACACTACAATATTGTAAAGTAATTAGCCTCCAGTTAAAATAAATAAATTTATATTTTCAAAAAACCCTATCCACCTTATTAGTAATGGGCAAAATGCAAGTAAAGATAAGGAGATACCATTTTATACCCAATAAACTGGCAAAATGAGAAAGTTTGATGGCATAAAATATTAGGGAAGAATGGGAGTTTACAGTAGCTTATTAGTATAATTTATTAGTTTATTTGTATAGTTAACTTTCCAGAGTAGTCAGTAGTTTTTGGTAAAACCTTTGATATATTATTTTATCCAAGGTATATTTGGGTGTAATTTGTGAGTCAGTATTTCCTACTTCTAGGTTCCTTTGTTTGTAGGGGTGAAGAATTGGAATCAACTCAAGTATCTGTTGGGCTTCCCTGGTGGCTCAGATAGTAAAGATTCTGCCTGCAACGTGGGAGACCTGGGTTCAATCCCTGGGTTGGGAAGATCCTCCGGAGAAGGAAATGGCAACCCACTCCAGTATTCTTGCCAGGAGAATTCTATGGGTAGAGGAATCCAGCTGGGTCATAAAGAGCTGGACATGACCAAGTGACTAACACATTTACATTTTACAAGTGTCTGTCTAGTCAATATAGAATAGGAGTGATCTTCAGCATATTTAGCCATAAACTAGGGTACAAGCATCAAGCAATCGGCCATGGGCCTGGACAGAACCCTATCTGGCGGGAATAAAGTGTCGAGGACAATATTTTCACAACAGGTAGGACTGTCTTGGTAAGGATGCCTGAATATTAGGCTTGGGTTATAGAGAGTAGAAATTAAGGGTAGGGGCTCTGGATTCAGATCATCTGGGGTTCAGTTCTGGCTCAGTTGCTATGAGACCTTGGGCAGATTTCTACTTCTTGCTTTAGTTTGCTCGCCGTGTACTGCAGGGATTAGCACCAGTCCTTTCTCATAGATTTGTTGTGAAGATAAACTCTTGGAATACTTCCTCATCTGTTTATTGAGTACCACTCAGTATTTCTAGTAGGAAAGTGGAAATGAATAAATAAAACATATATTTATATAATAGAATACCATAGCAATCAAAATGATTGAACTATAGTTCATCATATGCATTAACCTAAATAGAATTCAAAAAATTGTTAAATGAAAAAAGCTATAAAAATCACTTATCTGTGGATGCATATGAGAAATTAAAATAGAGAAGTGTGGGCCAGGAAGATAATCACCAAGTTAATGATATTATCTCTGGGGATTTCCAGTGAGAAAAAAGAATCTCATTATCTCTTATTTAACTTATTATCTCTTATTTAATTTATATGCAGAGTACATCATGCGAAATGCCAGACTGGATGAAGCACAAGCTGAAATCAAGATTGCCGGGAGAAATATCAATAACCTCAGATACACAGATGACACCACCCTTACGGCATAAAGTGAAGAGGAACTAAAAAGCCTCTTGATGAACGTGAAAGAGGAGAGTGAAAAAGTTGGCTTAAAAGTCAACATTCAAAAAACTTAGATTATGGCATCTGGTCCCATCACTTCATGGCAAATGGGTGGGGAAACAATGGAAACAGTGACAGACTTTATTTTCTTGGGCTCTAAAATCATTGTAGATGGTGACTGCAGCCATGAAATTAAAAGACGCTTGCTCCTTGGAAGAAAAGCTATGACCAACCTAGACAGCATATTAAAAAGCAGAGACATTACCTTGCCAACAAAGGTCTATCTAGTCAAAGCTATGGTTTTTCCAGTAGTCATGTATGGATGTGAGAGGTGGACTATAAAGCAACCTGAGTACTGAAGAATTGATGCTTTTGAACTGTGGTGTTGGAGATGACTCCTGAGAGTTCCTTGGACAGCAAGAAGATCCAACCAGTCTATCCTAAAGGAAATTGGTCCTGAATATTCATTGGAAGGACCGATGCTGAAGCTGAAACTCCAGTACTTGGCCACCTGATGTGAAGAACTGAGTCACTGGAAAAGACCCCGATGCTGGGAAAGATTGAAGGCAGGAGGAGAAGGGGACAACAGAGGATGAGATGGTTGGATGGCATCACCAATATAATAGACATGCATTTGAGCAAGCTCCAGGAGTTAGTAATAGACAGGGAAGCCTGGTGTGCTGCAGTCCATGGGGTCGCAAAGAGTCGGACATGACTGAGCTACTACTGATCTCTGGGGAGCAAGGGGAATGTGATCGGAGAGAGGTACAAAATAGAGTTCAACTTTCTCAGCAATTTTTTTTAATATAAAAAAATTTAAAGCAAAATGGTAAAATAGCTAGACATTTGTACTTTTCTGTATCTTTCATTTCTTTTTAAAAAGAAAATAATGTTGTGCCAAGTGTCAGGAGTTCTGAGATGCTCGTATTGGTTCTGCCTGTGTGTTGTTAAGTCACACATGTCTGACTCTTTGCAAGCCCATAGATTGTAGCCTGCCAGGCTCCTCTGTCTGTGGAATTCTCCAGCAAGAATACTGGAGGGTGTTCCCATTTCCTTCTCCAGGGGATCTTCCTAACCCGAGGGTTGAGCCAGGGTCTTCTGCATTGCATGCAGATTCTTTACCTTCTGAGCCACCTGGGAATCCTGGTTCTCCCTCTAATTAGCTATTATATGTAACCTTAAACAATCACTTAAACCTTTCTAGATTTGTTTTCTCATTTGGAAAGTTAAGGTAAAAATATCATTTACCTTAAGTGTGTGTTTTTGAGAATTAAATGAGGTTTGGAGAAAGTTCTATAATCCTAACACTTTATTCAAATGTTAAGATAAACCTGGGTTGTTAGATCGATGATTTCTAAGATTTCTCCTGCTCTATGGGCTTGTAGTGAGTGCATAATATCCTCAGCTTTGGGGGACTGGTGCCTAGCTTGGAGCAGAGACTGTGGCTGCCATTCAGTGTTGCTTCCTCTCTTCCTCATCAG
Source organism: Bos mutus (assembly GCF_027580195.1). Lineage (NCBI taxonomy): Eukaryota > Metazoa > Chordata > Mammalia > Artiodactyla > Bovidae > Bos > Bos mutus. The sequence goes on along the minus strand of NC_091636.1, from coordinate 31,073,018 downwards.
CAGAGCTATGATTTTATTCTGGGTGGTGATGTGCCTCGATAAAGAGATGCCTTTCGTAGTCTTCTAGGAAGACTTGGTTGAGTTTCTCAAAATATTCAAGAATTCTGCCTCAGCTGGGAGAGGTTCCTTTTTTGCCCAACCTTTCCCTGGTGGCTCAGACGGTAAAGCGTCTGTCTTCAATGCGGGAGACCTGGGTTCAATCCCTGGGTCTGGAAGATCCCCTGGAGAAGGAAATGGCAATCCACTCTAGTACTATTGCCTGGAAAATCCCATGGAGAGAGGAGCCTGGTAGGCTACAGTCCATGGGGTTGCAAAGAGTCAGACACGACTGAGCGACTTCACTTTCACTTACACTTTCTTTCTTAGAAAACAGAGACAATGGGCTGCCTTCCAACAGCCATCTTGGATCATGAGGTGACCTCAGAGATTTAAGCCATGTGCCAAGTCTGATGGAGAAGAAAGACAAAGAGTTGCATGGGTCCTGATGACTGGGGGACTTCTAGTTCAGTCTTGGGCTGCCCACTTCAGCCATGTCTTTTATGTGGGAGAAAGACTTGTGTGTTATTAAATCATTTATTTGGGCTACTCTTATATGCACTGACCTTTCTCTTAACTGGAACTTTTTTGTTATTCTGAAGATGCTTATTATCCTTCAATGTGTTTTGAATAGATCAACTAGTAAAGAGAAAACAGTGGTATGATACCTGTCCCTCTGTCGGCCATGGAAGGAGAGGAAGTACTGAGTTGCTCTGCCTTTTTCACTCACCTGTCTGGTTGCTATGAAGGCTCTCAAGGGTATGCCTATAGAGGTGAGGAAGTTCAAGGCAAGCTTGTGGTGGACCCAGCCCCATGTACCTTAGCTGTGCACTCTAATTCCCACTAAGCTGTTCATCTTGCCCTCTTGGTCAGTCTTCCTCCACTAGTCTCAGATGGCCAGCCTTGTATTTGTTGCCCCCAGTCATACACAAAGGCAAGAAGACAGATGGAGACAAAATAGCTCTGCTGGGAATTAGAGACACTATGATTACAGGTTTTGCCCAATCATGCAATTATGTGATTGAAAGCTTTCTGCAGCCTGATTCTGAAAATTGCAATATACACCCTGTAGAGAAAATATTATACCAGTTATAAATGAATACTGATCAATACTAACCAATAAGCCAGACCTCATCTAAACTCTGGACATATGGAAAGCTAGATCATAATTTTTTAATGCAGCAGGAAAAATAAAGAGAGACACAAGATGTTTCCCTTAAGCTTTAGTCATAAAGAGGACATAAAAAAGATTTATCAGTCCTTTGGAACTGTGTGTAATATGCAAGGTCCCAAATGAGAAATTTTCTGAAAGAATGTGAGGGCTGAAGCAATTTCACCCAAGATTCAGATATTGGTAGTGAAGTAAGTTTGAAAAGTCATTAAAAGAAAGGAAAGAGAGATGGAGATGGGCAGAGGGAGAGAGAGAGAAAGAGAAACAAGAAGGAATTGAAGGAAGGAAGGAGAGTTGGTTCAGAAACCCTCCTGAGTGGATGGAAGCCCTTTGTTGGCATAGGACGAGTGGTCCAATGACGTTCAAGGGGTGATACTTGAGTTCAGGAAAGAGTCCAGGAGAGGTGAGTTTGTTCTAATTACAGCAGTGTTTTGATTAGGCTGTGTTCTTCTAATGCACTCAGCGTGCCTTCTGTGCATTTTACACAGCTGGGGAGTTCTGTGTCATCTTCTAAGGATGTTGCAGAATCTGCAGTGCCTTCAGGAGGTAACTGGAACCTCGTTCTCGGCCTTATCTGGGTTTTAATCTGGATTCTGCTACTTATGAGAAGTGGGCCATGGGTAAGCCACTCAACTTCTTACAGTCCACTTTTCCTCATTCCTAAATATTGGGATTTTAACCCCTCTTGTGAAGAATCATTGGGAAGAATGAGTCATTTTGAGTGAAAATGCTTGGTAAAGGGATCTTCAATAAATGTTACTTCTGTCAAGTACCCTTCTTTCTCACTCCTAATGAGTCTTATTGGAGGTGCTCTGGGCTCTCCCTGCAGAGATGATACCTCAGTCTGGTGTCGTGGCAGAGAATAACAGACAGAGGCATAGGAAGGGCAGAGAAGTGGGAGATGATCAGCCTGATGCCAGCAACAAAGGGTGCAAATGTGTGAAGAATTTAAAACCAATTGTAAAACTGACTAAAATCAAAATTGCCTTTCATTATCACCATGTGCCCTGTATTCTAAATAATGTGATAAAATATCTTCCCTGGGGAAAAAAAAGGTTCAGATCAGATCAGTCGCTCAGTCGTGTCCGACTTTGCGACCCCATGAATCGCAGCATGCCAGGCCTCCCTGTCCATCACCAACTCCCGGAGTTCACTCAGACTCACATCCATCCAGTGATCTCATCCTCTGTCGTCCCCTTCTCCTCCTGCCCCCAATCCCTCCCAGCATCAGAGTCTTTTCCAATGAGTCAACTCTTCACATGAGGTGGCCAAAGTACTGGAGTGATCAAAATTTTGAATAATCTCTGAGGTTATATTGAGTTTTAAAGCTACACGTAAACCTCAAATCACAAGAATCCTCCTGCAGTGCCGGAGACCTGGGTTCTATCCCTGGGTTGGGAGGATCCCCTGGAGAAGGGACAGCTACCCACTCCAGTATTCTGGCCTGGAGAATTCCATGGACTGTATATTCTATTTTGGACTTGCATCATGAGAGTTTATTTTTCCAGCTCCATCAGACTTCATATTCCTGCCTTTAAACACTAGATTTGAAGTAAACAACAATTGCAAAAGATAAAGAAACAGAATTTGAATTTCTTCATTTCTGTCATACCCCGTGGACATTTTGAGTGTGTATTTGTGTCTAAAACTTGAAATAGTGAAGCGCTGTAAACGTGTGCTGCATAATATTTTTGTGAAGTGCAACTTTTAGTTCACACACGACATATTTTACTGATTGTGAACAATGTCTTTAAAATGGAAATGTATTCTGCTTTAAAAATTATAATTATTTATTTTAAAACTAAGAAAAAATCCAGTAAATAAAACATTGACACACACAGTTGTATCACTAAACAATTATACTTTTTGTAGACATTTGGATTTTGATAAAATTTACTTAGATGTTACTGGGCAGTGCTTTATGTAAAATAACAAACACTATAGCATATTATGAAGAAAGGATCAAAGTCTCAACTGTAAGGTGGATATAAAACTGAATAAATGGTGCTTTTTATCTTTCTATATACATGTAAAATAAACCTTTCTTTTTTACTGCAAGATTATAAATATAAATTATAATAAAGGAAAATTTTCACTAACTATGAAAATTTTCCTGCCTTTTTTGGCCAAGCTATTTTTTATTCCATTCCTAGATTTTGATGAAAGTAATTTTGTTGAAAAGAGGAGGGGATATTAAAAATGATCTGCTCTTGCTATCAGATACATGAGATGGCCATGGACTGTGGTCTCCTTTTCCTGAACACCCTGAATTTACTGTGGCAGGTGGGAGCCAGAGCATAGGGCTTCCCAGTTGCTTGAAGAGAAAACTTTGTTAGGTTGGGGCACTGGCTTTTCACTGTCCTATGGGCTCTAACCTTAAGGAAAATAGCAGCAGCAGTAGTCAAAACAAATAGCTTCTCCAGGCATCAGGCAGATATTTCCATCAGCTTCTGTCCCAGATGGCCCAGACTCAGACTTCCTTCAGTCTGGGTCAGACGATCTCAGTCACCCTCTTAAAATCCGCCCACTCGGCCAAGTGTGCAGGAAGGATCATCCACACTGTGACCCTTTCTCCGTGAAGTTCATTGATTTCTCCCTCTTATGCTGTGCAGGCTTTTATTTTATTTTTTTTCTTCCCCTAATGAAGGCAATGGAACCCCACTCCAGTACTCTTGCCTAGAAAATCCCATGGATGGAGGAGGCTGGAAGGCTGCAGTCCATGGGGTCGCTGAGGGTCGGACATGACTGAGCGACTTCACTTTCCCTTTTCACTTTCATGCATTGGAGAAGGAAATGGCAACCCACTCCAGTGTTCTTACCTGGAGAATCCCAGGGACGGGGGAGCCCGGTGGGCTGCCGTCTATGGGGTCGCACAGAGTCGGACACGACTGAAGTGACTTAGCAGAATGCCCTTTTGACACTGAATTAAACTTAATTCTAGCCGAGGAGGAAGCTCTGGGTTGGGTTAGACAGCCCTGCAGTACCATCCATGAGACCATCTAGGAGTCAATTATGCTGTAACCCTTTTGCTGCTTGGAGCTCCTTAATCTCTACTGTTCCTCCACCCCTTTTCGTGGAAAGCTGTCTAGTTATTTCCAGCTGAAGCTGCTCATCGCTTGCAAGAGTCCCCTAGGACTCAGCTGTTTGCCAAACAGTAACAAGAGCTCTTTCTGCTCCTGCTGGAAATGCTGTCCTTTGTTGGAGACATATCTATGGATGATCCGAGCCTGGATTTGCATGCAGACGGAGCAGTGCCCTCTGTCCAGGTACACTGGGCCAGGCCAAGTCAGTGCAGTGAGTCACTGGCAGACAGCAACTACTCCATCGCCCCACGTGTCATTAACATAGGTCAACACAAATCCACATCAAACCCAGTTCCTTTCTGAAAGGCCATATTTACAGCACGTTAGTAGTTAGGGCAAGTGAGAACAAGGCTATTGGTGGCAAGTATGCAATCCATCACAGTAATTAAATGGGTTTAAGGCCAGCACTAATCTGGAGAGGTGCAAAATGTTCTGACATCCTAACAAAAAAAGTGAACCCAGCCAAGGAAAGTTCCCATTCACTGTCTCTGTCGCTCTTTTGGTCTGTCTCTGCTTCCAACTTCTCTCTCCATCTCTGTTTTTCTCTGCATTCTGTGTCTCTTTTTCCAGCAGATGCCTCTTCTCATAAAATCCTAAAATCCTTCTTTGATATAACATTACAAAGTCTAACAACTTAAGTAAATTCTTCCAGAAATAAAAACAAAACAACAGCCGATACCCCGTTACCCTTACTTTTAGCATCCCACCCTTTATTTTTGGCCCCCCATCAGCTGCAGCCAGAGTGATGGCTCTGTGGGTAGATTTTTCATCACGATTTCAGCATAGTCTGAGTACCGCCTCCCATCTCAGCTGCTGCCTGCTGTGGTTCAATTTCTGTGGTTCACGGGCAAAATGTCAAGACACTCAGCTGATCATATTAGCCTCCCACCCCCTTCTGAGAACCTGAGCTTCAACGTAAAATGCTGATCTCTTGTACTTAAAAAAAAGCTGCCAAAAAAAGAATCTTATGTTCTGAGCATGTAGTTTCTACCTGCACACTGGAGCATATCGTGGACCTGAGAGCCAAGAGGGCCAAGGGCTGGGGTACCAGGTTCATTACACATAGCCTTGAGAAGCAGCTGCCTGCAGAAGGCCGGGCATGTTGAATACCCAGAGCGACCATGCACACCAGTTCAGGCCCGGGAATGAAGAAGGGGACCGTAGCCAATTGCAGCCACAGGGGGCATTGGAGGAGGCAGGATGTGATAACCTCTCATGTACCTCTCTGCCTCCCAGCTTCAAGGGAGTTTGTGATTCTTCCTTATATATATATTTTTTTAATTACAAAATTGTGTATGTCATAATGCCAGCCAAGGCTGGCTTCCAGAAACAGCTTTAAAATTTGCCTCCATGGAAGAGGTTACCCCAGGAGGGAGAATACCAATGCAGTGAGTCACATTTCTGAAGGCCCTGCTCTAGGCAGACAAGACAAAGCAAGAATTTAGCATATTCAAAAAATACTGGATCGATTTATTTTCTATAAACATGTATTTCATGCTGCAGCAGTCATGGTATACCAGAGGAAGGCTGTATGTTTCTTTTACCCTTCTACTGAAGCAGTATGAAGCTCCCTTATCAACAAAGGACCGCAGAGGTTCTGTCCATTCACAGGGGCTCTACTCAAGTAGATGATGTCTACATTTTTTATGACATTTCTTAACCATGAATTGCCAGTTGGACAATTTTATTTTTTCCTCTTTGTGTGCTAAGTCGATTCAGTCATGTCTGTCTGACTCTTAGCGGCCCCATGGACTGTAGCCCGCCAGGCTCCTCTGTCCGTGGGGATTCTCCAGGCAAGAATACTGGAGTGGGTTGTTAGGCCTTCCTTCAGGGGATCTTCCCAATCCAGGGATAGAATCCATGTCTTTTATGTCTCCTGCATTGGCAGGTGGGTTCTTGACAGTTAGCACCACCCAGGAAGCCCCAGAGTACTAACAGGCCTGACTCTGCTCAGTTTCCGAAATCAGACGAGATTGGACCTGTTCAGGGCGGTATGACCATAGCCTTTTTTTTTTCCTTTACCATTTTAAAAATCATTAACTATAGCATACACACAGAAAAGTGCACAAAATACAAATGTGCAGTGTAACAAAGAATAAACACCAAGTCACCAGGATCGATTTCAAGGAACGGAGCATCATCTGTACCCTAGAAGCCCTCACATGCTCCCACCAACCCTGACAACCTCTCCTCTTCTTTGACTTTTATGGTGATCACGGCTGTCATTTTTCTTTATAGTTTGACCACCTATATATCCCTAGACATTATGGTTTAGTTTTGCCAGCTTTGGAAATTTTTATGAAGAAAATCATAGAATAGATATAATTTTTCATCTTTGCTTCTTTCATGCTGCATTGCTTACAAGCGTCATTAACGTTCAGTACATCGCTACTTTGTGGCAGTATCCTGTTGTATGAACACGCCACAATTTACCTATTCCTCCTGGCTATTTACCCAGTGCTGTAAATGTTTGGGTTTGTTTGTTTCCTGGTGTACAAGTTTCTCTAGGGTTTTTATCTAGAGGTGAGTTATGGCTTGATGATAATAGAATATTTAATCTTGAAGGATCAGGAGGAGTTTATAAGTCACCTACCTGCAAGACAACGGACATTCCAGGCAGAGAGAACACGGGGCATAAAAACAAGCTTTGTGTGCTATCATTTAGACCAAACACATTTCCTGTAGATGAAATCAAACAATTTTTACTTTGAGTCTCTCTTTTAAACCAAAGTGATTTCAAGATTCTGTCCCACAAGCTGAAATGGCACAGTGTATCTAGTGCAAGCTGGTGTGAACCACTATTCTGAAAGTATCAATTTCCCTGGTATTAAAAAAAAAAAAAAAAAAGCGCTTGCATTAATACAAGCAAGGCTTTGGCTCAGGTAGCTTAGGTTATGGGACACGTATATATCAAATCATGTGACCAGGAAGAAACAGGTCTGTGTGTTAATATTGTCAATGGATTATTTGTGTACCTGAGGAAGAACAAAGTTGAGTCACCTTATTAAACGGCCATCCTCTGCATATTGCCGAGCAGAGGCAGCCAGACCATGCGGACAGACTACAGTCACGTGTAACATACACGGTAAACCTCAAGGACCTTTGACTTAATAGAGACAAGAAACTAGACGTTTCTAATGCCAAATGAGTACATGCAAGATTAGCGCCTGTCTGTGGTGGGAAAAAAGACCACAAAGCACTTTAACACCGATATGGAGCCCTTAAATCCCTATAGACACCATTTTTTTTTAATTGTGTGAACTTGGATGGGTTCTTCACTATCCTCAAGTCTCAGTTTTCTTGTCTGTAAAAGGAGAAAAGAACCTCACAGCATTGTTTAACAGCATCTCATCAAGGGAGATTACATATGTTAAAGTGGTCTTTATATTGTGTCGCACATTCCAAAGATTAGGTGTTTTTATTATTATTCCCTCATAAGGCTATTGCAAGGTTCAGAAGAGATCATATGTGTGAAATCACTTGGAAAAGTACTTGGAAAAATCGGTCTGGAAAAGTACATATATAAGGTGGCAATTGAAGTAATAGTGCCAGAGCTTTTAGCTTTGGGTGGCCAGAGAGAGTCTAAGAAGTATATGAAAGAGGGTATAAGAGCATTTATGGAAAAGCAAGGTTTAGAGCATTTTAAAAACAGGAAAGTGGTCAATTCAATAAAAATGGAAGATGAACCCTGGAATTTTCTGGAACAGAAACATCAATGTTAGTGGAGCTGTGAACAGGAAATTATTGTTCAGACGAGTCCATGCAGCCTTTTACATTTAACAGGCATTTTTGATGATAAGAAAGAGAGACTGACTCATGTTACAGTGGGGAAATGGAGATTCATTGATGGGTTCAGTTCAGTTCAGTTCAGTCACTCAGTCGTGTCCAATTCTTTGCGACCCCATGAATCGCAGCACTCCAGGCCTCCCTGTCCATCACCAGCTCCCGGAGTTCACTCAGACTCACGTCCATCGAGTCAGTGATGCCATCCAACCATCTCATCCTCTGTCATCCCCTTCTCCTCCTGCCCCCAATCCCTCCCAGCATCAGGGTCTTTTCCAATGAGTCAACTCTTTGCGTGAGGTGACGAAAGTACTGGAGTTTCAACTTTAGCATCATTCCTTCCAAAGAAATCCCAGGGCTGATCTCCTTCAGAATGGACTGGGTGGATCTCCTTGCGGTCCAAGGGACTCTCAAGAGTCTTCTCCAACACCACAGTTCAAAAGCATCAATTCTTCGGCGCTCAGCCTTCCTCACAGTCCAACTCTCACATCCATACATGACCACTGGAAAAACCATAGCCTTGACTAGAAGGACCTTTGTTGGCAAAGTAATGTCTCTGCTTTTCAATATGCTATCTAGGTTGGTCATAACTTCTCTTCCAAGGAGTAAGCATCTTTTAATTTCATGGCTGCAGTCACCATCTGCAGTGATTTTGGAGCCCCCCCAAGATAAAGTCTGACACTGTTTCCACTGTTTCCCCATCTATTTCCCATGAAGTGATGGGACCATATGCCATGATCTTCATTTTCTGAATGTTGAGTTTTAAGCCAGCTTTTTCACTCTCCTCTTTCACCTTCATTAAGAGGCTTTTTAGTAGATGTAGGCAGAAATCCGTACCATCCCTTATGGGAAATTACAAAGACCTGAGAGTTGGACTGTGAAGAAAGCTGAGTGCCGAAGAATTGATGCTTTTGAACTGTGGTGTTGGAGAAGACTCTTGAGAGTCCCTTGGACTGCAAGGAGATCCAACCAGTCCATTCTGAAGGAGATCAGCCTGGGATTTCTTTGGAAGGAATGATGCTAAAGTTGAAACTCCAGTACTTTGGCCAACTGATGCGAAGAGTTGACTCATTGGAAAAGACCCTGATGCTGGGAGGGATTGGGGCAGGAGGAGAAGGGGACGACAGAGGATGAGATGGCTGGATGGCATCACTGACTCGATGGATGTGAGTCTGAGTGAACTCCAGGAGATGGTGATGGACAGGGAGGCCTGGAGTGCTGCGATTCATGGGGTCGCAAAGAATTGGACACGACTGAGCGACTGAACTGAACTGAAGTCTTATGGAGAATGGAAGAACCAGCAGAAACTGGAAGGTTATACAAAATCAAAAGCAACTTTAGGAGCTCAAGTATCTTGTTGCCCTAGAGCAACCAGGGGGTCTAATTTCCTACTGTTCAAGCCGTTCCACAACCAATGAGCTCAGCCTGTCTCCTGCTCATTGTGCGGTCTCTAGCATCCCAGGCTTATCTCCGGGGACCCGTGCTCCTGTTACCCATGCTTCCCCTTGCCTTCAGCTCCCACCCCTCCAGGTTTCCAATCTCTCTTTCTCTCTGATTTTCCACTCAGACTCTTCAGCAGAGAGGATCCAAGTGGCTCCATTTATCCTCGCTGTCTTTGCCAGATGTGATGTTTGTGTCAGGCCACCTCAGAGACTGGCTGCTCGTGGGTCAGGCGTCTATACCCAGACCAGTTACGTGGGAGGTAGGGTCATGTGATATGGACCCGGCAGTTTATGCATCAAGACCCCTTAGCTGGGGCTGTGGGTGGGACCCTCTTGGAGCGGCATGGGGAGGGCAGGGGTCTGTTGGTGGATGTTCTTCAGCTTTGGTACTGTGTGAGGACTGGAAGTTTCGTGGCTTACTTCCTGTTCCTCAGTGAGGAGGAGCAGTGGCTTGAGTAAGGCACCCTCTGCAGAGGATGATGGTAAAGGAGATGAAGAAGGAAGAGGGGGAGAAGCAGAGAAAGAACAATGTAGGGATTTTGAAATACCTTCTCAAGCCACCAAGAAAAGAGACATAAAATGCAAGCTTTAAAGGGTCAGGAACAGGGACTTCCCTGGTGGTCCAGTGGTTAAGATTCTGTATTTTCAATTCCGGGAGGTGGGTTTGATCCCTGGTTGGTAAACTAAGATCCCACATGCCACATGGCCAAAAATTGAAAAATTAATTTAAAAGTTAGACAGTAAAAATGGTCAGCAATGGGTGCTTGGCCCAAAATGAGCATTGTTTTGGGTTCTGGTTATTAAAGTAAGTTGGAGAAGAGAATGGCAGCCTACTCCAGTATTTTTGCCTGAAGAATCCCATGGACAGAGGAGCCTGGTGGGCTACAGTCTGGCGAGCTACAGTCTGTGGTGACACAAAGAGCTGGACACAACTGAGCAAGTAAGACTACTACCAAGTTCAACTGCAGCCATGAAATTAAAAGCTGATTGCTTCTTGGAAGAAAAGCTATGTCAAACCTAGACAGCATCTTAAAAAGCAGAGACATCACTTTGCTGACAAAGGTCTGTCTAGTCAAAGCTATGGTTTTTCCAGTGGTCATGTACGGATGTGAGAGTTGGACCATGAAAAAGGCTGAGTGCTGAAAGAATTCATGCTTTTAAATTGTGTTGTTGGAGAAGACTCTTGAGAGTCTTCTCTTGAGAGATTTTCCCTTGGACTGCAAGGAGATCAAGCCAGTCAATCCCAAAGGAAATCAGCCCTGAATATTCATTGGAAGGACTGATGCTGAAGCTGAAGCTCCAATACTTTGACCACCTGATGTGAAAAACTGACTCATTGGAAAAGGCCCTGATGCTGGGAAAGATTGAGGGCAGGGATAGAAAGGGGCGGCAGAGGATGAGATGGTTAGATAGCATCACTGACTCAATGGACATGAATTTGAGCAGTCCATGGGGTTGCAAAGCATCAGACACAGCAGAGTGACTGAAAAACAACAAAAGTTCAATGTAGCTTCTTCGACACGGTTAAGAATCTCTGGATTTTGGCATAAAAAGACACCTTGAGGTCACCCCCTTTTCACTTTGCATGGTCCAGCCCCTTCTTCTCAGAGAGGTGGGAGCAGGGCTCTCACAGGCAGGGAGCCCTCTGCCCTGTGATGTGGGAACAGGAGTGATCGTGACAGAGGAGACACCCTGCCATGGAGCTGCTCGCTCTCAGTGGGCATCCACTTGGGCACGTGTGCAGATGGAAACATGATTGACTTGAAGAGCTGTCCTTTCCATCTGGGGCAGCTGGAATTCTTGTCTTCTGACTTGAGTGAGGTGGCCTCTGTGCTCCAACAGACCTGCCCATGACAGCCCTTGTCATCAGGAGGATGTTTTGAAGGTCCTCAGTGATAGAAACTTTCTTCCGGATTCTGTTTCCTTCCTAAAGGGGGCTGGGAAGAGGGTACACTTTATATGCCTTTTCTGTAAGGAGTGGTGTATTTTCTAAGGTTTCTCTTCAGCCCTCTAAGTTTTTACACTTTGTCTCTCTGTGTCCCATTTACACCTCTGTTTGGCTCAGCCACAGGCTTGTGGCCCAAGGGCCACAAACAGCAAAAAAATAAATAACAACATCAAAAGGCCCCATGCATCAAGGTCGATTCAGTCGTGTCCTACACTTTGCAACCCCATGGACTGTAGCCCACCAGGCTCCTCTGTCCATGGGATTCTCCATGTAAGAATGCTCAAGTGGGTTGCCATTCCCTCCTCCAGGGGACCTTCCTGACTCTGAGATCAAACCCACATCTCTTAATTCTCCTGCACTGGAAGGCAGGTTCTTTACCAAGGCTTCCCATCAGCTTAATCAACCTCCCAACCTGTCCTGGGCAAACCTTTGTACAAGTTTTGTATTCTGCCAACAAACAACCAAAAATATAGCCACTGAAGTTTTTTTCTTAAAAAAAAATTTTTTTTTTCATGTATTGTGGAGGCGCCTGAGATTCTCCTGGTTCTAAATTGACAAATAACATAATCAAATACAAGTTGGATATCTGCTGTGTGAACGGGGGTGAATTACTCTGTCTCTGGGCTTCACTTTGTTTCTTCTCTGCTATTTATTTTTCTTAGCCCTGTGCCTGGCTTTCAGAAAGCATTTTAGTAAGCATTACCTATTATTATAATATTACATACCATTTTATTTAGTCGTCACAGGAACTTTATGAAGCTCAGAGAAATCAAGTAATTTGCTCAAGTTCCAGGAGGCAGTAAGTGATGGAGTCTGAATAGGGAACCAATCTTCTGACCTGAGTGAGGTGGCCTCTGTGCTCCAACAGACCTGCCCATGACAGCTCTTGTCATCAGGAGGATGTTTTGGAGAAGGTCTCAGTGATAGAAACTTTCTTCCGGATTCTGTTTCCTTCCCAAAGGGGGCTGGGAAGAGGGAACCCCAGTGTGTATTCTGGATCTGAGTCTCCTCACCCCAGATTCAGGAACTCCTTGAAGCCCCTGCCTCCAGGGCCCTTTCCTTCTGGGCAGTCTTGTGGGCCTCAGTGTGAGGGTCAGCGGGATCCTGGACTCTGGAGGTGTTTGAGGAACACGCCCCTCCTCCACCCCTGCCCGGGGTTTGGACCATTTGCCAATGCCTACAGGGCCTCAAGCACAGATTCTAGGCTCCCTACCTTGGCAGGCAACCTCCTGCTCATCAGCTCTCACTTTCTTCATGCTAGGGTGGCTCATGTGCACACAATTACTCAGCAAGATTTATGGAAGGCCCTATGTGAGACCTGACAGGTTTTATTTCATAGGTGATGAGAAAGGTGGCCCTTCCCAGTGAGAGGCCACCATTCTTGAACCAGTCTCACCAACTTGAGTTCTGGAGGGCCCAAGGGGTGGCGCAGGCAGGATTTTATTGGCCTACAAATGGGCAGCTTGGCAGCTCCTCGTTTTCCCCTTCATTCACAGACGTGACAGTGGAGTCTGTGCCCAGATGCCTATCAGAGGCTCATCTGACCACAGTGGGTACCCCAGGAGAGAGCAGACAGTGGCGTCTGTGCCCAGATGCCTATCAGAGACTCATCTGACCACAGTGGGTACCCCAGGAGAGAGCAGTCAAAACTTGGATGAAAGAAATGGAATTCACTGAAACTAGGAAGAGCTGTGGAAAACAGGACCTTGGTGTAGGTTCATCTGGAATGTGTGTCGCCTCAGGAGGTGTGCAGAGCAATGGCCTCAAGAAAAGTGAGGTGGGGTGGGGCAGGGAAGGGTCTGTGTGCCCAGAAATCCACCCCAACGTGAACATGGCCAGACGCAAACACCTACCACAAATGTCTCCTTAGAGGCCCCCACGAGTTTATTATTCAATCACTCAGTTTGTTGGCTTGCTAGTCTTACTCAAGAAAAGATGTAGACAGTTTCCACCATCCTTCCATAGACCACAGCTAAATGACCAGGTGGGAAACTGCCTGACCTAACTGCCAATCAGCTCGTGAACCTTCCAGACAGAACAGGATTTGTAGCAGAGGACTTAGCATCATTCTCCCCACAACCACCCCCCCTGCCCCCAACAGAGAAGCAAAGACCTTCACCCTTGACCTTGGCACTCCCTTGTTGCTTGCTTCTCTTCCGCCACACCTAGGCTTGATATTATTTATCTTGGGTCTTCTAGTGAATATTGGTTGGATTTTAATTTGTATGAAGTACAATTTAGGAGACCCAGGCCTTGCAAGTTTCAGACCTCCTCAGGTGTGGGTAAGTGTGTGTTAAAGTAAAGCTCTCGGCTTGTCTCATGGTTGAAAGTTCTCTAGAAGCCTCTAAGCTTAATCTGAGGAATCGAGTAGGTTGGTTAGCCCCTATCTGATGGGTTTTTATCAAAACATGATAAAACAGGGTCATGAAAAATGGTAGACTGAGTTTGTTATCGTTCTGTGCTGTGGTCTGTACAGGTAAACCAGGCCATAACTCACTGCCGTGTGATAGTTTTTATTAGTCTGTTTTAGTGCTGTTCTGAGGAGTGAGGGGAATTGCCCCAGACAACAGATGTGAGAGACTTTTTTTCTTCCTGCCTGTCCTGTGGACAGGCCTAAGGCTCCAGGCCGGTGACTCATTGTTGTGGTATTATATGCCTCAAGATTAAGTGTGTGCTGTGGGAAGTGTGGGGCAGGATTTATCAGGGAGAGTTCTTCCTTTGAAGTATCAGGGCAGGCTACTTTGCTGATGGTTTCTGGAACTCGGCCAAACCCCAATACGCTGTGAAAATCACCGTCTTAGGCTTTCTTGGCACATGAGCGCATTTGCACTTGATTCTCAGACCTCCACGGCTTTCTGATGTTTCTGAGGTGCGTGTTCTTGGGAACCAGGGCCCGGGGCCAGATTGTAACCCTGCCTGTGTGTGCCCCATCACACGCCCCATCCAAACACGGTTTTGATGGCTCCAGATATGGCTGGTGACACCAACTTGAGTAAGCACATCCTGGAGTTCCAGCATGCAGGCTGGCTTCGAGTGGCTTTTAAGCATTTATATATGAATTTCTCTAACCTGCATTTCCTGCTGCCCTGCCTCCACTCGCATAATGTTGATGCTCAAGGCTTTTCATGGCAGCAGTGCCTCCCGCAACAACGCGTCTTGCCTTTCCAGCTTGAAACTACCAATACGCGTGTGGAGAAAAACCTCAGTGATGCTACCAATAAGCAAATTAAAAAAATCCATCTCTCTCTAGTGAAAAATCCATCATCAATTTGCCTGCATCTCCCTCCTCTCGTGTCATAACAGTTATTAATTTTGAGAACAAAGGACATAAAAAGCTAATTATGTTAGGTTCCCAGACACCCTTCCAGAGGTTAGTCTATCAGCCACACTTCTCATCACCCAGCTATGTGTCAGAAAGAGCTCCCTCGTAAATGCAGATTTCCCAATCCACTCCCCATTTCAGGTTTCCCTCCAGCCTGGGAACCAGACTCTGCCCTTCCTGATTTAAATCTTGCCAACATGTGTTGGAGAATCTGGATGTAACCTGGCTGAGCACCTCTCTTTCTTTCAGCTTTCTGAGTGGGCAGACCCTTTAAAAAAAGGCAACTTGATATGACTGAACTTGAATCTTCGAGAGGGCCCAGGAAGCTGACAGGTCCATGTTCATTGACCTCTTGGTTGAAAACGTAATTGAATGCGGTTGCAGGTTGGGTGCTGTTGGGTATTGAATTGTGTCTCCTCTTCCATTTACATGTCTAAGTCTTAACCCTCAGGCCCCTAGAATGTGACCTTTTCCGCAGATGGGGTCTTTGCAGAAGTTATCAAGAGAAAATGAGGCCATTAGGGTGGACCCTAAACCAAGACAACCGTCCTTGTGAAAATGGGCAATTTGGAGACAGACCCACACACAAGGAGAATGCCATGTGAACGTGAAATGGCCATCTACAAGTCAGAGAGGGAAGCATGGAACAGATCCTTCCCTCACAACCCTCAGAAGAAACCAACCTTGTCACCTCCTCGATTCTGGATGTCTAGCCTCTAGAACCAAGAAAATAAATTTCAATTTTTTAAGGTACTCAGGCTGTGGTCTTTTATTACAGTAGCTCTAGCAAACGAATACAGGGACCTTGGGCAGAGACGAACATGAAGGAAGTTTGTAAGGGAGCACTCTTGGGGTAGGCGCCTGTGGAAGAGATGAGAAAGAAGCAGCCCAGGGAAGAGGGGCTTGTGGAGAGTTGATGGTGTCTCAGCAAAGACCTCTGCTAACTCACTCCATGGGATGCACTGTATCTGGGATGGCCCTTTGTGGCTGGGACATGGGTCTTACCCTCTGTATGCCCCTGTCAATCAGTCACTAAGTGAAGAGGTGTGACCTCAGGTGAGGCAGTTTTCTTCAGCCAAGGCAATTCCTGAAGAGGGCCCACAGTTAGAGATGATTTTACATCCTTTACCCCCTTCTTATGGCAGCCCTGTGACACCTTCTTAGCTGGCCTTCTTCATCCATTGGCTGTTTTCCAGAAATACTTATTGGGCACCAGCCATGGACAAAGCCTCCCTGGTGAAAGAATCCTCCTGCAAAGCAGGAGGCCCAGGTTCTATCCCTGGGTCTGGAAAATCCCCCAGAGAAGGAAATGGCAAACCCATTTCAGTATTCTTGCTTGGAGAATCTCATGGACAAGAAGGAGCCTCATGGGCTACAGTCCATGGGGTCGCAAGAGTCAGACACAACTGAGCGACTAATGCTTCACTTCAACAATGGACAAGAGTTTTTAGAACATATTGTGGAGGGAATGTGCGTGCATGCTCAGTCACTTCAGTCGTGTCTGACGCTGTGACCCCATGCACTGTAGCCCACCAAGCTCCCCTATCCATGGGATACTCCAGGCAAGACTACTTGAATGGGTTGTTATGCCCTTCTCCAGGGAATCTTGCTGACCCAAGGAATGAATTCGTATCTCTTATATCTCTTGCATTGGCAGGCATATTCTTTACCACTAGTGCCACCTGGAAAGCCCAGGGGAGGGAATACTGTGAAACAAAGAAACATTGCTGCTGAGAAAAAGTTTATCTCTACTAAGGAGTCCACTTTTACAAATAGACGTGAAGTGAAAGTCACTCAGTCTTGACCGAATCTTTGCAACCCGATGGACTATACAGTCCATGGAATCCTCCAGGCCAGAATACTGGAGTGGGTAGCTGGTCCCTTCTCCAGGGGATCTTCCCAACCCAGGGATCAAACCCAATTCTCCTGCATTGCAGGTGGATTCTTTACCAGCTGAACTACCAGGGAAGCCCACTTTTACAAATAAAGTAACTACATTGCAGGAAAAAAAAAAATCTATCAAGACTTCAGATTGGCAAGCCTAAGCCATTTCAATAAACAGTCCCCTTCTTGAATCCTGAGGTGACACTCTTGGTAGCATTCAAGTTAATGTCTTATTATTTGGAACATCATCTGACTCTAGATTGAGAAGTGATTGGTGTAAGGTCGCTTGGAAGCAGCTCCATGTGTCCTCATGGGAGGTGACTGAGCAGGATTGGTGTCTTCCACAACACTTGGCTTTTCAAACACAAAACCAGCAGTATGTTGTAGTCCTGCTGAAGCATGTGGTTGGTGTAATTTCTCCATAGACAGCTGAAGTCAACAGCCCACGCGTGGTGGTTCAGCATGGGTGAGGACAAAGCGGTATGCGACAAAAGTTGTAACGAAAGACATCTGGGACTTCTCTTGGCTCTGCGCCTGGAGCCAGATCCTCAGGTTACAGGGCAAACTCCAAGGTGTGGCCAAGTCTAACAGACCAAATTCTTTTCACCTGGAAACTTTACCCACTGACCAGACCCCGTCAACTTAAGAGAACTTGTGAGAATTTTATCAAACTAAGACTGCAGTTAAGTGACTTGTAACAACCATCTTGCATAGTATTCTAGCCATCTAATGATTTCTTCAAATCACGGGCTCTTTAGGAATATGTTCCCAAATCATACTTCTGATTTCAAACTGTAAGCTGAACCCATTCCTTTTTCTTTTGCGCCATCAGCTCCACAGAAGCATGAAGGCTACCGTGTTTTCCTTAGTGATGTATCTGTTACAAAGGGCAGAGGGTGGCTGGAACAGGCAAAGAAGGGGCCTGGGTCCTGCCCATCCCTAGAGAGCCAGCTAGATTCTACTGCTTCGCATCTGGGCTATCTTCCCCCTGTGAGAGGGTGCCCTGAGGCCATGCTTCCTTTGGCTCACCTCAAAATCTTGAAGGGTGTTCTGTGCATTGGGCCTGTTCCTTTTTAACTCTTAGAAAAGACAGCTATTTTTTTTTTCCCCCAATACACCTGGAAAGTTTCCCTGAGAGAGCAAAAAAGGGAAGGCAGTTATGTGGTGCTGCAGTCATAGATGGGCTTAATTTGAAACTATTAGTTTCATTAGCCTTGATATTCTAATTATATCTCTGCATTTCACCCCTCTGCACTATTGCTCAAACAAGTTGGCTCAGAAAATAATTGCCATGTTCTTGCATAAAGAATATGCAAAACAAAGGGTTATTGTGCCAGGGCTGGAAGGAGTGTTTTTGATTGTTTCTTATTCCCCTCGGTGTTTTCAATAGAAGCCAACCCCAACTGTTCCGGATGGCCTCCAAGGAATTGGGAGCCATCGAGGGTAGCCCTGCCAGGGTGTGGGCTTATCCGACAGGTTTCTGACTAGTCATGGCTCTGTCAGGACTTTAGGACAATGTGTATTAAAATTCTCTTAGGCTGCTAGATAATTTGTTGTCTATTTCTCAGAGGTCCTTTCCTGGGCAGAGGTTCCTCAATGTCGCCCAAAACTCCATGGAGTGTGAGAGCCACCAGCAGATTTGACTTTCACTTTATATGTCAGAATGATGGGGCAACAATGCAACACTTTATATTTGCAAGTTGATGGGATTTTCCCTTCCCAGCAACGCAAGGGAACCTGCATCAATTCCACTTTGAAATGAGGAAAATAGGATATGAAAAAGGAAAGTAAATTTCTTAGAATTTTCCCATCCAAGATTCCATGTTGACATAGAATTCCAGAATGATGGATTATTCCAGTGCATGTCAGAAATGTCTCAACACTGAGAAGAAAAATCCTAGAGTGGTATATGCCAATAAAGGAGAACTCTGCCTCAAGGGAGACCCCTGTGCTCTAGGAGGGTCAGCCTAGGGCATTGTTTTCCGTGGTCATCAGATACACTTTTTAGATATATTAGGGTTCTGTAATCTCTCCAGCTTTGGACTTAGTGATGTTATGAAATCAAGAGACATAGAAGTCATGGCACCTAATCTTTTCATCCATCTTGTTGGACAAGAAAGGATCATACAAATGGGTAAATTAAGGGACAATATCAGATGAATATAAACCTGTGCCACGTATCTAGGATAGAGAGTTTCTTCTCTTGTTACCAGAACAGAGAATGGGCAGAGAATCCCAAGCCTCACAGTACCCAGGGGAGGCTTCTTAAACGAGGAAAGAATGAACCTGTGGAGAAGAGAAGGAAGGTCTAATAGATCCTTGATTTTTGTGAGCTCCCAGTTGCACCAATTCCATGATCATATTTCATTTCTTTCATAAGCTACAGCCAAACACAAGGATTTTTTGCCTCTGCAGTGACAAGCAGAGAACCATGGGGCGTGTTGAGATGCAGATGAAAACAGGCTCCCTTCTAACTGAGCACTCACGTGTCTTCCCCTGGGTGCAGGGCTCAGATGGATGACAGAAAAGCACAGGCCAAGGACCTTCCAGGCTGCTCTCAGATAGAATCAGGGTTCTACTGTATTTAAAGATGGGGAGATTTAGTGTGAGGCACAGAGGGGTGATTGATGGAGAGTCTGGCTGGACTAAAGATGAAAGCTTGTGTAAGAAAGCTACAGAGAACCAGGTTTGCCAGGAGGGTGGTAGTTTAGTACTAAAGCGCATTGAGGTCAGGCACAATGTAATAATTCAGGGGTAATTATTAGGACTTCCCAGGTGGCTCAGCGAGAAAGAGTCTGCCCTCAATGCAGGAGACATGGGTTCAGTCCCCGGGTCAGGAAGATTCCCTGGAGAAAGAAATGGCAACCCACTCCAGTATTCTTGCCTGGGCAATCCCATGGACAGAGGAGTTGCAAAACAGTCAGTTACAACTAAGCAACTCAACAACAACAAAATTATTTTTATTGGGCAGACTAGTGACATGCACAAAGATGTCTTGCAGACATACTTGAATGGCAATGGCACACTGAAAGAATTGGAGGGAAGATAAAACCAGAGTCAGGCAGATGAGTTAGGATGCAGGTTGTATGAGAGGACAGAGACAACAGACACAGAAAACAATGGGCAAATCAGCAATATTTTGCAGATAATAGGCTTGGTGGCAAATGTACCAAGACTGAAGAAGATGATGAAAATGAAGGAGGAGGAGGAGAGAGGGTGATGGTTTGAGTAGGACCTTCAGCTTCGCAATACTGAGAAATGGTTTTCCACCTTCACATGTGCTGGGTGATGTTTCCTGGGCAACATTCTCCATGATCTCATAGTTTTTTCATTTAAAAAATTGTGGTGAAATTCTCATAACATACAGCTTACCATCTTAACTATCTCTTGAGTATACAGTTCAGTAGTGTTGAGTACTTTCACATTGGTGTGCAAGTCATCTCCAGAATTCTCACCTTGCAAATCTGAAACCCATTAAACAACTCCCTGTCTCTCTCTCACCAGCTCCTGTCAACCACTCTTCTACTTTCCATCTCTCTGAGTTTAACTATTCTCATACAGTATTTGTTTTTGTGATTGGCTTATTTCACTTAGCATAATGTCCCCAAGGTTCATTCATGTTGTTTTAGGTGTCAGAATTCTCTTCCTTTTAAGGCTGAATATAACATTCTATTGTATGTATATACCACGTTTTCTTTATCCATTCATCTGTCTACTAATGGACTGTAGGGGAACTAGGGTAAATAATGCTGCTACTAACAGAGTGTGCAAAATATCTCTTCAAGACCCTGCTTTCTATTCTTTTGAATATACCAAGGAGTGGAATTATTGCATCATATGGTAATTCTATATTCAACTTTTGAGGCATTTCCATACTATTTTCCATAACAGTTGCACCATTTACATTTCCTCCAACAGTGCAAAGGATTCCAATTTCTCTACATCCTTGCCAACATTTATTTCTTTAATTCTTGTTTTTATTTCTTTTTAATAGTAGCTGTCTTACTTGGCAGGAATTGGCCCATGGTTGGATATTAAGGATGTGTTATTTCTTTCACTAGCTATAATTCTCTCTGCCATTTAGGAAAGCATTTTGGACTACACGGGCTTATGAGTGACTCTGAAAGGGTGAGAGCGTTGGAAAAAGAAAGTGAAAATGTTAGTTGCTCAGTCATGTCTGACTCATTGTGATCCCATGGAGAGTGTTGAGTAGGCTCTAATTTGGAAAGGAACTCATTCCCACACTTTGGTATCCACTTACAAGCATCAACTTATTTGTGACACTCTTAAGTTATTGCAACATAGCAGTCAGTTTGAATTGAATTTTCAATTCATAATGGTTTCGTCTTACACACCCACTGCAAACAACACACTCTCCCTTGAATTGGCATTGCAAAAAGGAAAGAAGGCAAAAAGACAACAGAAAGCCCATCACGGAATGAGATTTTATGTTGTCCCAAGTGGTTCAATCAGTGACACTTATTGGAAATAATGTCCCTCTTCATCTACAGAAACTCTGCAGCCCAAGGTTTGGAAACCAGGCCAGAGCATCTATCATTGCTCTCATGTAGGTATTTAGTGATTATATCTTGAGAGTGATTCCTACTTGTCCAAGTTGGTCACACAGTAGCATCCAGAGAAGAAAAGTTATAGCCATGAAAAATTTTAATTTTTTCTGAGGTTTCATTTACATAAATAGGTTTGCTTATTTTAAAGAAAATGTGTGTATGTTTTCCAGCAAGGAATTGATGTCTGAAGAACTGCTGTAGACCACTTAAATAGTATTCCAAGTACTCAGTGGATCTTCAGGCTCCCCAAGGGCCACAGAAAGCTGAGGATGCCAAATGCTGGCCTCCTTGACCATGGTGGAGTAGCAGAAAGACAGGTCTTTGGCCAGGGCATCTGGGGACAACTTTCTCCCAGCAATTTCTCTTCAAGACCAAGGGGAAGAAGACAAGGCTTGCAGGTAAGATGATGTCAAAAAGGCCAAGAATACTCCAGTGCAGTGGTCCCCAACCTTTTTTGAACCAGGGAGTGGTTTCTTGAAAGATAATTTCTCCATGGACTCAGGGGAGGGCGATGGTTTCAGAATGATTCAAGAACGTTACATTTGTTGTGCCCTTTATTTCTATTATTATTACATTGGATCCACCTCAGATCATTGGACATTAGATCCTGGAGGCTGGGGACTCCTGCTCTAGTGAATTCTCTGTCTGAAGGATTCTCAATATTGCTCTACCTGAGTCCTTCGTGTCTGTAGTCAACAATGGATTGGACATTGGAACACGTACATCACCATATGTAAAATAGATGGCCCAGGCAGGTTGGATGCATGAAGCAGGGCACTCAAAGCGGGTGCTGTGGGAAAGCTCAGAGGAATACGGTGTGATAGAGGTAGTGGTTCCGGGAATGGGGGGGACACATGTATACCCGTGGCCGATTCATGTTGATGTATAGCAAAACCATCACAATATTGTAAAGAATTATCCTCCAATTAAAATAGATTAATTAACTGAAACACACACCAAACAATGCATTAGATAATTACAATTAGCAGTTTTTTGTTTGCTTTTGTCTTCAACTTCCAGTTTGAGTTTTTAAAAGAGACCTGAACACACCCAGAAACTCAAGGCTGAGCATTTTACAGCAAGATTCGGGGCTGCGAGATGGTGACAGTCCTGAGAAACCCTTCCGTTACTTACCTAGTGCTCAGAACCAGCTGAACAGCAAACAGAAGGGAGAGTTTCTGTGCTTGCTGGGCTCCTTCTCCTGTGTGGGGAGCATCACCAGCCTCCCAACCCCACAGACAGCCTTCCTTCTTGCAGAGGCGGCCTCCCCGCCTCCCACACGCAGCTCTCCATCGGATTGCTTTTCAAAAACTGCTTGAAAATTTCCTCTACCCAGTTTTTCCTTTTCAAACTTTAATTTCCTATGGGAAACCATTCCGGAGAGGAATGGTGAATGCACACTCAAGAACCACTGCCCTGGAGAAGTGGTACAGGGCAGTGGCTAAGAGAGAGGGGGTTTGGGTCAGACCACCTGTGTTCAGATCCTGAGTGTCCCCCTTACTTGCTGTGTGACCTTAGGCAAGCCACGTGACCCCTCTGGGCCACAGGTTCCACCTCTATGAAATAAGAGGAGTCATACTGCCCACCCCCAGGGTTGCTGTGAACACTAAAACGTGGGGCGCTCTTGGAAGAGGGCCGGCACACTCTTACAAGGATATGCCCTGTAAGTTATCATTGCCCTCCTGGGCCCTGAGCTCTATTTCCTCTGTCCAGCTCACATGGGGGCAAGTTCAAAACCCAGCACTGTGACTTCCACTTAACTCATACTTTTAATCTCTTTGGGTTCTGTTGGAGTGAAGACTTAAGGTTTATTTGCTCTTGAAGTCCTTAACATATTGACTGCCTAACTATGAAATGGCCTCTTCAGCCTCCTCTCGAGTTATCCTCCTGTTTTTCACTTTCTCTCTTTTCACCTTTTCTGTTTCTTTTTTTTTTTTTAATTTCTTCTTCTCATTATTTTTTAAACAATTTTATTTTATTTTGGCTTCATCATGCGACATGTGGAACCTTTGTTCCCTGACTAGGCATTGAACCCGCCTTACCTGCATTGGAAGCTCGGAATCTTAACCACTGGATCACTAGAGAAGTCTCTCTTTTCCCCTTTTCTTTTCCTCTCACTTCTTCTTTTTTTACTCTCATACTAGAAAGTATTGCAACCTCTCCTGTTCCTTTATGGAGAAGGCAATGGCACCCCACTCCAGTACTCTTGCCTGGAAAATCCCATGGACCCAAGAGCCTGGTAGGCTGCAGTCCATGGGGTCGCTAAGAGTCGGACACGACTGGGCGACTTCACTTTCACTTTTCACTTTCATGCATTGGAGGAGGAAATGGCAACCCACTCCAGTGTTCTTGCCTGGAGAATCCCAGGGACGGTGGGGCCTGGTGGGCTGCCGTCTATGGGGTCACACAGAGTCGGACACGACTGAAGCGAAGAAGAAGAAAGAAGAAGAAGAAGAAAGAAGAAGGAGGAGGAGGAGGAGAAGGAGGAGGAGAAGGAGGAGGAGGAGAAGGAGAAGGAAAAGAAGAAGGAGAAGCAGGAGAAGCAGGAGAAGCAGAAGAGAAGAAGAAGAAGAAGAAGAAGAAGAAGAAGAAGAAGAAGAAGAAGAAGAAGAAGAAGAAGAAGAAGAAGATACTTTCTTTACTTGAAAATTGTAGAAATTATTTTAGCTTTTTTTTTTCAAATATGCTGGGTTTTTTTCCTTTCTAGGAAAGGAAATATTGCTGCACACACAATAATGTGTATTTAATAATGTGCATATTTAATAACATATAAAACTGTATATTTATACATTCAGTTCAGTTTAGTTCAGTCTCTCAGTCGTGTCTGACTCTTTGCGACCCCATGGACTGCAGCATGCCAGGCTTCCCTGTCCATCACCAACTCCCAGAGCTTGCTCAAACTCATGTCTATAGAGTCGGTGATAGCATCCAACCATCTCATCCTCTGTCATCCCCTTCTCCTCCCACATCTTTCCCAGCATCAGGGTCTTTTCCAATGAGTCAGTTCTTCACATCAGGTGTCCAAAGTACTGGAGTTTCAGCTTCAGTATCAGTCCTTCCAATGAATATTCAGGACTGATTTCCTTTAGGATGGACTGCTTAGATCTTCTTTCAGTCCAAGGGACTCTCAAGAGTCTTCTCCAACACCACAGTTCAAAACCTTATACATAGATCTACTTTATCTTTGTTTAGAATTAGCCTATTCTGAGAGCCAAAGGCAGCCATGGTGGCCCAGGAAGTTCTGGCAAGAGGAGTCTGATGGCTTTTATGGAGTCTCTGACATAATCTCTTAAGAGTCTCGAGACTCTTGCCTGCCCCTCCCTGTACCGCGTACCCCAACCCCTGCAGGGTCAGTCAGGCCCTGCTCCAGGATTCTTGGAGGTCCTGCCACTCCACATGCCCTTGGGCCTGTGAGGAGCCCTGCTGGGTCAGCACCACCTCACTCGATGTGCACAGCCCGCGGGCTGGGTGCCATGGCAACTGTCCTCACAAGCGTACACAGGTGGCTAGGTAAGGCGGTAACAACAGCCCTTGGTGCTGTCACAGGGCTGTGCCAGGCAGACAGCCAGGCTTGCATAACCTGGTACCCACTCCATCCTGGGGCCCCCAGTTGGGGGAAGACCTGGGCTGTTGAGCTGGGTCAGTTGAGACACAGCCCCAAGGAACCACAGTGCTGGGAAGGAGAGGAGGACGGCAAAGCTCTCCAGGGGTTTCCAGGCCAGGTCAGTGCAGAAGCATCTCAATGACTCAGACTTCTTGTTGCAAACCAGGAGCCCTGCTGGGGAAATGAGCCCTTGAGCAACCCTACGACGATCGCGCCTTTCTGCAAGGTGGTGGCTGTGTTGCCAGCACAGCTGGGACACGAAGCTCATGCTCACTTGCACAGTCTTGTTTGAAGTAGGCCTGGCTGGGGTCTGTTCTCCTTCTTGGTTTCTAATAAATTTAACTCTGCCCTTCATTTGGCCAGATAGCTTCTCTTTTTCCATTACTCCTTGCTCCTCCCCTTTGCCCTGCTTTTAAGAATCAAGGACATTGGATTCCTTGTTTGTACCCTGAGAATGCAAGGTGGCTCTTGAAATACTGGATAGATATGATACATCTTCCTGAAGCTTCAGTTCCAATTGTTGTGTCTGACTCTTTGCGAGCCCATGGACTGCAGCACGCCAGGCTTCCTGTCCTTCACCATCTCCCAGTGTTTGCTCAGACTCATGCCCATTGAGTCAATAATGCTATCAGTTCTAAGTACATAAGTGATAAAATAACATTTATATGTTAAAATATGTGGACTTATTACAGCAAAGTGGGAGAGTTCCACAGGCTTTCAGGTGAAACTTTAGACTACGGAAGCTATTCTCTTGCTGAAGGCCTTTGGGCTGAACTTCTGGGTGACGTGTGACTCAACCTGTCCTTGGGAGATTTTGGTGAGAAAATCTGAGAGGTGCCCCTTGTGACTTGGTGATCCCTGATCTTGGCTGTCTCTACACCTGTTCTTCAAAGAGCAGAGATTTCTTGTGGACCACATGCCCAGCAAAATTGAGAGACGAGGATTTGGAGAAAAGCTGAACAGATCCCAACCTGACACAACT
Organism: Bos mutus; assembly: GCF_027580195.1. Classification (NCBI taxonomy): domain Eukaryota; kingdom Metazoa; phylum Chordata; class Mammalia; order Artiodactyla; family Bovidae; genus Bos; species Bos mutus. The sequence continues at coordinate 31,047,195 of NC_091636.1, read as the reverse complement.
TTGGACGCATAATTATGTCATCATATTACTCTTACCACTGTAGTCAGTGTTGATTTGATGTAATGAGAGAAATACAGATGGCGCAGAGACAGTGGTGACATCAGCTTGTCTTTACTTTGAGAACCAGTAATCTTCAGGATGGTTCTATTGAATCACGTAATTTTAATCTTCTGCACTTTTCAGAGCATATAAACTCACAAGTGTGTGGATTTATATTCCAAAAATGTGTGTTCATTTATGATTATATTCTGTCCGCATGTAGCTATACTGTACCAATAACTTTTTAACATGTGGGAAAATTACCAAGAGGGCAAGTGGGAGGGTCGGCACAGGGTACCAGGGAGCTGGTAACTCTGGGTGGTTCACGTATCACTTGAATGTTTTTTGTTTTAGCAAGCTCTCGATACTTCCTTTGGCCACGCCTACTAGCCAGTTATGGGCTTCCCTGGTGGCTCAGTGGTAAAGAACATGCCTGCCAATGCAGGAAACACTGTTTCAATCCCTGTCAGGAAGATCATCTAGAGAAGGAAACGGCAACCTGCTCCAGTATTCTTGCCTGCAAAATCCCATGGATAGAGGAGCCTGGTGGACTACAGTCCACGGGACTGAAAAGAGCTGGACACAACTTTGTGACTAAACAACAGCAACAACAACTAGCCAATAATGCCCTGAGGTTCGGTTGTAGATTTTCACTGGAGAGGAAGAGTACCCCTCAGTGACAGGGAGGATTGGCAGGCACTCCATTGATGAGCTGGGCAAATGCTGGCACCTTCACCTTCTGTAGACCTGGGAATTCTGCAGACAGCCTGCTGCTACGATGGATCCTGTGCACAGAGGTATCTCATTCCTGGTTCTTGCCCTCCCCCACCCCCACCCAGCAAAGCTCTAGTCTTGGGGACGTGGCTCTTGGAGAGTAAAAGGATACATGCTGAGCTTCCAACTTTTCAGTCATTTACTATTTAACTTGATCTTGGGAAGAAACTTAATTTTTTGGAGTATTATTTTGTTTGCTGGGGGGATATGATATCTACCTTAACAGACAATGATTTTCTTCTGTTTTTTTTTTTTTTTTTTTTTTTATTGGGGTATAGTTGCTTTACAGTGTGGTGTTCGTTTCTACTGTACGATGAAGTGAATCGGCTCTAGGTACACATATACCCCCTCCCTCTTGAGCCCCTGCCCCACCACCTGTGATTGTCTTTAAATGAGATAATACATATGTATCAACTGAGCACAGAGCCTTGTGCATATGTGGCTCAGCTGGTAAAGAATTCGCCTGCAATGCAGGAGACCTGGGTTTGATCCCTGGTTAGGAAGATCCCCTGGAGAAGGGAGAGGCTACCCACTCCAGTATTCTGGCCTAGAGAATTCCATAGACTGTATAGTCCATGGGGTGGCAAAGAGTCGGACACGACTGAGTGGCTTTCACTTCACGTCACTTCACTTCCAACAATAGGTGAGCCAAAAATCCTCTACCTAAAACTCCAGTCAAATAGCAGACTGAATTCCCGCATATTCTGAAGGCAGGAGAGAGCGTGTCATCTACAGACACCCCGTGCCTGGTCACCGCTCTTGTGATTTACCAGTGAGACCCAGGGATGAGGCATTAGAGTAATCCCATTCTAAAACTTCTGCTCAGCAAAAGTACAGCCATCTTTAAGTTGGTAAATAAGCTCAAAGGACTTTAATTTGCCCTGTGAAGTGTGGATTGCACCAGTTTATCTTTAGAGAAGGCATGCTGCCACCTCCATAGCATCAGTAACGAGGCCGCTGCCATCTGAGAGCGGCTCCCTCCTGATTGCAGGTGGAGCTGCGGGCCACACAGCGGTGATTCATCTTCCATTTAGTTATCTCAGTGGCTCCCTTGGTTGGTCATTGCTGTCGCAGAGAAGGGCAGTGGCAGAGAAGAAGGGGTCGGAGGGGGGGATAATAGCACGCCGGGCTCACTGCTGTGTTTTGTAAAACCATTACTCTCTATTACCCCCACTTCTGCATAATATTTTCTACTCAATTAATTCCTGGAGATATCACAGAACTTGATGTGTGCATACTGAATAAGCTTGGGATTTTTTTTTATGTTGTTATTTGTCTACATAATATTTTTGCAGACAGCAGTAATATGTTAATTGTTCATTGGGGACATAGAATAGCTGTCCTGAAGCTATCCTTTTTTGATTTGGTTCATCCGTTCTTATCACAAATGCCATTGGCAATGAGGCTCAAGAGCTCATCCCACTCCAGCATATTTTTCTGCGTTGAATATGGAGAGGTTCACTCATCTTCTGGTTTCCAGTACTTTATAGAAAACATAGGGATGAGAAGTGATCACTGGAGAAGACAAACTTGTTGAGACCCCCGACGTGGTGTCACTATGGCAGATAAAACACGGTGGTGGGCACCCAAGACCTCGGGCATTGGGGCATTGATGTCCTTCCTTGGTTTCACTGCCCAGTAATGTAGGATGCTGTAAGTTTGATAAACTCTTACCAAACCTAAGCTGTTGGGTGCTGATATGAAATCCATTCTACAGGTGCCAGAGGAGCAGATCGGACACAGCTGGGTGTTCCCATTCTCTCTGGAAAGCCAGAGGGACTGAGTGTGAAGATGGGTCATTCATTTACCCCCAGCCTCTGGGAACGGTCCTTGCCGGTCTTCCTGGTAGACCTCTGCAACAGCTGTTTGGAGGATCGAGCCCATAGACATCAAAGTTGACACAAAGACCACCAACCTCATCGCCAGTCATTCCTCCGTGATAGATTTTTTGCTCTTTCGTCTCTTGCTCAGTTGCTAAAGTCAAGTCTTTCTTCCAGTTCTTGAAGGACTCATCAGAGCCTGAGAAGTCCCGGGCAGCACGTTCGCCCACATCACCCTTTCCTTACCGGGCAGATTCCTCCTTTGAGTCAGGAAAGCAAGCAGGTTTTCTCTCGGAGATCCTCTCAGTGTCCTTCTGGGCTCTATTAAGGTACTGGCTTAGGTCTCGGAAGAATTGTTTAATCCTCTGAGCAGTTAGTACCTTTTTAAAATTCAGACATCTTTCAGACCCTGGCCTGCGTAGCCCTCTGAAGTGCTTTTGTCAGGACGGTTTATCAGTCTTAGATCATGTTTTGCCAGCTGCTCAGGCCAGCAGCACAGAGAAAGCATCTGGTTCAGAGGCTCGCATTTTTATCTGAGTAAAATCTCTCTGAAAAGACCTCAGAATATAAAGAGCCAATCAGTGCATGATGTCAGAATGTTTACCGTTTTTCCTCTCCTGGGGACATTTTCTTGGAATCCCGGTCTGACCTTCTATGTGTGTCTAATTGTTCTAAAGGCCCAGCTGTGTGAATTTGACTTGCCTGCAGAAAAAAACAAAAAGCCATATCTTCCAATGTCAGGGAACAATCTTAAACTTCTCTCTTAGTCCTCACCGTTGAATTTCTGCGAGGCCTCTGACTTTAAAGCCTTTTGGCAACAAATAGAAAGCCCTATTTTCTCGTTAGCCTCAGAGGCTGGCTTTTGATATCTTTGAACTTGTCCTGAAGAACAAGGACCAAGTAGAACAGGTCTCATCACTTAGACGTTTAAGCACTTTCCATTCACATCTCAAAGCTAAAAGGGAGGGAAAAAAGAGAAGAAAAGAAATCTTTTCTGACTCTTGCCTTTGTGGATGCCCATGTGACCCGTTCCTGCAGGCTTTTGTGGGGACGTTGTAGCCAAAGATAGTTTCACCTCTGACAGCAATTTTGTTGAGACACAACAGACTCATTTTTCTGGAGCTGAAATAATTATTTCAGCATTGATGTTCAAGACGCCCTCTGAGACCGATCTCAGGGAGGGAGGGAGGAAGCTACTATTTTTAGTTATGAAAAATACCAACATAAGATGAAGAGACTCAGATTGTGGCTAAGACTCTACTGTTTTTTCAAGATATTCAAGATTAGTAATGTCAAAGACAGTCACTAAGCAATAGGAACAGCCCTCTGGGCAATGTCTGACACCATCCAGTACTCAAGTGATGCAAGCATGCTGCCAAGGCCCATCCAGGGAGATGCTTTTATGGAGAACCTTCCTCCTGAGAACTACCTTCTTGAGTCAGTAGACTACAGTCCCTCTCCCTACCTCCTCATGCCTCGTGGAAAGCATTCAAGGTGTGTGAGGCTGGGGGACTCAGCTCCAAGCCTTGGGACTGCCTTCAGCTGGCAACTTTCCGCATCACTGCCTGCCCCATTCCTACTACTTCTAGAGATGGCCTCTCCTCTGGCTTTGGAGACCAGCTCCAACACTGCTCGGACAGTGATTCCGACATCAGTCTTCCCTTACTGACCTGATGAAACTGCTGGTAAAGCACTTGCAAAGTATTGAGTTGGCCAAACAGTTTGTTCAGGTTTTTCCATTACCCGAACAAACGGTTTGGCCAACTCAAAAATAGCCCATTCTCAATCATCAGGACTCACACAAGGAAGCAAGGGCATGGAACAAAACTAGTGTTCAACCAACTAGCAGTCACTCCCCAAACCTTTTGCTTTTGAATGGCTGTTTTTTATTGGCAGAGTAGGATCCTTTCTAACATCAGCGTGCATACAACCCAACCTGTCCTTTCTCAGACTTTCCACTGGATATCATTTTCATTTTTGCAGTTGTTAAGAGTCAAAGAAGGCTCTTGGAAACATTTATCTCAGGAGTGCTGTGTCAGTTAAAAGTAACAGAAAACTCAAAAAGGCTTAAGCAGGAGAAGGAATCTATCAGTGAAAAGTAGTCAGGCCTTCAGGAATGATGGACTTTGAGGCTCTGATGATGTAATCATGACTATTACTGTCATCATCACATTTTGACTTCATCTTCCTGTTAATTTAAAACTCTCAATTTCATGTAATTGCTTGGAGTTAGCTTAAAATCTGATAAGCAAGAAGAGTGACTATCCCCCTGACAGACACCTCAGAAAAAATCTCAAAGTATCTCACTGGCCCTGATAGGGTCACATGCTCATCCTAAGCCAGTTAGTGAGGAATACAGTGATTTCTTTGGGTGGCCTGGGTCACATGTCACAATGACCCTGGGGTAGAATCATCTCTCCTGAAACCACATGGACTGAAAATAGGAGGTGAATGAGTTTCCAGATGAAAATGGAGACTGTTTGCACAGGAAAGAAAAGTGGAAGCTGAGTGTGACAAAGGGCACCACGCATCCATTATTGGCACAGATGCCTCTAAGCAACCACGCCTTTTCAAGTGGTGCCGACTTCATGACAGACACTGGACTGAGTCTGCGTGTAGGGAGAGGAGAGGAAGGGAGGCATGGAGGAGCGTACAGCAGCGTCTTTGCCACTGAGGAACTTGATGTCTGACGTTTTGCTTAGGCCAACACGTCTGTGTCCATGGCAGATGTCAAGATTTTATTAATGGGTCCTTCTTGTTGAGCCTGGAGACAGTGTCGGAATTCTTCCCATTACTGTACTCCGGGCAGCTGCCATAAACCAACAGTGACCATTATATGAGATTGATCGGTATTTGGTGAATTGGACCAAATAAACAATCTCTTTCAAGTGGGTTCGGGTAAATGGGCTGGATGTAAGTTGGAGTGAGATGACTGATCAGCAGTTGACCACCAGTCATTAGTCTGGAAACCCCTGAAGCTGGGAGAAGGCAGTAACTAGTTGACTGTACTTCACAGCTTACAGACATCTAGCTTCTACCAAGTAGGTCAATGAGCGCATGACAATAATTTCTTTTCAAAGGGTCTAAAATAATATTAGCTGAGAATAACAGTGGGTAACTAGGTTTACTTTTGTGTTTTTGCAGTTCTGTTGGGTAATCTCTTTGTGCATATGTATGCCAAGTTATTTCAATTGTGCCCGACTCTTTGTGACCCCGTGGACTGTAGCCAGCCAAGCTCCTTTGTCCATGGATATCTATATGGGATGGGTCAAAGAAAATTCTTATTTTGACACAACTGAAGCAGAAGTCATCTAGCTCTCTACTCTCAGTGTTTAGAACTCATACTTAGTTCATTACCGGTAGAGTAAAATGCCAAATCTGCCACATATAGTGGTACATGAGGCCAGGAAGAAGGATATAGAGTACAAAATCATGACAAGATGCACAAATATTTTGGAGACTGATGCTTTCTCAAAACTCTGAGGCCAACCCTGAAGACGTGTTAACTGAAAGAATATGATGTGATGAACTAAAATGGTCTTAAATGTTAGAAGTAACCACTTCTTAACTCAACTAGTCAACAAATTCAGTCAACAAACATTTACTGAGCTTCTATCATGTGCAAAATATTCTTAAATGTTTTGTGAGATACAAAGAGGATAAACTCACCCCCTTTCAAAGAAGAGGGAAACAACCAAATTGAAGGTACAAGATTTACACAAATGAAAATTTAAATAACAATAAAGTACTTAACAATAGAAAGCAATAATTATTGAGAGATGAGTAATCAGTAAGTGGTTAATTACCAATTGGAGTATATGAAGAATAATATGGGAGATTTTTTAGGAAGGTGTGATCAATTCAGCCTGGAGAATGAAGAACCTCATTACTAAGGAAGGGGGAACTGGCCTTCATCTTGGAAGTCAGGATTGGTTTTGGAAGCCAGTTTTGGTGGCGAAAGCAGCCTACAAAAAAAGCAAGATGAGTGGAAGGAGCAAACTATATTTGAACCAGAATGAGTAAATAGATTTGTCTAGAGTTGACATTTTGTGTAGAAAAGTGGAGGGTAGATGAGGTTTTAAAAATATAGAGTTGGTGTAAGACATTATAGAAAAACCTGAATGAACAGTTTCAGTTCAGTTCAGTTCAGTCTCTCAGTCATGTCTGACTCTTTTCGACTCCATGAATCGCAGCACACCAGGCCTCCCTGTCCATCACCAACTCCTGGAGTTCACTCAAACTCACGTCCATAGAGTCGGTGATGTCATCCAGCCATCTCATCCTCTGTCGTCCCCTTCTCCTCCTGCCCCCAATCCCTCCCAGCATCAGAGTCTTTTCCAATGAGTCAACACTTCGCATGAGGTAGCCAAAGTACTGGAGTTTCAGTTTTAGCATCATTCCTACCAATGAACACCCAGGACTGATCTCCTTTAGAATGGACTGGTTGGATCTCCTTGCAGTCCAAGGGACTCTCAAGAGTCTTCTCCAATACCGCAGTTCAAAAGCATCAATTCTTCGGCGCTCAGCCTTCTTCACAGTCCAACTCTCACATCCATACACGACTACTGGAAAAACCATAGCCTTGGCTAGACGGACCTTTGTTGGCAAAGTAATGTCTCTGCTTTTTAATATGCTGTCTAGGTTGGTCATAGCTTTTCTTCCAAGGAGTAAGCGCCTTTTAATTTCATGGCTGCAATCACCATCTGCAGTGATTTTGGAGTCCAAAAAAATAGTCAGCCACTGTTTCCCCATCTATTTCCCATGAACTGATGTGACCAGATGCCATGATCTTAGTTTTCTGAATGTTGAGCTTTAAGCCAACTTTTTCACTCTCCTCTTTCACTTTCATTAAAAGGCTTTTTAGTTCCTCTTCACTTTCTGCCATAGGGTGGTGTCATCTGCATATCTGAGGTTATTGATATTTCTTCCGGCAATCTTGATTCCAGCTTGTGCTTCTTCCAGCCCAGCGTTTCTCATGATGTACTCTGCATATATAAACAGTTTAGCCAACCTAATATATTGAGGTCAGTGGTGGCTACCAGGGTGAAGGTTTTAGATGTAATCTAGTAAGCAATGGGGAATTATGGGAGGTTTCTGAGTGGCAGAGCGGCACGGGTGAACTGTCTTGGGAACAGCTAATTTGACATAGGGGTGAGGATACAATGGGAGCAACAGATATCGGAGCTAAGGAAACCATTAAGGGGCCTTTTCCAATAATACTACAAAAGGTTAAAGGGTTCAGTTTAGCTTTTTGGCAGTAGAACTATAATCTTTACAGTGAAATAGAAACAAGAGGTGGTCACTAATCAAATATTTTTCAGAGAGGAGGAAGGAGACCTCAATTTGAGATGTTAGTTCCAGGAGATTAGAATATTGGAGGAAACTGGAGAGGAGACAGTTGTGGGCTCAGATGAGAAATGTAGGCCTAGATGTTGAGGTTCAGGTGAAGGCCCAGTGACCAAGTACAACATCCAGTTCCTCCGTGTTGATGGCTGGAGAAGTTTTAGCTCAAAGTTCAGGCATCCTCTATGTGGAGAGGTGTTTGAATTACTACTTACCACCCAGCTTCAATCGTGATCAACACCTGACCAACCTCATTTCATCTGCCACATCGCTCTGTCCTCTCCAGCACGCATTTTCTTGGATGAGGAAGTGTGCAGGCTGACTTTTCCTGCGTCTCACTGAGAGTCAGCACTCGTCTGCCTAGCAAAGAGTATCTTATTTGTGATAAAATTGATGGACTGGGGTTTGAGGAAATAAGAAACAATGTTTCTCTTTGGAATTTTCAGACCACTTGTTTATGACTACAACAAAATTAATTGGCTAATAGATCCTATTATTGGACCTTAAGGCAGTATATGCATTTGTTATAAGTGCTTCTTGAGAATCCCTCTGCTGAGTTCAGAGAGTCATCCAGCTTTCTCTATTAGCCCAGGCACAGGTGTCTTTGAGCCCACAGTCACTCAGATCAGAACCCACTGTGGAAAATGAGCAGAAACACATAGCTTTGGTCTCAAGAGAGGTAGAAGGCAAAGTTAATTGACCTCTGCTCTTCCTTCTTTCCCCTTTCTTAATCTGGGGTATCCAGAATCATAAAGAGAGAGATCTATTCACAGGAAGTCACCAACTATCCTCATTCCTTCCAATGATTGTCCAACTTTCTATCTCGATACTTCTACCTTTTCTAGAATTTCTCATGAATGACATCATCTGACACATAGACTTTACGTTTGACTTTTTTTCTTTTAGCATAATTCTTTTGAGATTCAGCCATGTTGTTGCATGGATCAGTAGTTCATTCCTTTTTATTCTTGAGTGCTATTCCATCATTTATCCATTCCCCAGTTGAATGGTTTCCACTTTTTAGCTATTATGAATAATGCTGCTAAGAACATTCATATAAAAGGTTTTGCATAGATCTGTATGTTCCTTTCATGAGAATAAATACCTAGGCATGAGAATGTCATTTGTATAGTAAGTGTATGTTCAACTGTTGATGAAATTGTCCATCTGTTTTCCAAAGTGGCTGAATCATTTTACACTCCCAAAGCAAGTGATGAGGGTTCTAGCTCCCCATCTCACCAATACTTTATGTGGTTGCTGCTGCTGCTAAGTCGCTTCGGTCATGTCTGACTCTGTGCGACCCCATGGACAGCAGCCCACCAGGCTCCCCCTTCCCTGGGATTCTCCAGGCAAGAACACTGGAGTGGGTTGCCATTTCCTTCTCCAATGCATGAAAGTGAAAAGTGAAAGGGAAGTCGCTTAGTCGTGTCCGACTCTTTGAGACCCCATGGACTGCAGCCTACCAGGTTCCTCCGTCCGTGGGATTTTCCAGGCAAGAGTGCTGGAGTGGGGTGCCATCGCCTTTTCCGACTTTATGTGGTTACTCTTCCTTATTTCGGCCATCCTAGTGGATATGAGTAGTCTATTGTGTTATTTTCATTTCCTTGATGAGTGTGATGTTGACCATCATTTCAGGTGCTCTTAGGCCATTTGCACATCTTCTTTTGGTGAAGTGTCTCTGTTAAATCTTTTGCCTGTTATTTTTATCAGTGTTTGTCTTATTATATAGTAAGAGTTCTTTTCATATTATTGATGTCCTTTAGCAGACATATGTTCTGCAGTTATTTTTTCCAGTCTGTGACTCATCTTTTCATCTTTTTAACAGTCTTTCAAAGAGCAGAAATTTAAAATTTTGATGAAGTTCAATTTATCAGTTTTTTTTTTAATGGTTTGAAGTTTTTGTGTTCTAAGAATTTGCTTATGCCAAAGTCATATTTTCTATCATGTTTTCTTGAAGAATTTTATGTTGCTTTAGCTCTTACATCTAGGATTTATTTTGAGATAATGATTTTATAGTATAAGGTCAAGGTTGAGGTTCATTTATTTGCATATGGATACCCAGTTTTTTCCAGTACCATGGGTGAAAACTTTCCTTGAATTACTTTGACATACTTGATACTTTTAAGAGCTGAAAGTTTTCTTTCTTTCTTTTTTTTTTTCAGTTATGCCAAAATGTCTCTTTCAAAAGGATGTGACAAAGTTCTGTGTACCATTTTTTAAAATTAGAAAATTATTGAAAATGTACCCAAAGATACAAGAAAGATTATACAAAATTATTTACAATAATGGGAAACAGTCTAAATATATAGCAATAGGAAGGAAGTGAAAGAAATTATGGCACATTCATATAGTGTAATATTGCAGACCCTAAGAGTCTTAATGTTTACATATATGAACAGGAAAAGATATTCATTGTAAGCATTAAGGGAACACACAAAGATCCCAAATAGAATGTCTGATGATACATCTTTGCAGAAACCAAACAACAATAAAAATTATAATCACTTATGCATATAGAGATGGACTTAGCTGGTGGCTCAGACAGTAAAGAATCTGCCTGCAATGTAGGAGACACGGGTTTGATTCTTGTGTCAGGAAGATCCCCTGAAGAAGGGAATGGCAATCCACTCCAGTATTCTTGCCTGGAGAATTCCATGGATAGAGGAGCCTGGTGGGCTACAGTCCATGGGGTCACAAAGAGTTGGACACAACTGAACAACGAACATACATGCATACAGAGAAAAGAAGGATATAAAATCGTATAGTGTTTATTTTTGGATGCTGAGATTCCAGACAATTAATGTTTATATTTCTCTTTCAAAGAATGTGGATTACCTTTAACACCAAGGAAAAGCATTTCTTTACTAAAAAGAGACAGGTACTCAGCATCAGTGTTTAAGGATTCCATATATATATATGTGGCTTAACATAACACTATGTAATATTCTCACCTTAAATACTCTTAGTGGTGTGAACTTTCTGGAGAATGAGATTCCAGCAGAAATCTGGTATGCTCAAGCTAGAGAGACCCACAAAAGGCTTACTAAAGAGAATGAGGCATTTGAATCTTCATTTCCATTAAAATGCAAATTAGAATTAAAGTTTTCCATATGGTGATGCATCTAATTTTCTACCATGCTCCTTCTAACCCAAATAAGAGATAATTTCTGTTTCTAAATTCTTTAATGATGTAATTCCTCACAATTATAAGTCTATGTAATCCGCTCTATTTTTCCATCAATAGTGCAGATAGATGCCTCTGATCTCTCATGCAGCCATATGGTGTGATGAGACACGAATCTACTTTTAAAAGTTTTATTTTCCCAGAATACATTCTGCCTCCAGCTACATTACATGCACATTAGTGCTCTGCTTTTTAGAGGTGACTCTCGGTACTGTTACTAAATCCAGGACAGAGTTAGACTGGAATGTTCCAGGAAGGCAAGGATCTGTAGTCCCTGGCCCAGTGCCTAGGTCCCAGCAGACCCCCAGAAAATGCCCGTGGAGAAAATGGATTGAGAAGAACATGGCTGCTCATTTAAGAAGCAGGGTCATTTCATACTTGGATGATCAAAGAAAATGTTAGTCGCTAAGTCATGTCCGACTCTTTTTGACCCCCAAACTGTATATAGCCTGCCAGGCACCTCTGACCATGTCATTCTCCAGACAAGAATACTGGAGTGGATTGCCGGAAGAGTCCCTTCTCCAGGGAATCTTCCTGACCCAGGATTCAAACCTGCGTCTCCTGCATTGTAGGCAGATTCTTTACCATCTGAGCCACCAGGGAAGCCTGATCAAAGAAAAGATGTTTCTAACTTCAGGGGTCCTGGCTTACATTTTATAATGTGGAAATATTAGAATCCTTAGCATTGTCTTGTTTACCACATAACAAACCTTACTACCCTTGTCTTTTTTTTAATGTGAGGAAATTGATACCTGGGTAGAATGTATCAGAGTCTGAATTCATCCCAGGTCTTCTGTTTAAAGACTTGTGCACACACTTAACTTCTCCTCCTCTTCCTTTCTGATAGTCCCCAGCCCCAGGTATTCCTCACTTCCTACTGCAGCCTCACTCCAAAAAAACAGCCAAGAAGGCTCTTAAGGAATAGAGGAGAAACTGTATGTGGACCAGCACAATGTAACTAAAACATTTCAATCCACTGTGGTTTGTCCATTTTTCTTTATGAAAGGTGTAGAAAGACCACTGAACTAAGAGAAGTGAATCTGGCCACTGTGTATCTAAAGGCATGCTAGATGAAATTTAAAGTACTAATCAATTAACTAATTTAATGAATATTTATTGCATATATACTATGTGGCAGGCACATGGTAAAACATATGACATTATCACTTACACCAATGCAATGCCGGAATTTGGTTGTGGGAAACTATTTGTCATAAACCCATATTGAGTTATTTGATGATAAGAAACTTTCATATGTAGATGAGAAAGCTTAAAGTTATTCATATAAAAATACGTGTAAAATAAGTAATATATTTATGTGGTGCTTTATAATTTTCAAATAATGTATTTACCTGATTGGATCTACAAAAATACCTAGGATGAGAGAAACAGATTTTACTCCATTTTCCAGAGAAGGAAACTGAGGCTCAGAGTGCCAAAGACCATCTCTAACTAGTAAGTATATGATCTTACATTTTCTGTAAGTCTTAGGTGTTTCTGAAATTTATTTTAATGCTTTGTTGGGACAAGCTCATTTTCTTAATTTAAGAGAGGTAGGACTATATCTGTTTGCCAAAATACACAGCCAGATTAATCATTAGCTGGGCAGAATCCCCCCTGCCAGACTGCATGCAGCAGGCTGTAACGCACAGGAGTCGAGGGGCCACAACAGGACAGCCATCTTGTGATCGCCCAGGGCAGCGCTGCTGGGGGAGAGGCAGACACCGGCGCCGCACATGGAATGCATTTTCTTCATTTAAAAGCCGCATAAAACAACCTGAGGAACTGTGTCCAATCTGATCTGTGCAAATGCATGCTCTGCTCCTGAGTAGCAAGAGAACTCAGATGCATCCACCCCTTCTGAGAACGCCTTTGGGAAAGTATCAGGGTGCTGTCATACTTCAAGCCCGAGCAGCAGCTGCCAGAAGTGACCTGTCAGAACAGGTTCCATGTCATTGACCTACCTTCACGGTACTTGTGTTCCGTACTGATGTCTCAGTGAAGGGGGAAAAGCCAAGGGAGGACATCATTTGGGAGCTAGAAAGCTCAGATCTGATGGCACCAGGTGGAAGTGCTTCTAGACTTTGAGCAGAGTCTGGGTGAGTATGAGAATAGCTCGCTGGGAGTTGTTAATAAAGATGGATATTGTTCCCAGAGAAGTGTTAAGGTCAAGATATGGTGGCTGGGTGTTAATGACCTCACAACCAGGACCTCTGTCTCCTGCTACTATTTAATTTTTTGTCAACTTTTTATTTTATATTGGGGTACAGCCAGTTAACAATGATGTGTTAGTTTCAAGTGGACAGCAAAGGGACTCAGCCGTACATACATGTATCCATTCTCCCCCAGACTCCCTTCCCATCCAGGCTGCCACATAACACTGAGCAGAGTTCCCTGTACTGTACAGGAGGTCGTCACTGGTTATCATTTTAAACATAGCAGAGTGTACATATTGATCTCAAACTCCCTATCTCTTCCTTGCATTCTTCCCCCCTCTGCTGCTATTTTCTTAAATTTTTTAAATTTTATTTTATTTTTTGCTATTTTCATCCTCTCTAGAGCTTAAATATATTCCAGACTAGCGATTGACTTTGGCCAGTTGAATGAACAACCTAGGTTTTCTAGAGTGAAATCAGGAGAAGCAGCTCTTTTGTGAGAATGGTTAATTTAGGGCATCAAGGCCTGCTTGTCTTCATGACTTCACTTCCAGTGTTCTTCATTTGCTCATCGATGAACACAGTGGGAGAGGTACATGCCAGGTGCTGTGCTGGGCACCAGGCGGATAAAAGGAGAATGAGAGCCAGTTATGTGGCCCTCAGTGTGTTCCGTGTTGAGCAGCGGAGACGAGAGAACACACATGTGACATAGACCATCGTGATGGGTCGGGGCTGAGCCCAGTGCCAAGACTCCTCCTACAGTGAAGGAGGCAAGAAAGGCGTGGCGGCGTGGCCTTTGAACTGAAATTTACAGACTGCAAAATACAGAACGGTCTTAGGAATGGGGAGGCATTTTATTTCAGGGAGTGGTCAGAGAGGTGGGGCCCTTTTCCAGGAGCAGCAAGCTTTCCTGTTTGAATAGAGCAAAGGTCTAAGGAAGAAAAAAGCAGGACATGAGAGATTGGTAAGCTGGAGCCAAATTACTGACGGTTTTAGGTGTCAGGCTGAGGAACTTTCACCGGATAGTGGGGAGTTGACGAAGGACTTTTTGATGAAGACAGAGGCAAACAAGCCTGCATGTTAGAGTGATTCATCTAACTGGTGTATTTGATGGATGAAAATAGAGAAATGCTATGATGGCAGAGACCAGCTGAATGGGAGGCTATGCCTTAGACCAGATGAAAGATCACGTGGGCCTGAGCTAAGCAAGGTGATGCATAGGTTGAAGCTATTCAGAAATTAGAAGCAGCAGCCTTGGAGACGGACTGGGTGGGTGATGAGGCAGAGGGAAGAGGATATTATTGGTCAGTGGGAAGGGGATAAAACAGGAGGAGGTGTATGTTTCAGGAAAGACACAGCAATTAGAGCCTGGGACGTGTATTAGTTTCCTAGGCTGTAAAATACCACCGAATGGGTGGCTTAAACAACAGAGATGTATTTGCTAATAGTTCTGGAGGCTAGAAGTCAAAGATCAGGGTGTTAGGCTTCTCCTGAGACCTTTCCCCATGGGCTGCCTGCCTGCTCCCTGGTTCCTCACATGGTCTTGGCCCTGTGCAAGCATTCCTGGTATTTCTCTGTGTGTCCCAATTTCCTCACCTTATAAGGACACTGGTCAGGTTGGATGGGGGCTCACCCTAACTGCCTCATTTAACTTAATCACCTCTAAAATGCCTCTCTCCAAATACAGTCACGTTCTGAGGTAGGGTTTCAACATATGAATTTGGGGGTGGGTGGGAAAGAAATAGCTTTTAACAGGACACAGAATTTGAGATGCCTGTGGACATCCCAGAGAAGGTCTAGTAGGTGGTTTGCAGTATAAGTTGGAGCTCAGGGGAGAGGTCAGGGCTGGGCATGGGGAAGTGAGTGGCTGGAATCAAGTGCATGAACTGAAGTCAGGAGAGAAGATAAAAAGATGAGCTCTCTCTAGAGGTTGTGATGATAAAGATAATCATAAAAGCTTCCATGTATTGAGAAGGTTTCTATGGTATCTGCACTGGTATGCTTGAAACAACTTGGAAAGAATGATTATTATTTTTATTATTGTTGTTACCATTTGTTTTTGTTTTATAGAAGAGAAAGCTGAAGTCTGGAAAGGTTAAGCAATTTTCTAAGGTCTGAGTCTTAAGGTCTGATAGCTCCCAAGTACCAGAACCAGAATGTAAAACTTAATTCTGTCTGAATTGAAAGATTTGTGCCTCTGCCCAGCACTGCACCAACCCACTCCAGTATTCTTGCCTGGAGAATCCCATGGACAGAGGAGCCTGGAGGACTATGGTTGCAAAGAGCTGGACACGACTGAAGTGACTTGCACACACTGCATTGCACTATCTCTAGGAAGAGCAAGGAGAAGAAAAAAGAGAAGAGGGGCAGGGGCAGGATCAAAAGAGGAGGGGGGAAGATGAGGAGGAAGAGCAGAGCAGAGGGACAGTGAAAGCAATGGTCAGAAGACAGAAGAATCGAGCAGAAACGGTGAGCTGGGAGCCAACAGCATTGCCAGGGCATAGCTGAGAAGGTCAAACACGACAGCAAGATGAGAAGTAAAAATACATCGGTGGGCTGGGGGAAAGGGAAACTGCTGGCACCCTTTGGGAGAGCTGGTTTTCTGGAGGGTTGGAGGCAGATGACAGATGGTGAGTGTTGGGCAGAGGATGGGAAGTGGGAAGAGGAGGTGGTGAGCCTCGTCATCACCGGAAGGAGGAGGGAGAGAGCTCTGGTGGAATGGAAGCAGAATCCAGGGAACCTTATTTTTAGAATGAGCCAGAAACATTGAAAAATGTTGGTAGGCAGATAGGGGAGATACAACTTCCGAAGACAGGAAAGGGGAAGTCATTTAAAGAGAAGTGGGGGGTGGCAGGATGGGTCTTCAGCTGGAAGATGGCTTTGGAAAGGAATAGGAACTCTTCCTTTGACACGAGAGGGAGCAATTAAGGATGGGTGATGTCATGGACGAGCCAGGAGGTTGGCCAGCTTGGAACAGAGGAGAGTCAGCTTCCAACAAGAACAGAAGTGTCTGAAGAAAAGTTACCAGCCAGAATGTTGAGTTCCTGGCCCACAAACTATGTCAATTCAGAGATGGTCCATTTTTCTCAGGCTAAAGCTTGGGCTCATCCTGAAGTGGGAAGGCAAAGCAGAATCTGAGAATGGATCCAGATGGGTTCAATTGAAGAAATTATTGGGGTGTCCAGGATCAATAAATATTTGTACACAGTGAGAAGCATTCCCAATCAACTAATACTTATGGAAGGATCTCGAGGTGAAAAGCATGGTAAATTCTTGGGAGACAGATTTTACAAAGGTTTCCCAACTCATCTTCACAGGTAAATGAATTCCATGTTTAGCCCCTGACATGAGGAGGAACCAGTGTAGAAACTGGGTGGGGAGTGGCTCTATGCTGGTTCCTGGCCTTCTCAACATTGTCTATAGCTGCTTATGATTTGTTCTACTTGGCATGAATAATAAGCAAATCATCCAATAAAGAGACTCAGCTTCTAGCAATCTGACTTGGCAACAGGTGAGCCAATTAATTAGAAGGTAATTTAATAATACTGCTTTTAAGTCATCCACATGCTGTAGCAGAGGATTCAGGGCTTTTTGAAGTGATGGGTATTGTCTGCGAAAATGCAGATATGAGTATAGTTCACAGTGTGGGTGTGAGAAGGATGCAGAGCTCAGCTGTCCTGTAAACCTCCCCCAAGCTCTCATGAGAGTGGTTACTGCTGGTTAGTCGCTTGGGGATGCTTGCTCTGTGGGCAGTGGAATGGCTGGTTTCTTCCAGGGAGTCTCCTGTTGGTGGACAAAGAACCCAGCTTACATGCTCAGACCCAGCGTGAAGTGGCCATTGAGGTGGTGGAAGCAGAAGGAGGTTTCTGCAGATGTTGCAAAGGGCCAAATGGACCACATCAAAACCCAAAGAGAGCATGGCCAAGCTTGGCACTGTCTCCCCATGGGCTGACAGTCGTTCGCACCGGGGTGTGCCTCCTTGAGGACATCTGAGACTTGGCTTCTTGGGTATTCACATGCAAATTAGTGCTGTAGAACTTGGCTACAGATTCCTGGGGCTGGAGTCCTAGCCTGGACCGTGAGTTACATAGGGAAGCCTTCACAGCCAAAACCCAAGCTTCAGAGGCAGCAAATACCCTCCCCTCACCTTCAGTTCCACACATCTTGGGCATTTTATAGTAGGAATTTCCTTAAAGATGGCAAATGACATAGCAGGAGTTTCAACACAATTCAGCACGGATCCTCTGGGAGGGTGGGTGGGGAGTGCGGGTGTCTGGATAAACAGGCTCCAAAATCAGACCCTGAAACACTGGTTATGGAATAAAGGCTCCATAGTTCAAAAGTAAAGTTCTGGTGTTTTTGTTGTTGTTGTTGTTTATTTGTTTGTTTTTAAGGGACAAACAATATAAACAGAGGAGGTATTTTGAGACCATTTAGTCTCTCCCCAGTGAAAAAGAAGAAGAAATCCATTGCAGACTCCTGTTACCCTTCATTCCAGCCCAGCCCAGGGCTGGGCTCTGTCTGGGTTTGCTGAATGAATGAATGAAAAATCTCTCATGGAGTTGCTTGTTTTGACTCGTTGGCAAACATCCTTGAAATGGCTTACCTTAAGAAACACAGGTTTGATATACTCTAAAGACATTTAAATGAAAAATAAAACCCTGAAGTTGATCAATATAGTGTGGAATGGGGTGGTGGCATCAGAGGAATGATTATACCAGAAACTCAGACTAAAGGTTTTCCAGGTGGCTCAGATAGTAAAGAATCGCCTGCAGTGCAGGAGACCTGGGTTCAATCCCTGGGTTGGGAAGATCCCCTGGAGGAGGGCATGGCAACCCACTCCAGTATTCTGGCCTGGAGAATCCCCATGGACAGAGACTAGAGGGCTACAGTCCATGGGGTTGCAAAGAGTCAGACATGACTGAATGACTAAGCACAGCCCAGCACTAATAACTGAACGCCAAACACATCTCCGGGTTTCCTATCAGTCAAAGCAAAAAAAGAAAGAAGACAGATTCATGAGCTCTTATTTTTAAAAAGCATGCAAAATAACAAAGAGAAATTTCTCGAGTGCAGAGAGGAATTTGTTGTATGAGTTATTATATAACCACCAGCTATAAATATTGCTGGTTCTTACATTGATTCTTTCTTTTCCTAAAATTTTTAATTTCTAATAATAAGGAAACCCCAATCAATCTGAGAGCTCCAAGATGGTGAGTGGTAGGTTTTTTCCATGCTGCTGCTACTGCTAAGTCACTTTCAGTCGTGTCCGACTCTGTGTGACTCCATAGACAGCAGCCCACCAGGCTCCGCCATCCCTGGGATTCTCCAAGCAAGAATAGTGGAGTGGGTTGCCAGTTCCTTCTCCAGTGCATGAAAGTGAAAAATGAAAGGGAAGTTGCTCAGTCGTGTCCGACTCTTTGCGACCCCATGGACTGCAGCCTACCAGGCTCCTCCGTCCGTGGGATTTTCCAGGCAAGAGTACTGGAGTGGGGTGCCATTGCCTTCTCCGTTTTCCATGCTAATTCTTAATAAAAATGCTGAACCTGATCTGAAGTCACAATGATATGAAGGAATTCTACAGGGAACTTGGGATGGTCTGGCTCTAGAAATCTTTGGTGGACTGACTTGAAGGGATGACTGGCTGCCTTTATTTGGCACTTCTTCCTTCCTTCCTGGGATGCAGGGAGAACCCAAAGCCCTGTGATAAACAGAGCACAACCAAGGATGCTCATTTCATTTCATATGGGGTGGGGGGCAGGATGGGGTAGATTGTTGAGTAATTCAACTGGTATCTTAAAATCCTCCATATTAAAACAAATATGGACATATTATGGTATATAACTGAAAAGTCACAGCATGGTTTTTATGATGAAGTCTCTTTGAAGAAGTTTCTTTTCCTAGCAGGTTACTTCAGTCTATACCCCTAGAACTTGAGATAAATATATCCTTTCTCAGTGCTGACATTGGGAATGATTTGATGGAAAAATCTGAAAATCCTCTCGAATATGTTTTTTCACCTGAGCTTTTAATAGGAGCTATATGGTTGATAATTCAAAATTGGGGTCCCCAATAAGTATGTGAGGACAGATATTGTGGATTGAGACAGAACGTATGTGCCCTTGTCCCAAGCAGACAGGCAGGGAAAATGAGATCTCATTGTTACGTGGATGTGCCATCACTGCTTCTGAGCAAAGACGCTTTTTCCAGCCAACACGCAAATGCTGGCACACCTAGACATGCCTTGCCTGAAAAATACTTAAGCTGTGAGTTAGAGATATTATTCTACTTAGAGTTTAAAATTGATGAGATTTGGTGAAGAGTTCTGCCTCTGCCTACAAAACTCTTTGCTGTCAACTTAATCTTCACATTAAAACTGAGTCTTGACAAATATCATATGATATTATTTATATGTGGAATCTAAAATATGGTACAAATGAACTTATTTACAAAACAGAAATAGACTCACAAAGAAAATAAGGGGGAAAAGAGGGGAGGGATAAATTGGGAATTCAGGATTACCAGATACATACTGCTGCTGCTGCTGCTGCTGCTAAGTCGCTTCAGCCGTGTCTGACTCTGTGCAACCCCATAGACGACAGCCCACCAGGCTCCCCCAGAACACTGGAGTGGGGTGCCATTGCCTTCTCCTAGATACATACTGCTAGATACAAAATAGATGAACAATAGGATCTTACTGTATAGCACAGGGAACTATATTCAATATCTTGTAATAACCTATAATGGAAAAGAATTTGAAAAGGAATGTATATATAGAATGTAATATATATATAGCATATATATATATAACTGAATCATTTTGCTGTACACCTGAAACATTGTAAATCAACTAAAAAAAAAAAATAAAGTTAACCAACAAGGCTCTACTGATAGTACAGGGAACTATATTTTATAATAATCTCTAATGGAAGAGAATCTGAAGAATATGTGTATGACTGAATCACTGTGCTGTATACTTGAAATTAACATGGTTTTATAAATCAACTGTACTTCAATCAGCATCTTAAAAAACAAAGACATCACTTTGCCAACCAAGGTCTGTATTGTCAAAGATATGGTTTTTGCAGTACTCACGTACAGGTGTGAGTGTTGGACCATAAAGAAGACTGAGCACCAAAGAATTGATGCTTTCGAATTGCAGAGCTGGAAAAGACTCTTCAGATTTCCTTGGACAGCAAGGAGATCAAACCAGTCAATCCTAAAGGAAATCAACCCTGAATACTTGTTGAAGGGACTGATGCTAAAGCTGAGGCTCCAATATTTTTTGGTATCTGATGTGAAGAGTCGATTTGTTGGAAAAGACCCTGATGCTGGGAAAGATTGATGGCAAAAGGAGAAAAGGATGGCAGAAGATGAGATGGTTAGATAGCATCACCGACTAGATGGACATGAACTTGAGCAAATTTCTGGAGATAGTGGAGGACATGGAAACCTGGTGTGCTGCAGTCCATGAGGTTGCATAGTTGGACACAGCTTAGCGACTAAGTAGCAACAAACTTCAATCAAAAATATGTAGATAGATAGTGCTCAGTCGCTCAGTCGTGTCTGACTCTGCAGCCCTGTGGATCGTAGCCCACCAGGCTACGCCGTCCATGGAATTTTCCAGGCAAGAATACTGGAGTGGGTTGCCACTTCTTATTTCAGGGTATCTTCCTGACCCAGGGATTGAACCTGCATCTCTTGTGTCTCCTGTATTGGCAGGCAGATTCTTTACCACTAGCTCCACCTAGGAAGCCATATATATATAAGAACTTAAGGATAACTAAAAAAAAAAAAAAAAATGCGTCTTTACATTTAACTCCTTTGAGTTGTTGCCGGGGTTGAAGAGTAGCATGAGGGTTTCAAGCAGGGCAGAGACTCCCTCTGTTAAGTTAAGGGGAACCTTCGTTCACATCCAGGGATGTGAGGAAAGCATTCTCTGCTGCTTTTATGACTGTGGCTGTCCCACAGTAGTATGTGGTCCAGAATCTTACTAGAGTGCCTGCCCGACGCTTGCTGTTGGAGAGATGACATTTGGAAAATGTCCCTTCCGTATTCACAACTCTCCAATGGTTTCCCCTCACACACTTGGACTAAAATCCAGTCTTGACTGCGGTTCACAGGGCCCCACAGTGTTTGGCTGGCAGCCACCTCCCTGCTCCCTCTGCCACCCACCTCTAGATGGCTTCCCTCCAGGCACGGTGGCCAGCGGTCCTTCTGCGTGCCAAGCACACTACCCGCTCTGGCTCTCCTCTCCTCTGGGGCGCTCCTCCCCATCCATCAACTTGTCTCAGCTCCTCACCCTCTAGTATCTACTCAATTTTTCCTCTTCACTGTGCCTTGGCCTGACTGCCTTATCTCTCCAACCTCCCCGAGCCTTTTTTTCTTCTTCAAGGCACTTACCACTAACATTATTTTATCTGTTGGATGACTTGGTTTGTTGTCTCTTTCTGCACTTGAATGTAAACTCTGTAAGGGCAGGGGATTTTTTTTTTTTTTCTCTGTTCACTGTTTAGAACAGTATGTGCCCAATAATTGTTTTGGAAACAGTAAGTCAATACTTCATATCTTTGTTCATCTCTGGATGATAAAAGGCCCCCAAGAGGTCATTATATAAAGACGGGTTGTCAGTGGCTAATGGTATGTGACTAGCGACCCTTGTGTGGTGAGGAGAAGCAAAGGAAAATGAATTGATGTACTTTTTACTCTCCTTCTATGGGAGAAAATTCTGGAGAATCAGGAAGGAGAACAATAGAAATGTAAGATGGTAGCATTAAAATTTCCTTAGGAAAAGCTTTCTGGACTTTTCATTAACAAAGATCTCTTTTTAAATTTATTTCAGGACTTCCCTGGCAGTCCAGTGGTTAAGACTCTGTGCTTCTAATGCAGGGGATATGAGCTGAATTCCTGGTGGGGGAACTAAGATCCCACTGGCTATGCAGTGAGGCAAAAATAAATGAATAAACAAATAAATAAAATTTTTTTTCATGTATTTTGTTGGATGTTCCCACCAAAACCTTGTGTGTTTTCAGTAATGATCCATTGATTTTTCTCAGTTATATTAACTAAAGAGATATATAATATCCATTAGAGCATCAGATCAAAATGAAAGTAACCAAGGGTCATTGTGTGACTCTGAGATCATTCCTTCTAGAAGCAAAGGCAGCATTTGTGCAAGCTCAGCTCCAACAATTAGATGATGTTCACTGGACTCTGAATTTTTGAAAATAGCTCAAGGGCCCCTGCTAGCATCTAGAATACTGTGACTCACCCAAGATCATAGCAAGTTGTTAGCAATGTTATTGGTGTCATGACTCCCATATACTGTAGGTGCTCTGTTTATCTCCAAGTCAGGTATGAACAATTTCCCATGGAGTCAAGTCACATGTCAGCTCTGCTCCAATTATTTACTTAGAGGCCAAGAGTAACAATAGCTACTATTCATTAAACATAAGCTACATCCGTTTGGTTTATGGTTTTCCTAAGTTTTGGGAATAATTTAGAGTGGTTTTCCTAAATTTTCTGTGACTCCAAATAGTCTTTATACCAAGTACCATTACTCTCAAGTTAGTAAAGAAAAAGTGTAGGGAGAGGTTAGTAACTCACTCAAGAGCTCACAGCTAGTTGGGGCAGAGTCAGGATTTGAACCGGGTTTTCTGCTTCAAAGCCCAGGTTCTTTGTTATACCTCGCTGCCACTACACCCAGTTCTGGGTTCTTACACATGACTCATCCTTTGTGAGATTGTGCCCTGGAGAGGCAATCCTATAAAATTATTTCAATGATGGAACACTTCCCCCCAAGTAGATTGGTCACAAAAAGCACTGCCTTTTTAATTCACTGTGTGCTGAACCCTAGAGAGGGCAGGAGACAATTGTAGGAAAACCGTCTGGGAAAGTGGGTGGAGGGCCCTTAGAGCCGGATGACCTCTTCAACTCAAGTTGTTTCTATAATCACCCAAGTCCCTTAATTTTCCACAGTTTCTCTACCTACTTCCTTAGTTTTTCCTTATCTTATACACACACAGAATAAATTATTTGTGTCTTCATGACCTGGGAGTCTTTCTAACTGAGAATCCCATTTCCTGGCTATTTTTGAGGACTGACTGTATAATCCTCCATACAAGATCGCCTCTCTGAGCATTGGCAGATGGAGAGCTTCTCAAGCAGTGGTCACAAATGTTTAGAAGCTCTAAAGGTCATGTCTCTTGCCTAATGGATATTTGATTTCTGATAATGGACTTGTGACAAACACCTATCATTTGAATACTAATTACTATGATTTATTCTGAATTCTCATTGGCTGCCTTAGAAGTTGATATTCCAGAAAGTCTCTGCTGGGTGAAAGACATGGAATCATGTCTGGCATTGAGATACTAAAAGGAAAACAGTACACTTTGTTCTTTTGGCAAGCTCCCATTTAGCTGACAAATCTTTTGAGCTGGAGAAGCTTTGTTTAAGTAAGGAATAAGGAATGATTTAATTCATGTGACAGTCTAAATATGATATTTCCAAGATGGGCTAGGAGAGATGTCTGACCTTTTTTTCCTCTAAAGAAGGGAAAATTGTAGCTTGGTGGGAAAACCGTGAACTTTATAAGTAGAAAGACCTGGATTTTTAATTCCACTGTCACTGTTTGTTACTATTCTTGCTGTTGTAAGTAATAATAACAAAAAGAGTCTACTTGACTTTGCACATATAGGCAGTATCTTAGTTGCTTGCCTGGATTATTTTACTTAATCACTACAAAAAGTCCGCTGAAGTTTTATCATGAGGTATTACTAGTCATCTTTATTTTATAAGTGAAAAGGTTGAGGCTTAGAGAATGAATCAGTTAGGGTCCTGGCAACAAATAGAATTGGATGCAGATGGTTCCAATGTGCAGCCTTTCCTAACAGAGGTGGGGCAGGGGTAAGGGATCCAACAAAGGATGCTGAGGCACTCAAGACTGCAGTCTTAAAGATTTGCTACCAGCCTTAGTGCTGAAGGAACAAGAGAAGGAAGCAGATGCTAGCCTGTGGAGGACTGCTTGCCTGGTGGGAGCCAATGGCATGGAGTGGAGTGGGGTCGGGGTGGGGCGATGCTGTAACAGCCAGAAATGTGTCATCAGATCAGGGAGGAAGTGGAAAGATCACCTCAACCTCTTTCTCTTCTCCTCTTGGATCTCCTGTTTATGCCTCTCGCTAAAGGGTTGAACACTCTGAAGAAACACATTGGATTCCACCCAGAATTCAATTTGGGTGTTGAGACTGGTGATGCCTTACATATACCAAGGGTGTACGATGAGGTTGAGCTCACATAATGAGGATTTCAGCAAGAGCATGGTAGCCCCCAAACAGGTGCAAAAGCAGCTTGAGAGAGCAGAGAAAAGAGACTGGCTTGGTATTTTTACGGAGGTTAGGGCCTGGGATCAGAGTGACGGTTTAAACTTCTGGCCAACACCAAGGGAGAGAGTGCCCTGGCTTTCTAATTAGCTTGCCTAGTTGAGGGGCAGAAAGAGAAGAGGGAGGGGCAAGTCCTAAAATTTCAGATCCTTTATAATAAGATGTCAAATAGAGATGCGCCAGGAGAGAGAGTTCAGTGTTTTGCTCTAAATCACTTGACTATTAAGTGATGGACTGGGTTTTCAACCCAAGTCAGTCTCTTAACCCAAGCTCATGCTTTTTAAAAAAGCATTTTAATTGCAGTACAGTTAGTTGATTTACAATGTTGCATTGGTTTCCTCTGTACAGCAAAGTGACTTAGTTTTATACATACATATGTATATATCCAGATCTATATATTCTTTGCCATTATGGTTGGTTGTGCATGCAGGCATGTGTTTGCACAGTGGTATTCAACTCTTTGTGACCCTTTGGACTATAGCCTGCCAGACTCTTCTGTCCATGGGATTTTTCCAGGCAAGAATACTGGAGTGGGTTGCCATTTCTTCCTCCAGGAGATCTTCCTGATCCTGGGATCGAACCTGCACTTCCTGCAATGGCAGGCAGGTTCTTCATCACTGAGTCACCCCCAGGTGACAATGGTTGGTCACAGAAAACTGAATATTAGTTCCCAGTGCTATACAGTATGACCTTGTTGCTTATCCATCCTATATATAATAGTTTGCTTCTGCTAATCCCAAACTTCCACTCAAACTCATGCTTTTAATTACCACATTAACTGGTTTTGTGACCTTGAATGAATTACTTAAGCTTTTTGAGTTAAAACCTCAGTCTTCTCATATGACATGGAAATCATGTCTCCCTGCCTGGCACATAGCAGGTGCTGTTTCATGGCATTTGTAATCATTGCCTTTTTGTCCCTGTTGGCATTGTTATTGTTGGCATTAATTTCCTTCCCCATCTTGCCTGACTCCATCAGGGCTTCTGGATACCCTAGGGTTGTTCTAGCGTGTTGTAAAAAAAGTCTTTAAAAAATGGCATAGACTTTATTCCCATTTTCCCAAGGAACATATCCTTGAATACCATACTATTAGCACTTTCTTGAGATAAGGTTGAGAAGACTCTCTTGCCAACTGAATTACCAGACAATCTTACCATGTGCCTCCTTGGAGTGCTTCAGAAAGGAGGCTGCAAGGCCTTCCGTCAAGCAGACACCAGAGCCGTGTGACCCAGGAGGTCAGAAGTGAGAGAGTGTCTCCCACTCACCTTGGTTATCAGCTTTGGAATACCTATCATCTTTTTAAGGTTAGAAGAGGGGAGAGATGGGTATTTTTACCCCCAGTGATTCTTGAAGGTCATGTGGTTCCAGAATCTTCTATTTCTCCAATACTATTCCATCTTACCCACTCTACAGGCTAAGAGGTGTATTGTACACAGTGTCTCTTTAACTCATCTTTGTTGAATTCAAGCAATCGCATTAAAGACTGATTTTTGAACCAGTGGGACACCAACTAAGTTACCAATACTATATGAGTTTTTCTTTAAAAAATGAAGCCAAAAGATTAAGTATAAAAATAAGTACTGTTTCAGAACAAATTTTGTTAGTAGCCATCTTTGCACATGTGGGAACTGAAATCACTCCTGAAAAATTCTAGGGCCCCAGACAGCATGCATGTGAACTATCAATCCATCAGGTGATGACACCGACTCACAGCCTGGAACTGGGTAGGTCCTGAGCCTGCAAACGCCAGTCCTTTCAGCCAAGACGCTGAGGATATAAAGGAAAGATATGGCTCAAACAAGAACTTTCCTGGAAATTTCAAGAATCATTGTTGGAAAAAGAATCCTGGCCTCTGTCCTTCAGCTAGCTGTCCTGTCGGGGATGGGAACAGATGCTACCCTGGCTACAGAAAAAGCATAACGTGAGTCGTTTTCTTTCTGCTTTTTAAACCAGAAAACACCGTCTACCGCAGGCCATGGCAGAACAGGTGGCATCCATTCGAATTGGAAATGAGATCCCAGATGATAGACACTGGGATCCGCCATGGCTGGCCCCGAGGGACAGGCTCCCGGTCAGAGAGCTCATTGTTTCTCTCTTTTAATGAGCAGACACCCAGCTCCCCATGCCACTTTGATTCCCTTAAGTTTATTAATTATCCTTTTGTGTGCTCCCCTTTGCACAATCTGCTTTTGATGAACCCTGAGCGTTCCTCATGACCAGACAGGTTTGCCTCTTGAGGAGACGTGGGCTTTGTGCGAAGCTGCATGAAAAGACATGGTTTGGGGTGGGATGTTTCCACAGAGCCTGTGTCACCTCCTTGGCCCAGCCCCTCGCATGTAGGAACCTTTAGAACTGGAGTGAGGTGGGACCGGGTGGAGAGTGGGGAGCAGAGTTAGAGCTCATAGATAAAGACAGCAGGAGAGTCTCCCACTGTCTCCTGACTGGAAAAGGCAGGATTGAAGGGGTGGATAAGAGGGCCAAGGGGCAGTGGCTTTCTGACCCCTCCCTCTGTGTCCAAACTCCCCTCCCCTCTCCCATCATGGCATGACGCCCGCAGCAGCCACCTGCTTCATGCAAGGTGGGGTGGGGGGAGTTGGAGGCTGGGGAACAAGATCCAGGTTTCAGACGTCCCGCCTTTCACACAGTTTCTCATCTTTTCTCCCTGGTGGCTCAGATGGTAAAGAACCTGCCTGAAATGCATGAGACTCGGGTTTGATCCCTGCGTAGGGAAGTTCCTGTGGAGAAGGGCATGGCAACCCACTCTAGTATTCTTGCCTGGAGAATTCCATGGACAGAGGAGCCTGGCGAGCTGTAGTCCATGGTGTTGCAAAGAGTCAGACATGACTGAATGACTAACACTTGCACTTTTTCACCTTTATATACACACTCCTCAACAACAATAAAATCCAAACTTAAGGGCGCTCTGGGCTCAGAGAAACCTCCCTCTGTTGGAGGGAAGCTCTGAGTCAAAGCATTAATGCCTCCCAATGTTGTGGTCCATTTTCTTGCTAAATAAATAATATATATATTTGCTGCTGCTGCTAAGTCGCTTCAGTCGTGTCTGACTCTGTGCAACCCCATAGATGGCAGCCCACCCGGCTCTCCGGTCCCTGGGATTCTCCAGGCAAGAACACTGGAGTGGGTTGCCATTTCCTTCTCCAATGCATGAAAGTGAAAAGTGAAAGTGAAGTCGCCCAGTCGTGTCCGACTCCTAGTGACCCCATGGACTGCAGCCTCCTAGGCTCCTCTGTCCATGGGATTTTCCAGGCAAGAGTACTGGAGTGGGGTGCCATCGCCTTCTCCGATATATTTGCTAGTTACCCCAAATCTGTGTGCATGTGCTCAGTCACTTCAGTCATGTCTGACTCCTTGGACGATAGCCCACCAGGCTCCTCTGTCCATGGGATTTCTCAGGCAAGAATACTGGAGTGGGTTGCCATGCCCTCCTCCAGGGGATCTTCCCAACCCAGGGATCAAACTTGCATCTCCTGCATTGCAGATGGATTCTTTACTACTGAGCCACTAGTCTCCCCAAATCTTGTGTGCATATAACCAAAGCAGGGTGCAGTGGATTTTAGTTATTATGAAAGAGCTTGTTTTGGACTACTGGGAGCAGGGAGCGTCTTTTTATTTTTCAGAGCCTCTCAAGTGAAGCCACAAGTATCTCATGATAGGCAGTGAAGCCCTGAGGAAGAAGAAGGGGAGCCGATATGTACCAAGAGTCCCAAAGTTTTCCTGCCTTTGAATGTAGTGGTTGCAACCCTAGACATCTATCCTAATGAGGAAATACTCAGAAATGCAGACAAAGCTTTATGTGCAAAAATATTGATTGTAATAGTGTTGCTCCAGCTGAGAGAATAATCCAAGAACTGGCAAATAATTTGTTTAAGAGAGAAAGCTATCTTGGGTTAGAGTCACAACTTATGGAAGTAGTTATGGTCAAGAAGATGAACAAGGCTCTCTAGTGAGGAATGGGAGCTGGATAAGGAGATAAGTAGACTGCTCTGCCTGTGATGTTTCTGGGAATGTGAGGGTTAGGAAGAGCTGACAATAGAATAGTGGGAGAGTGAGCAGAGCATGTGGAAGGGGGAGCAGAGGAGTTGTATAGGAATGTTTGGGCTTACGGGTGAGTTGAAGGAGTGGGTAGTCTGCAGGAATCTATCTGTTTCAGTTTATTTGAATGGGGGAAAGAGAAAAGGAAAGGAGGCAAGCTGGATAAGGGAGACAGAGTGGTACCCCCTGGTCCATGGGCAGAGTTCTGATGCTTAAGCAGAGATATTATTTTCACAGGGGAACTCTGTTTTGTTCAGTCACTAAGTTGTGTTCGACTCTTCCCAATCCCATGGACTGCAGCACACCAGGCTTCCCTGTCGTTCACCATCTCCCGGAGTTTACTCAAACTTATGTCCATTGAGTCAGTGATGGTATCTAACCATCCCATCCTCTGCCACCCTCTTCTCTTCCGACCCTCAGTCTTTCCAAGTATCAGGGTCTTTTCCAATGTGTCAGCTATTCATATCAATACTAAAAGCTGGGTGCTAGGACCAGTACCAAGGAAACATTTCATGCAAAGATGGCCTCAATAAAGGACAGAAATGGTATGGACCTAACAGAAGCAGAAGATATTAAGAAGAGGTGGCAAGAATATACAAAAGAACTATACAAAAAAGATCTTCATGACCCAGATAATCACGATGGTGTGATCACTCACCTAGAGCCAGACATCCTGGAATGCGAAGTCAAGTCGGCCTTAGGGAGCATCACTGCAAACAAAGCTAGTGGAGGTGCTGGAATTCCAGCTGAGCTATTTCAAATCCTGAAAGATGATGCTGTGAAAGTGCTGCACTCAATATGCCAGCAAATTTGGAAAACTCAGCAGTGGCCACAGGACTGGAAAATGTCAGTTTTCATTCCAATCCCAAAGAAAGGCAATGCCAAAGAATGCTCAAACTGCCACACAATTGCACTCATCTCACACGCTAGTAAAGTAATGCTCAAAATTCTCCAAGCCAGGCTTCAGTAATACGTGAACCATGAACTTCCAGTCCAAACTGGTTTTAAAAAAAGGCAGAGGAACCAGTTATCAAATTGCCAACATCCGCTGGATCATCAAAAAAGCAAGAGAGTTCCAGAGAAACATCTATTTCTGCTTTATTGGCTATGCCAAAGCCTTTGACTGTGTGGATCACAACAAACTGGAAAATTCTGAAAGAGATAGGAATACCAGACCACCTGACCTGCCTCTTGAGAAATCTTTATGCAGGTCAGGAAGCAACAGTTAGAACTGGACATGGAACAACAGACTGGTTCCAAATAGGAAAAGGAGTACGTCAAGGCTGTATATTATCACCCTGCTTATTTAACTTCTAAGTAGAGTACATCAAGAGAAATGCTGGGCTGGATGAAGCACAAGCTGGAATCAAGACTTCTGGGAGAAATATCAATAACCTCAGATATGCAGATGACACCACCCTCATTACGGAAAGTGAAGAAGCACTAAAGAGCTTCTTGATGAAAGTGAAAGAGGAGAGTGAAAAACTTGGCTTAAAGCTCAACACTCAGAAAACTAAGATCATGGCATCTGGTCCCATCACTTCACGGCAAATAGATGGGGAAACAGTGGAAACAGTGGCACAATTTATTTTTGGGGGCTCCAAAATCACTGTAGATGGTGATTGCAGCTATGAAAATAAAAGACGCTTACTCCTTGAAAGGAAAGTTATGACCAACCTAGACAGCATATTAAAAAGCAGAGACATTACTTTGCCAACAAAGGTCTGTCTAGTCAAGGCTATGGTTTTTCCAGTAGTCATGTGTGGATGTGAGAGTTGGACTATAAAGAAAGCTGAGCACCAAAGAATTGATGCTTTTGAACTGTGGTGTTGGAGAAGACTTTTGAGAGTCCCTTGGACTGCAAGGAGATCCAACCAGTCTATCCTAAAGGAGATCAGTCCTGAGTGTTCATTGGAAGGACTGATGCTGAAGCTGAAACTCCAATACTTTGGCCACCTGATGTGAATAACTGATGCTTTGGAAAAGACCCTCATGCTGGGAAAGACTGAAGGCAGGAGGAGAAGGAGATGACAGAGGATGAGATGGTTGGATGGCATCACCAATTCAATGGACATGAGTTTGGGTAAACTCCGGGAGCTGGTGATGGACAGGGAGGCCTGGCGTGCTGCGGCCCATGGGGTCACAGAGTCAGACACGACTGAGCAACTGAACTGACGGAACTGATCTGGGACCAGCAGCATCAGCATCACCTGGGAGCATTTAGACCTCCCACCCCTTTCCAGGACCTCGTGAATCGAGCTCTGCATTGTAACAAGGTGCTGGATGTGCACATTTGTGTGCACACGGAAGCTTGGGAAGTGCCGCCCTGGGGAGCCAGCACATCCAGATACATCTCAGAGAGTGGGGCGAGCAGCATCTGCCCACCTCTGCCTAGAGAACTGCCCTGGGTAGGGACACACACGAAGGGAATCAAGTAGGGCTTTGAATTCTCATGGAAGAAGTGGCAGTTAGAGCATGATCCTCAAGTGATTTTTTTCAGATGGAGGGGACCAGTGAAAGGATTGAGAAAGGTGTGCTAGGATCATTTGGAGAACAAGCATAAGTTATATTTGGAGGTTTCAAAACTAATACAGGTTTGAAGAAAGGGGAAAAGAGTCTTGTGTTACCCACAAACTCTCTTTGGGTTAGTACTATCAACAGGACTTTTTTGTAGCCAGAGGCTGGAAAGGCCTTGGGAAGACTTGACAGTGTGAGCAGCCAGCAGGATCTTTACTAGAAGCAAATATATCAACGAGGGCGTAGTATATAGTTGGCTTCCCAGATGGTGCTAGTGGTGAAAAACCTGCCAGCCAACGGAGGAGACACGAGAGGTGTACATTTTATTCCTGGGTTGGGGAGAGGGCATTTCATCCCTGGAGGAGGGCATGGCAACCCACTCCAATATTCTTGCCTGGAGAATCCCATGGATAGAGTAGCCCGTTGGGCTGCAGTCCATACAGTTGCAGAGGTGGACATGACTGAAGCAACTTAGCACACACGCATAGTCAATAATGTTTTTTCTAATACACTTAGGAAAATAGATTAGAAAGAAATGGACCTCAGTTTATCTCTGTGTAATTTTGGATTTTACTTTTATACATTTTTGTACTCTGCAAGTTTTCTGCAGGAATTGTAGGTAAGAGAGTTCCAGAAAAACATCTCTTTCTGCTTTATTGACTATGCCAAAGACTTTGACTGTGTGGATCACAATAAACTGTGGAAAATTCTGAAAGAGATGGGAATACCAGACCACCTGATCTGCCTCTTGAGAAATTTGTATGCAGGTCAGGAAGCAACAGTTAGAACTGGACATGGAACAACAGACTGGTTCCAAATAGGAAAAGGAGTTCGTCAAGGTTGTATATTGTCACCCTGTTTATTTAACTTATATGCAGAGTACATCATGAGAAACGCTGGACTGGAAGAAACACAAGCTGGAATCAAGATTGCCGGGAGAAATATCAATAACCTCAGATATGCAGATGACACCACCCTTATGGCAGAAAGTGAAGAGGAACTAAAAAGCCTCTTGATGAAAGTGAAAGTGGAGAGTGAAAAAGTTGGCTTAAAGCTCAACATTCAGAAAACGAAGATCATGGCATCCGGTCCCACCACTTCATGGGAAATAGATGAGGAAACAGTGGAAACTGTGTCAGACTTTATTTTTCTGGGCTCAAAAATCACTGCAGATGGTGACTACAGCCATGAAATTAAAAGACGCTTACTCCTTGGAAGGAAAGTTATGACCAACCTAGATAGCATGTTCAAAAGCAGAGACATTACTTTGCCAACAAAGGTCCATCTAGTCAAGGCTACGGTTTTTCCATTGGTCATGTATGGATGTGAGAGTTGGACTGTGAAGAAGGCTGAGCGCTGAAGAATTGATGCTTTTGAACTGTGGTGTTGGAGAAGACTTTTGAGAGTCCCTTGGACTGCAAGGAGATCCACCCAGTCCATTCTGAAGGAGATCAGCCCTGGGATTTCTTTGGAAGGAATGATGCTAAAGCTGAAACTTCAGTTCTTTGGCCACCTCATGCGAAGAGTTGACTCATTGGAAAAGACTCTGATGCTGGGAGGGATTGGGGGCAGGAGGAGAAGGGGACGACAGAGGATGAGATGGCTGGATGGCATCACTGACTCGATGGATGTGAGCCTCTGTGAACTCCGGGAGTTGGTGATGGACAGGGAGGCCTGGCGTGCTGCAATTCATGGGGTCGCAAAGAGTCGGACACGACTGAGCGACTGATCTGATCTGATCTGTTAAGTAGAAAAATGCTATGAGATGGGAATCTGCCTGCCTCCTTCACATTCTCCTGTGTTTTCTAAAGTTTCTCTGTAAACCAGATATTCACTTGTACTCAGGAAGGAAATAAGAAGATGCAGGGGATGTGGCATCAGAAAAGCTGTGTTCCAGAGGGACCCCTGCCTGTCCTGGCTGTGCCTGCCATGGTGACATACCCTTATCTCACTCCTATGTGAAGTGTGATGGTGTCAGCCATCCCGGGGCAGGGGTTGGGGGTGGGGGGAAGATATTAGGCGTGGAGGACCTGTGGACTCTACTTGCTACATGAGTGGGAGAGCAGAGGTGACCTCACAGGGCCAGGCAGAGTCCTTCTCAGAGCTTGTCCAGTTGCTCCCCTTGGCCCATCCAGGAGGTGGTCAGTGGAGAGTGTCTGCCTCAGGCTCCTTCCAGGGAAAGCTTCGAGTGTCTGAACAGGACTTTCCTCTCCAC
The DNA here is from genome assembly GCF_027580195.1 of Bos mutus. Lineage (NCBI taxonomy): Eukaryota > Metazoa > Chordata > Mammalia > Artiodactyla > Bovidae > Bos > Bos mutus. The sequence goes on along the minus strand of NC_091636.1, from coordinate 31,013,712 downwards.
AAAAGAGGCCAATGTGACAGGGAGAATTCCTGAAATTTTCTTAACAGAAGTGGTCTGTCAGGCAACAGCAGCATCTCTCATTTATGCAACCAGGCTCGGGCCGTGCTGTTTTCTACTGAGTCCTCATCTCCCAGAATGACAGTGGCATCCTTGAGACAAGTGCTTTAAGTTTCTATATGAAGAATGATGATCTGAGTTTCAGACAACAATAAAACCCCAAAGGATAGACTTTCGAGATCTGTAGTAGGTCTGACTAATGCATAAATCAGGTGATCTAGAAGGCCAATAGATGGGAGACCCTTCTTTTTACACTGACTGAAATGTTTTGCTGGAGAGCTTCATGTATGAAGCTCCTTGGTCCTAAAAGTTTGGTGCATATGTCCTAGGGGTGGCTGTGACAAGGAGCCACAGACTGGGGTGTGGCAAGGCACTTTTTGACTTGCAGACTGGGGTGCTGCGATTCAAGACAATCAGTAGGCTGATCAGAGTCCCTGGCTTCTCCTACTGTCCGAACAGATGTGAGGTGGAAACCTGAAGGGTGCTGGCTGAGGTGGGACTTTGCACATAGATCTCTCATCTGGAGATCTAATGTCTGATGACATGATGACAATGCAAGCAACCTTGTGACATCAAAGTCCCACTCTTACATTTTGCAAAAAAAAAAAAAAAGTGGAGAGAGACTCTAGGGCAGGATCAGATCTTCCAGTTTTAGGAAAATATCTCATTTTGCAGATATGGAATGTCAGGCCTTCTGTTGAGCTAGGACTATAAGCCTAGATCTCTGATTTATTTTCTAATAGCCTTGACCTTCATGAAATACAAGCCAGGCCATTGGCTGGCTTCTCTGCCCTAATTTGTGTCTTTGGTTTTGACAGTAGTCAATGTGGTGGCCAACAGTGGCTTGGCCAGCTGTCCCCAGGGTCTGGCCAGGCAGTTCTCTTCCCTCTCTGTCTCCATGACTGTTCGTGGGGCTCAGCTGGGCAGAGACTCAGAGAGGCAGCTGGGGAGGAGGGGTCTGCTGGTTGGTGGGAAAGAAACCAGAGACCCTTGCTGGCACGCAGACAGACTGTAACTCCCTGCCTGTCAAAGCGAGGAGGGCAAGCCAGCCCTTCCTCCTTCCCCACGCCCTTGCCTATCAGTCTGCATGCTGCCCTGTAACCACTGATTCTCTCCTTCCAGGATGTATTTTCACTAGTTTGCATTTGGTTAAAAAAAAAGGTAGTAGGTTCATGGTCAAGGGGACACCGTGTATTTTGCCATGGACAGGGCTTGAAGGCTAAACTCTAGCCTTCTACAGCTTGGGGAGAAAATTCTGGTGCACAAGTAAAGATCACACAGAAAAATATTCCTAGCTATGTTAGTGACTCATTACTTTCTAAGGATTGATATGGGTGCTCTATATGTAAAGTTTTGAGAATCTAATGTAGCAGGATATGCAAATATGACAACATTATTTATTTCCATTGCTTAGAAGAAGCAAGCTCTTCATTTCTGAGGGAAGGAAGGCCACTATGGCTCTTCTGATGGCTGAGCCTTCCATCCCTGAGGAAAGATAAACCAGCTCTTTGATGGGCTATTGGCTTCATAAAGCATCCAGCGCTTCTCCCCTAGAGTCACTAAGCCTCCTTGTGAAACCAAATCATAGTAGGATAAGCTTTTTTCTTTTTAAGGGTTGAGAAACAAAGGCTGAAAGCAGAGAAGAATGGAGTGCTCCAGGAGTCAGGGTAAGGAAGGAGGAGATGGTTAGTACATTCTGATGGCGATAAAATCTGAGCCCATATGTACCCAGCACTCTAGAAGGTGCTGGAGTTTGGAGGGAGATGGCTCAGGGCTTCAGGTGAGTGCTGGAATTCAAAAGCAATGAGTCCCCCAAGGTCAGCTAGGCACAGAGATAGTGCAGCCACTGGGGGGACCATCTGCCTTTGACAAAGCTGTGTGAGTGTGGCCAGATGCATCTTCAGAGGTTATCCCAGTGGGCTGGTAAGCTGAGACCTCCCCCTCCCGGATCTCCTTGATTGGGTTCCTGGATTACCAGGTCAAGGGGTCGGAAGCCACGATAGCATGACAGATTCTAGACTGCTGAGGACACGGGGTGAGTGGAGAGCAGAGCTTGGATTTGACATGATTTAGGAAAAAAGGAAAACCGCCACCACCACGACTACCTTGGCAGTCCAAAACAGGCAAAAATAAACTACATTTTGGAATCAACACACATGTGGTAACATTGTAGAGAAACACAAAGGGATAATAAAGAAATTCATATGGGGGAGGTAGGGTACTATGATGGGGAGTAGACGTCTAAGTAGAATTGCAAGATAAAATACAGGACACTCAGTTACATTTCAATATCAGATAAACAATAAAAGATATCTTACTGAAAGTATTTCCAAATATTGCACGGGACAAACATGATTTAAAAGTCACTTATTTTTTATCTAAAATTCAATTCTTGTATTTTTATTTGGCAAATCTGGCCATTCCACTTCTAAGATATAGTGATATTCTGTTTCTTGACCATGGCTAGTCTATTTTTTTACTTAGAAATGTACATATGTTTTATATGTTCTTGTGTATGTTATTTTTCATACTGAATTTTTGTGTAAGGGTTCTCATAGCTGGTGAGTAGTAGTTTGAATTTGTCAGACCCCAAAGCCTGTAAAATGCCTGTGTTATGCAACGGAAAACAATGTAGTTCAAAATCTCCTGGGGCTCACAGGAAACTGGTGAGGGAGGGATGGTCAAGTCAGTCTGACAGTGAGGTAATGAGTACAAAGTTTTCTAGAAAAGAATAGAAGGAATCAACAGACCTGAGACGACACATCTGTTGGAATCTGACAAGGATTTTAAAGCAGCCATTATAAAAGTGCTGTGACAAGCAATTATGCACGTTTGAAATAATGAAAAAAATGTTAAATCTCAGAATAAAGAAGATACAAAGAAAAAACAAGTGAAAATTTGAGTAACCAAAAATATAGTAACAAAATAAAAAACTTAATGGGGCCCAACAGTGGAATGGAGAGGGCAAAGAAAGGGATCTCTGAACTTGAGGAAAAAAATAATAGAAATTACCAATCTGAGCAATGGAGAGAAGAGAGGCTATAAAAGAAAAAATGAGCAGAACTTTTCAGGGACCCATGAGATTATAACAAAGGATCTGGCATTCATGTCATCAGAATCTCAGAAAGGAGAAGGTGGAAGGGTCTGAAAAAGTACTCAAAAGAAATGATAGCTGACAACTTCCCAAATTTGGCAAAAATTGGGAAACACACAGATTCAAGAAGCTGAGAGAATTTCAAATAGACTATATCAAAAGAAATCTACACCATGACCCATTATGATCAAGCATCAGAAAACTAAAGATAAAAACAAATAATCTTGAAAGTAATGAGAGAGAAATGCCACTTTTCCAAAGAGGAAAAACAATTTCAAAGACAGTGGATCCTTCTCAGAAATCATGGAGGCCAGAATGAAGTAGCACATTTTTCAGGAGCTGAAAGAAAATAACTGTGCATTCTCCATCCTGTGAAGTTATCTTTCAGGAAGGGAAATTAAGACATTCTTAGATAAAGGAAAACTAAGAGAATTTATCACCAGCAGACCTACCCCCACAAGAATGGCTCTCAGAAGTTCTTGAAACAGAAAGGAAACGATAAAAGAAGGAATCTTTGAACATCTGGAGGGAAAAAAGAACAATGGAAAGAGTAAAACATATGAGTGAATGTAATAGACTTTCTTTTTCTTAAGTTTTCTGAATTACATTTGTCAATCCAAGCAAAAAGCATAACATTGTCTGATGTGGATTTCCATGTTTGTAGAGGAAATAACTGAGAACATTATAAATAATGGCTGGGGTGAGGATAACAAAGAGCCTTAAAGGGAGATAAGATTTCCACACTTCACTCAAACTGGTAAAATGTTGGCACCAGTAGATCCTCGTGGTGATCTGTACTTTGATTGTGCTGGTGGTTACAGAAATCTAAGCATGTGATATAATGTAATAGAGTTATACACATACATTGTATGGATGTCAATTTCCTGGTTTTAATATTGTGTTACAGTTATGCAAGATGCAACCATGGGGGGATTAGGCGAAGGGTACATGGGAACTTCGTCACATCATTGCAATTTCCTGTAAATCGATAATTATTTCAAAATAAAAAGTTTAGAGACAAAGAATGAGAAGAGGGTTATGATTCTTGTTTTTTTCTGGTGTAGTTCGACTTTAGGATGTGTAGAAAACCTCCAAGTGGTTATAAGATGTGTGAATTAGGTTCTGGCTGGATAGAGTACTCCACTGATTGAACTGAGGCGTCTGTGGGTCAGCCTGCGACAAGATGATTCTGTGTCTGAAACACATGCTGGTTTCCTGTGCCTTTCAAGGGAATCAATATATTGACTTTCATTTACCTAGCCATATGTGGTCAGGACACAGTTTATCTAGTCTCTATGCATCAAAAGACACTGCATTGAGGGGGCTAATTGAGAGGTCACAAAACCAGTTTTCCTAGGAAGGAACAGGGCACAAAATAGAATGTCTCTTTCTTTGGAATTTCCTTCTCTTCCTTCTGGCCTTCACCTTCTGCTTACATGGTTTGGTTTGTCCTGGTAATGTACACACCACAGGCATCAGGCCTCTGTAAGTCCTCTCGGTGCTACTTCCAAATTCTCTTTCAAAATTTCCAGCTCTTTTCTTTATCTATTGCCATTTACCTTGTCTAGGTACCCTCAAGGCCCACGTGAATTGCTTCAATATTTTCTTCTTGGTCTCCGCCCGTGGAGTTCCTCACGCTGGCTCCCGGCAGTCTCCTTCTTCTGTCTTGCACCCTTCAAATGTGTGCTCCATCCATCAGTCCGAGTGACATTCTAATAATATACAGCAGCTCACATGACATCCTCACCCAGCACCTCTGATAGCTCCCCTTGCATTTGGAATAAAATCTGCACTTGTTACCGGGGCCTTCAATATCCTGTGTGACCTGGCCCCTGCCAGTTTCTCTACCCTCATCTCAGTGATTCTTGTGGCCTTAGGGACATTGGCTGCTTTTCTGCCGCTTCCCCAGCCACACTGTTTCCCACCTGAAGCTTCACCCCACTCCTTGGAACCGGCCTCTTGCTGCTCTTTGTGCATCTGGTTCTTGCTTATCCTTATGTTATGATTGCAATGCCCCATGTCCAAGGGGCCTTCTTTAACTCCCATCTCAAGCAGCTCCCACGTCATTGACTGACTCCCCATTACATCAGACTGTTAATTTTCTCCATAGCATTTATGCTTTCCAATGACTCTAGTTGCTTTCTTGGTTATTGTTGGTCATTCTGCTAGAAATTAAGCTGTATGAGGGCAGAACTTAGCATTCCTATTCACTGTGGTAGCCTCAACTCAGTAAATATTCACTGACCTCCTACACTATTGTGAGAATGTAAATTGCTGCAGTCTCTATGGAGAACAGTGTAGAGTTTCCTTGGAAAACTAGAGTTACTGTGTGATCTTGCAATCCCACTCCTGGGCATACATCTGGAGGAAACTAATTTGAAAACATACACGCATCCCAGCATTCGTGGCAACACTATTCACGATAACCAAGATACAAAAACAACCTAGATGTCCACAGGCAGATAAAGAAGATGTGGTGTTTATGTGCGTATACACACAGTGGAATATTACTCAGCCATAAAAAGAATGAAATCATGCCATTTGCAGCAACATGAAACAAACTAGAAATTGTCTGCATCCTTGGAGTTTATAGAGCCTTTTGAATTGTGTGCCTCCTGTAACAGATGAGAAGCAGCAAGCTCCCTCAGGGTCACCCTGCTGGCAGCAGGCAGGCTCTGGATTTCAGACCCAGGAGCCTGCAATCCAAATGGGACAGTTCAGCTTCTCAGCACACCAGCCTCTGGCAGAGCGCTTTGGAGCAAGTGTCACCATTTTTGCCTGTACCTGGGTAGCTCTCACTGTTTAGCCAGAGGCAGGGATTGCTGCCATTCTGTACCGGCTCTGCCACCTGAACTTCAAGAAGCAAAGGAGGAACTTCTCTGGTGGTCCGGCAGCTTATATTCTGCATTCCCAATGCGGGGGCTCAGGGCTGATCCTTGGTCAGAGAACTAGATCCCACATGCTGCAATTAAGATTTCCCGTGCCATCACTAAAGCTTCAGCGTGCTTCGACTAAGACCCGGTGCTGCCAAATAAATAAATCATTTTTAAAAGCTTACTATTAAAACAAAAGAAGCAATGCAGACAGGACAATTCAAGGCGACGGAAGGGAAACAGGTGCAGGAATGTAGATGGAGACTAAATAAACGGAAGCATCTTTTAACAGAGCTGGCACCCTGGAGGTGTCAACTTGTCAAACTCCAGCATGTTCCACTCCAGAGAGCGACCGGGCAGGGCCTGGTCCCCGTTTCCTGGAGAGTCTTTGGGCTTCTGTGGCCCCTCTGGGTGCTGGGTGCTGTGAAACCCGGCTGCCCCCTTGCTGGACTGTATTTTTCCTGCACCGGCCTCTGTTTCCTCGGTCGTTTTGAAAAGGTTGAGATAATGATGAAAGAATTTCAAAGGCTGCTCTTGGTAGTCACTCTTCTCTTGTTTCAAAAGAATCGTGGTGTTCAAGTGACTAACAATCTCAGTTTCCTCAAAGCATCCATCGGAGTGAGAATGTTACCATAGAAATTCCACTTTCATCTACCTTTAATCATGTGGCAAATTACCATATTAACCACCAGGGAGTCTTGTCTTATTACTGAATTAAGCCATCTCTTTCTTTTCTTATTATTAAAACCACATGGGTTTTAACTTCTGTGTGGTTGTAGATTCTTTCCCCCTTCTTTGGGTGTCTGCAGAATAATAGCCGCATGAAAGAATTTCTGTTACTTTGTGTTGACGAGTAAGGGTTAGCAACATTAAATACAAGGGGTGGGAGAGAACCTTGGTGGAGTCTGTCTGGACAAGCTCACTCTGGCCAGTGATGTAACGGCCACTTGGGTGGTATGGAACTCTGAGATGTGTACTCGTCACTTACTGCTTTCTCTCACCCAAACATCTGGAAGACCAAATCCTGTCATTAGACAGCCCACATGTTAGAAAAACAAAAGGACAGAAATAAAAAAAAAAAAAAAAAAAACCCAGTGCCCTCCAAATGGCTGGAGAAAGCTTCATTATTGCTGGTAGGAAATTAGACATGTAAGGTTATACTTCAAAGCAACTATTTTTATTACAAGAGGCTCAATGTTTTGATTTATTGGGCTTCAGAGCAAGATTGCAACAAATATTTCCACCTCAAAGAAAAGACGAATCAGGCCTCTGAGCAGTCTACTAAGTGGACTGAGCAGCCTAGAAGTAGCTGAAAAATCAAGTTTGTTGCAACAGGAGTTGGAATGATGAAAATTGTATGCATCTGCTCAAAGTCCCTGGAAAAGGGGCCGCTTCAGTACACATGCCTCAAAGAAATGATGTAATCGTGTGGGAATTTTCTTCTCATCAAAGGTCAGTAAGAAAATTTTTTAAAATGAAAGAGCTGAAATTGTTAGAAAGTCTGTGTTACCTTTCTTAAAAGGTCAGCCCTAAGCAGGGCCTGAGTATAAGCCTACATTTCAGTCTGAGGCACCATTCAAGAGGGATGCTAAGAATGTAGGGTGGGTTCTGAGGAATCTATAAAGATAATTACAGAATGAAATGGAGGGTCTGGAGACAAAGTTGAAAGAATTTAGAATATTCAGACATGTTGGGGGGGAAAAAAAACACAAGAGGGTTTAAGCTGACTCATTGGAAAAGACCCTGATGCTGGGAAAGATTGAGGGCAAGTGGAGAAGGGAGTGACAGAGCATGAGATGGTTGGATGGCATTACTGACTCGATGGACATGAATTTGAGCAAGCTCCAGGAGACAGTGATGGACAGAGAAGCCTGGCAAGCAGAAGTCCATGGGATCGAAAAGAGTTGGAGACCACTTAGCGACTGAACAAGAGCATTAGGTTATCCTCGAGAGTTAGATTATTAACCATTTCAGGGAGAAGAAGCATTTGGTTGCATTAAACAGTGACTCATCTTGACTCATCTCCATCTAGACATGAACTGTTTTTCTCTAATATGGCCCATTCTGATTAGAGTAAGTCAGAGGGAGGTTTCTGGGAGAATGTGCATTATTGAATTTGGAAATTGATTTTCTCAGACAGGTTGTAGAGTTGTCTTCTCTGCAGTTCTCTGAATAAAGAAGAACTTATCCTCCCAGGGGTGGGAACAGAAGTTAGCGGGAAGAGCAGAGGCTGTGATGTGAGGCTCGGAGCTTGGGGTGTCGTCTCAGCTCTGCTGCTAATGAGCTCTGTGACTTTGGCCAAATCACTTCTTTGGGCCCCAGTTTCTCATCTATACAGCGAGACTGGACAAGGTCATTGAAAAGAACTCATGCAGTGTATTTTGATTTAAAATGGAAAGCAGAATAACCCTAGGGGAGCAATGAGGTCTTTCTTATTTTTTTCTTATGACTCTACTGCTCAGGAGGGAAGTTTGAGTATATGTGTGTAGGGATGTGTGTGCGTGTGTGTGTGTGCGTGTGTGTGTGTTGGAGGGAGGGTAAGGAGACTCTACACGCAGCATTGTTGTTGGTCAGTCACTAAGTCTTGCCCTACTCTTTGAGACCCCATGGACTGCAGCACGTCAGGCTTCCCTGTCCTTTACTGTCTCCCAGAGCTTGCTCAAACTCATGTCCATTGAGTTGGTGATGCCATCCAACCATCTCACCCTCTGTCGCCCCCTTCTCCTCCTGTCCTCAATCTTTCCTGGCAACAGAGTCTTTTCCAGTGAGTCGGCTCTAAGAATGTTCATATGTAATTTGAAATTATATAAATGACTTTAGTCTTTAAATGCCATGCAAAGGAATTCTAAAGGTGAATGTTTTGTAAATTGAATAATTACTGCCACATGCATGTGTTTTGTAAGCACGCATTATCCCTTGCCGGGGGCTTGCTGCAGTGCTGAATGCCGTGCTGAGCTTCAGAAATGAGTGCCTGAATTCACAGCTAGAATCACGCAGCATCGAGTGTCTCCACAGTTTAAACTAAGATCAGAGATAAGGAAGCTTCCACAAAATGAGCCTGAAATGCTGCAGAGCTCTGCTAGGCTTTTTGCACCCCGGAAGACAGGTAAATCTTGCCCAGGTAAATTTTAAAAATTTTCACAAAGATGCTTTACTGAGCATTAAATTTTTGAAGTTAGGAAGCCCTCAATAAATTTCAGTTGAGCGGTTGGACAGGATAGGGAAAAAAATCTCTCTGAACTAGAAACTTGGACTTAACAGAACATCCCAGTCTCGAAAACTTTGTGTTGCTGGCCCACCCTCTTCTGTTACTGAGGGAAGCCGGACAGTGACTAAGAGAGAGTTCTGGAAACCACTGGACTGATGGCCAGGCAAGCAGCTCAAATTGACCAAGCAGGCCCAGGTCATGGAGAAGCTTCTAGAGACGTGGTCCTGGTGAGCGGGGAGAGAAGAGGAAAGCCAGGGAGTGCTATTGTGCCCTCCAGTGCCCACCTCCCCAAACTCAGCAACTGACAGTCACTGGGGCTTCCAGTTCTGGACTTCAAAGCATTTGGAAAATGTTCATAAACATGTTCAGGATCCCATGGTGTTAGTAAAACATTTTTATAAGATTATAAAATAAAGAAAACTGGCACAGGTTTTGTTTGAACAAGTGTGCCGGCGATTCCTTCTCCTAACGTGAGAGACTCTTAAACAAGTCTTAGTAATTGCTCTGTGGGAATTTGGCCTCTTAATTTTTGAAAACACAGTAAAATCCAAGCAAATCTCTAAACCCTGTAGATGAGAGACCCTAAACCTCAGACAAATGGGGAGAGAGTTTTGGATGAAAGATGGCTCTGCTCAGGCTATGGTGTGAGAAACAGAATTAAAAAGGAGATAATGGGAATCTTGCTTTGATCCTTGGTTATACCGGAACATGAGACTTTGGGAGGGTTTCTTCATCCAAAGAGCCCCTACTGCTTTTCTAGAAAGTCAGTAGACCTAATCATTCATAAACTAGTTGTTTCCACAAAAGTGAGGCATAAAACATCCTGGTTGAGGGGAATTCATACTATTTGCCACTTTTAAAAACACATTTTATTTGAGTTTTGGCGCTGCTCCCTCTCTGTTGCTGTGTGGGCTTCTCTCTAGTTGCGGTGAGTGGGGGCTGCTCTCTAGCTGTGGTACGAAGCTGCTCATTGCGGTAGCCTCCTTTGTTGCAGAGCTCGGCCTCTAGGGTGCATGGGCTTCAGTAGTATCAGCACTTGGGCTCAACAGTTGCAGCTCCTGGGCTCCAGAGTACAGGCTCAGTAGTTGAGACACAAAAACTTAGTTGCTCTGCAGCCTATGGGTCTTCCCAGATCAGGGATTGAACCCACGTCTCCTGCATTTGCAGGTGGATATTTTTTTTTAACCTCTGAGCTACCAGGGAAACCCTAATTGTCACTTTTAACAGCTAAAAACTTAAGGGAAAGACAGGGTGGAAACACAATTACTTTTTTCGTGACAAAATACAATACAAATTATGCATAATTTCCACTTCCTGGCCTTTAGGGAATTTTCTAAAGTCCCAGAAATCTTTGCCCTGCATCTATTGGGATTTAAGCATGGATGGGGGACGACAGGATGGAATTATTACTTTAGGAGGCTGAGGCCGGAGACCCTCATCTTCCTGGCTTTTGTTTACTGGTTTCAAAGACATGCCTCCCAATGGGTGTGTGTGTGGTCAGTCGTGTCCAACTCTTTGTGACCCAGTGGACTGTAACCCACCAGGCTCCTCTGTCCATGGGGTTCTCCAGGCAAAAATATTGGAGAGGGTTGCCATTTCCTCCTCCAGGAGATCTCACCTCAGGGATCGAACCTGGGTCTCTTGCATTGAGGTGGATTCATTACTACTGAGTCACCTGGGAAGCCCTTAAAGGGAGTATCAGCTGAAGTAAATAGTCTTAAAATGAGCAACTGAAGCTCCTCTCAGGGAAGTTGGAAGGATTGTGTTCTTTCTTCTAGGAAAAGAGAACAATGGGAGGAGATTTATTTAAGCAGTCAGTATGGCTCTCTGATAAGAGACAGCCATAGAGTTGGGTCCCTATGTTTCTAGTTAGTGACCAGGCACAAGGACGGGCAGCAAGATCAAAGTTTCTTTAGGGCAAAATTGCTGACATTCCTGAAATAGCCCCAGATTCCTCACATCCCAGTAAACCAGAATCAAGTTCACTGGCCTGTGAAGAGGACCCATTACAGCCTTCAGTTCTTTTGTTACCTTGACTTTTAGCTCATTGTCCTGTCTGACCTCCTCTTAAACTGAAGAGTAATGACTGCTGATCTGACCATTGTCCTCTGCAACCAAAGATGGCAGGGGTCAAGATCTGTGGCTACAGAGAATCTAATTCTCAAGAAAGTCTAAATGAAGGTCCCATTTGTGTGGTTAAACATTTAGACACATAAAGACAGCCCCTATGTAAAAGTAATCTCAAAGAAAAATCAAAGGAAGTGAGACTCATAATTGTCCCATTAAGGTTTTCAGGGGTTCCAGGGATGATAACACACATACAAACTTTAAAAACCAAGAACCTTTTCAGGGTCCTGGGTATAGTATGTGCTGACTAGCAATAGTACCATTTGCCCTGCTGGGGCCTCATACCAGTGCCCAGGGTCTTTCGGTATGCGACCTTCCTATCTTCATTGTTGCTACCTGTTTTCGAGGCGTCAGAGTGGGTCAGATTCCATGTTGCAATGAAGAGACTAATTTTCCTTTCCACTCGAGGACTAATGGCCTAAAACAGCATGGTTGCTGCCCAGAGTCTCACAAAGTCCTTTAGTCGCTGTTCTAACCCACTCCCCTGGGAGCTTAGTTAACACCAGCCTAGAGAGCTGTCTCTTGTGCTCTGTCAGGAATGAGAGCTTTGAAAAACAAAAACAAATGTACAACCTCTCAACTTTCTTTCCCACATTTAGCCCCTAAAACAAAATTTTCCATGCCTCTCCATCCAAGATACATACATGCTAGAAATAACAATAATCATTATTAATATTATTGAATGTTAATAATAGATGGGACTTCCCTGGTGGCTCAGGTAGTAAAGAACCTGCCTGCAATGCAGGAGACTCATATTCAATCCCTGGGTTGGGAAGATCCCCTAGAGAAGGAATTGGCAACCCACTCCAGTGTTCTTGCCTGGAGAAGTCCATGGACAGAGGAGTTTGGCAGGCTACAGTCCATGGGGTTGCAAAGAGTCGGACACAACTTGGAGACTAACATTTTCACTTTTTTTCACTTTTAATAATGGATATCCCAGCCTTTCAGTTCTGAATATTGATTGGCCATTTTGGAGCACAGATGGAATTCTGTGCTTATCATCTTACGGTAGTGAAAACCAAGACAGGAAGTGATTTTATCTGCGGTCATGTGACAGCTAAGTGTAGGCTGGGCTCAGACACCAAGATCTTGAGGTCATCACGACACAAGCTCCCATAAACTGCTGATTCAGTGTTCATTCAGTTGAGGGAGGCAATCATCAGTCCATTCTAGTGTTTGACAAAAGCAAATAATAAACGCCATCTGAATTGTAATACTGGTGGCCCTCCATAGACTGCGTTAGAGGAGAAACACCACAAGGTTTGCAGACAGTATTTCTTCCTAGTAATTTTATGGTTTCCAGTGAAGAGTTTTTAGCAGGAGAGGCTGTCATGGAACACTGGAAAACTTCTCAAAAGGTATTTCAGGGTTGTGCCTGGGAAGGTTAATGAAAGTATGTGTCAAAAGGATTCTGCTGTGTGCAGTGAGGGGGTATGCAATCCATCAAATCAAAGCATAATCAAAGGCATAATAGGAGGAAATATAATTATAACTTATACTTACTCTTAGAGTCCAGACCTCACGCTTACAACCTCCCACTTCAAACTCAGATGAAAACGAAAGCAAATCTGCTGTATTTCAGACAAAAGAGCATTGGATTTATGAGTGAGAAAGTTGATGAGGGGAGTGGGTCTATGGGGAAGATTTAATTGTAGCACTGAAAAGAGTCCACCGAGTAAACCACTCCAAGCATTATAGAATCCAGACCCAGCCCTGTTAACATAACGGTCCCACCAATTTCCAGAAACATAATAACCCATCAGGCTAGAGAAGTTTGTTCTATTCACTAAAGGCTCTACTTCGTATTGATTCCAGTCCAATAACATTCCCACATATCTGGAAATAGACAACACATTCATTCTCTCTCCTTTAATAAACACTATGCTCTTAAGAGAGTAAACCTCCAGGGGCTGAACCTCAGGCAGCTACTTTTAGCCCAGATCATCTTTCTGTTCCAGTAGATGCTAGGGCTGCAAGGGGTATGATCTTTCACAGCCCCAAGAGCCAGATACAAAAATATTAGTCTCAGAAACAAGCCGCAGGGACAAGGGAAGGCTGTGGGTAGTAAGACGGGGGAATGTGCCTCACTGACATTATAGGTCAGGGTCACTCGGAGGACAGGCCTGCTGTGCTCCACCCAGGGCTGTCATAACTCACGCTGCCATGGTGCCTTCTGGACCCGGCATACTTCCTCTACTAGCCCAGTAGGTCCCAGGCCTTCCATCTCAGGAAAGGTCAAGGTGGTTTTTATACCATAAGACCCATATCCTGTGTCGTGTGATGGTAAAAGGGCCACTACTGTGTCCCCGGAGTATCTGGGGTGGAGAATTGTCTCCTGTGAACTCTGAGATCCGGGAACCCTGGGATCTGGGGCAGAAAAAGGGAATAAGTGCCCCGGACCCACTAGCTGCTATTCTGCCCTTACCACTAGGCGTCCGGAACACAGGCCTTTGGCCCAGCTGTCTGTGAGTGAGCAGGCGGACAGGCAACCATATTTTCACGGAGTGTCTGTGGAGGTCATGGTCATGTAGTAGAGGCAGAGGCAGCCTCTGGCTAGTACTGTCCACTCCACCCCGGCCTAGAAGGAAAAGCTACTGACCCCATGGTCCCTTCCGGTGGCCTCCAACTAAGACTGGCTGTAATCCCCATGGCTTCCCCATCAGTGATTTTTCCTTCATTGCCTAGTAGAGATTGGCACCATGACTTTTCCAGAAATAACTAAGCAGACCTCAGAGAGGCCGTGATTACTAAGAGAGTTTTAAAAGAAAGTTTTTGAAGTCAATCTCCACTCCCTGCCCAGAACCCCCACCCTTACCCACTCCAATACACACACACACACACACACCAACAACCCACTCACAGAATTTACCAGTTAATAAAGGTAGGGAAAACCTTCCTGAAGCTGAACCTATTTGGGAAGATTGTCACCTATATTCCTTATATCCAAGCTTTTCTCTTTGCCAAAAATTGCTTGAAGTGAAGTAAAAGTCATTTAGTCATGTCCAACTCTTTGTGACCCCATGGACTGTAGCCCACCAGGCTCCTCTGTCCATGGGGATTCTCCAGGCAAGAATACTGGAGTGGGGAGACATTTCCTTCTTCAGGGAAACTTCCCGACCAAGGGATTGAACTGGGTCTCCTGCATTGTAGGCAGATTCTTTACCATCTGAGCTACCAGGAAAGCCCAAGAGTTGCTTGATGAATTTTAAATATGCATCAGGATAGCATCTCAGAACTTTGAAGGGACCAGATTATTTGAACAGGGGTTAAGGAAAAAAAAAAAGGAAAGAGAAGGATCAAACAGGGAGCTCAGGAAATCCCTGATCCATGCAGTCAGAGCAGGCTGGGCTGCAATTTTCTCCTCAAAAGTATGCAATACTAATTGCCTCCACCCAGAGTAATGTTCTAAGCAGCAAATTAAGAAGCTTAAAAAGAAACAACCCTCAGTCACTATGGATTAGTGGATGAGCAGCTTGGTAGTGGAAGATCCTGATTGATGTATACAAGGCTGAATGTGAGAGCTGGAGGCAGAGCCCATGCTGCCTCTGAAATGATGAGCAGCCCCTAAGTCAGAACTGGAAAGGAGCAGCTTGGGGGTTTTCTGGAAGCTTCACTAAGGAGATTTATGTAAGCAGACATTTTTCTAGACAGCCCAGTTAGCCACTCAGAGAGCACCAGGGGCTGTTCCTAAAGATGTTGTCTTTCAGCGGATTTAGGTCAACTGCACTTAGATGGAAAATTTGGGTTTTTGCCATTGATCTTAAAGGAGTTGAACAAGTTCTCATAAAATCATTCTTCATCCAAATGTGGTGCAGTAGAATAGGGACAGAGAAATCCTGCAAGGCCTAGCTCCCTGGGTGAATTTCTTTGTACCTTTGGATCTTCCTTTCCTGGTGCTTCCCTGTTCCACAGTTTTCAATAAATGTGGTCCTAATTATAAAGGCTAACACTTAATTGAAAGCTCATTTTCTGGTAGATTCTGTTTGGGCCTCACATTTACTTTTTTTTTTAAGTGCTCCATGTAGTAAGTACTATGGTTATACCCATTTTACAGATGGGAAAACAAAGGTATGGAGATGTTGTGTAACCCATCCAAGGTCTCATAGCTACTAAAAGAGACAGGGAAGAGATTCAACCAGAGCTTGAGGTCTTGACCATAATGTGTGTTTTTATATTTATATTTGGGAACTTCTAGCATTCTCATCTGGTCCCGTGGAATCAAGTTGTTTTCTCCACGAGCACACATCTGCATCTACATGAACTATGTCTCTGGTACTTCCCTGGGCCTTTCTGAGCCTTCATGCTCAGGGTTCTGTCTGCTGCCCAGAGTGAACTGAAATTTACCCACCTAAAGCCAGTATCTGGGGGAATGACTGCTTTCCATCTGGAGGGGCTCTGGGTGACCCCCGCTCCCCCCAACACACACAGCATCCACTGATCGTTCTGGCCTCTCAGTAACAAGGAAGGGGGCACTAAGGCAGAGGAGGCTTCTAGGGCACTGGCGGTATTCTCTTTAGATGGTCATTACAAGGGAGTTTTCACTTGTAAACATTATAGTCATGTTTTTCATACTTTATTATGTCAGTTCTATGTCAGTAAAAAAGCTTATTTAAGAATGAAAGGGGGCAGTGAGCCAGAACATCAAAGTCAGCACAAGTCAGAGGCATGAGGAGGGTGAAGTGCTCCCTGAGTCCCGCAGAGTGGAGGTACCAGTAACCCCACTGATCACTGTTTCCTGGCAGCAGGCAGAGTGGAAAAAGTTAAGCGGGGGAGTGAAACAGGAAGGGGTGGAGAGTGAGTGTGGGTCATTCTTTGGAGATATTAGCCTGAAAATGGCGCTCATCGGAGGGGCAAGAAGGAGCCCAGAAAAGATTTTGCTTTAAATGGAAATCACTCGAGCCTCTTGAGATCTAACAGGAAGCATCCAGGGAGAGGAACTGATTTTATATAATGGGAAGATACCTGGTTTTATATAACTGGTTGATAAGGTGTGGTGCCTAAGACTGTGACAGGAAATGGAGTTCGGACACAGGCTATTGGCTTTATATATGAGGAAGGCATTTCTGACCTCCAGTCCCACTGACTATTCAGGCCACTCATCTGATCTGTGCATGTGACACCCCATGTTGCGGCGTCTCTGTTTACACATACGATTTTTATTTTTCAATGAAATCCTGTTGCGTACCATGACTACAAGGCCTGGTATCCCCACTGATTACTTAGGCTTTGTATGCTGTAGGTGCTCAATAAGTGTGCTATGGTAATAGATGGTGGCAATGGTGCAAGAAGGAAGAATAAAAAGAGAGTACATTGATTTGTTAGGACCTGATATGAAGCTTAAAGCAAGATAAAGAGAATTCCCTTTGGATAGACTGACTTTTTTTTTTAATTTAAATTTATGTATTTTAATTGGAAGCTAATTACTTTACAATATTGTATTGGTTTTGGTTCGATGCAGGATACAAGATGCTTGGGGCTGGTGTACTGGGATGACCCAGAGGGATGATATGGGGAGGGAGGTGGGAGGGGGGGTTCAGGATTGGGAACACGTGTACACCCGTGACATTTGTTTTTATTTGTGTAGTGCTTGCATCTGAAAAATGGGACAAAAGGGCAGTGACCACATGGGCCACCCCAGGTTATGCAATCAGGAGATGTAATGCTCTGCTCTGATTCCTTTTCAGGACTATGACATCACCCTTTCTTAGTCTTCAAAGTGCTTTCACAATTCAGAGGAAACAAGTTCAGAGAACTTAAGCAACCTGTCCAAGGTCACACAGCTATGGACAGGAGCGTGCCAAGTATCCAGTTCTCTTTCCCCAGCAGCTCCTAACCCATCTGCCTGCACTGACCATGTGTTCCAGATGGACTGCATATGCTGCGGTGTGAACGTGCCAATCGGGAAATCTGAAATGTGTGTTTGATCAACGAAGGCAAAGACTCGGTCCTTGGTGAAAACCCACTTTTCCCTTTGACTTGTCTCTCCAGACATACTTGTATTATGATGACAATTAGTAATTACACGGAGTCTTTCAACCTCAAAGCCCTCAAACTCCTTTTAGATTAGTGCCTTCTGTTTGGCTCCGTGAGTCACTCTGCAGGCTCCGGCATCATAGAGATGGGCTAGCTGTGGGACCACTGTTGGAGTGTGGGTAGAAAGTCCAAAAGAGAGAGAAAACCTGTCGGCGAAATCTTTATGCCGTGCATGTCTGGGTTTATTGTCACAGACGTTTCGATCACAACATTTCAAGCAACAGTGCTCTGTACAGTTTGATTACAGATTGCAGTTAATTTTCTCCTCGCCTTTTCTTTATGTCAGTGATATCACAATTAAGTGAAAAATGAAAAGGGCCTGTTTTGTACTTTCTCTGGGTCTGAATCTCACAGTATCTTTCTGTGTCAACCTTTTCTTTCCTACTAATGTGGCTTTTTTTTTTTTTTTTTCCATTTGAAATCTAGTGGGGATGATTCATGGAGAAGGCACAGCAGCCCCAGACACCATGGCACTTTCTGCAGCAGGTGCTGTGATGCTCTGCCCAGCAGTCCCCAACCTTTTTGGAACCAGGGACCAGTTCTGTGGAAGACAGTTTTTCCATGGATGGGGTACAGGGGATGGTTCAAATGCATTACATTTATTGTGCACTTTATTTCTGTGATTATTACATCAGCTCCACCTCCCGTCAGCAGGCATTAGACCTGGAGATTGGGGACCCTTGCTCTACTCCATGTCCCTTCCCTCTGCTCTCCTCTGCGTTCACTGCAACCCACATCAAGCACCTACACCCTCTGCTTTTCTCGGCTTCCTCCTGCCTGAGTGCTCTCTGTGGCACCAAGGATACATCTTGGCGCTCACAGAGCCGCATAAAGTTTCACAGGGTGAGTACTCCTGGGGAAATCGTCAATCATAGTGACCTTGGCTTCCTCTCTCTGCTGGGATAGTTCTGGGATGCATTCTAAATGCTCCTCAGAGCATCCTGGTGGGATCAGTCCCCATTTGCCAAAGGAAGAGGCCTGCAGCTCTCATCCCTTCCCTGTTCACCTCCCCACCCACACAAGGTGCTTCCTGGATTCATCTCCCAAGACATTACCTTCACACAAGTCCTCATTTCAGTCTCTGCTTTTGCGTGGTTCTCACACAGAGACCCTTCCTAAGTCAATGTTCTTCAAATTGTCTGTCAGTACTGAACTGAATTTGGGCTTCCCTCATGGTTCAGCTGGTGAAGAATCTGCCTGCAATGTGGGAAAAGCCTCGGCCTACCGCCATAAAAGAATTAGGGTTAGGGTTAGGGTTAGGTCCCTGGGTTGGGAAGATCCCCTGGAGAAGGGAAAGGCTACTCACTCCAGTATTCTGGCCTGGAGAATTCCATGGACTGTATAGTCCATGGGGTCACAAAGACTCGGCTACAACTGAGAGACTTTCACTCACTCACTGAACTGAATTCAGGGCTGGACACAACCAGCATTTCAAACAGTAGGAAATTCCATCGTGCGTCTCAGTTTGTAAGAACTGCATCATGGACACTTTGGTTCAGTTACATATATGAATGTATACTGGGTCATGATAAGAATTTATCTCTTCCTGTGGATGGTGGTCAAGAGAGTTTCTGAGTGCTTTTGACATTCTACTTGTGAAAAGCCAACATAATTTCAATAAGGGAAGTGAGAAGAGAAAAGACAAAAACAACAGCATCTGAATTTGGAAGTGGCATTTCCCACAGGATGAAGACATGCAGAAAGCCTGGCTGCAGGCCTCAGCTCTGCAGCAAATGTGCTGTGTTTTGTGCGGCAGGTCCTGTAATCCCCACGCTTCCTTTCCCACATTTCTAAATTGAGGAGCTTCTAGGGGAGGAAAGACGCTTCTTTTTTTCTTTTTCTCTTCCCATCTTCGGTTTACTGTCTGGGACTTTGCAAATTAGACTGTTGAAGAACAGACTAACAGGAGAAAAACAATCAGAAGTTTATTTAATGTGTGCATCTGAGTGAACTCACAGGAGACCTCGAGGTGAGTAGAGGGCTGGTTAGAACTTGGGCTTATGTAGCATCTTAACAAGAGAACAGTACGTTTACAGAGAAATGACAAAGAGAAAGGGCTTTAGGCTTTGGGGAGCAGCAGCCTCTGGGAAGGGAAAATGTATAGCAGAAACTAATGGAAGAAAGGGGTTGCTTTTAACAAGATGTGTTCTATAGTGTCTTCTCTGGGGTGGTAGGATTCTGAAATTGTCTGTGGTGATTAAGAACCGTCCTGCCCTTTCTGGTACAGAGGGCGTTTTACTGAGAATTTTACTTGTGTCTGTGTCTTGTCAATTTCCTTCAGCTCAAATTACTCCATATGCCAGAGTGGCATATTTTGAGGGGAATGTTCTATACCCCTTCAGGCTCAGCCAGACCATCTGTGGAGTTCTCATTAGTTCTGAAACTCTAGGTGTCCAGGCCATTCCTGCAGCTGTGCAAACCCACCTGGGCTGCTGTCTTCCAAGCCCAGCTTCATGAGTGGGTCAGAGAGCAGGGACCCTCCCCCACGGGGCACGGAGAGAGAGCAGGTGAGAGACCCCTCTTGGGAGTGCTCATCTTGCTGTAGGAGGGGAGGGAATGGAACTGCAGATGAGCAGGTTCACAGGGAGGCTGCAGGGCAGAACGGGCAGGGGGCTAAGCTAGGGAGTGGCGCCTGGAGGGCATGGGTGGCAGGGAGGGCAGGTTCAGGGGAGCAGCAGGTGTCACCGAGAGGGGGCTTGCGGGCAGTGCAGGGCCCTCGGGCTGTCCTCCGCTCCCCTTGATAAAAAGAGAGCTGCCTTGGAAGGAACTGGGCAGGGTGGGGGACAGCACCTGGAGGAACACGGACCATGTGCCTCCATGGGTGCCAAAGGAGAACCCCCCCCGCCGAGCCACAGAGCTCTCTGAGCTGACGGTTTTGTCCAACTTTTCCCCACCGTTGCCCCAACCCTACTGTTGCCAGCACAGGGTTTAGCACACATTAAGCTCAGCACATAAGTGCTTTATGAATACTGGAAAGAATGCATACTATAAACACACACACCCCTCTGTTTGTGACTCCCTCCTTCCCACATGTCACCCGCCAGCCTGGGCTACCCTGGGATCCTTTCTCCTCTCTATTTCATGTCCTTCTGTTCTTACATTCTCTGCTCAGTACTCAACTTTCTATGATGTTTCCTTCACTTTCCCATCTCTGCACCAGGCCCAGCAGGCAGGAAGGCTACATAACTTGGCACAATACTGTAGGGATTCACACTCATATATCTGTCTTTCATTATTCATGTGCGTAATGGCCAATCTTTCTTTGCTACTAGGTGATTTTAAGGAATGAAAAAAAAAGAACAGGGCCCTAAATATTTCCTTATCAATCAGATGATATAATTCAAATAAGAAGAATCTGAGGCAAAAAGAGAAGGAAAAAAAATCCCACAAAAATGAGTGTGCCACTGGAGAGCATCAGGATAATTCTGTGAGAAATCAAGTATGGTCAGGAGGGTAAAGAATTTAATACCTATTAAGTGATCACTGTATGCGAGGCATTCTTGTAAGAATGTCACATGTATTGATACACTTAATTAAAGCTATGAAGTAGATCGTAGAAAAAGTGAGAGAGTTTCAGAAAAACATCTACTTCTGCTTTATTGACTATGCCAAAGCCTTTGACTGTGTGGATCACAATAAACTGTGGAAAATTCTGAGAGAGATGGGAATACGAGACCACCTGACCTGCCTCCTGAGAAATATGTATGCAGGTCAAGAAGCAACAGTTAGAACTGGACATGGAACAACAGACTGGTTCCAAATCGGGAAAAGAGTATGTCAAGGCTGTGCATTGTCACCCTGCTTATTTAACTTCTATGCAGAATACATCATGAGAAACACTGGGCTGGATGAAGCACAAGCTGGAATCAAGATTGCCATGAGAAATATCAATAACCTCAGATATGCAGATGACACCACACTTATGGCAGAAAGTGAAGAAGAACTAAAGAGCCTCTTGATGAAAGTGAAAGAGGAGAGTGAAAAAGTTGGCTTAAAACTCGACATTCAGAAAACTAAGATTATGGCATCTGGTCCCATCACTTCATGGCAAATAGATGGAAAAACAATGGAAACAGTGACAGATTTTATTTTGGGGGGGGAGCTCCAAAATCACTGCAGATGGTGACTGCAGCCATGAAATTAAAAGATGCTTGCTCCTTGGAAGAAAAGTTATGACCAACCTAGCTAGATAGCATATTAAAAAGCAGAGACATTACTTTGCCAACAAACATCCATCTAGTCAAAGCTTTGGTTTTTCCAGTAGGCATGTATGGATGTGAGAGTTGGACTATAAAGAAAGCTGAGCGCTGAAGAATTGATGCCTTTGAACTGTGGTGTTGGAGAAGACTCTTGAGAGTCCCTTGGACTGCAAGGAGATCCAACCAGTCCATCCTAAAGGAAATCAGTCCTGAATATTCATTGGAAGGACTGATGCCGAAGTTGAAACTCCAATATTTTGGCCATCTGATGCAAATAACTGACTCATTTGAAAAGACCCTGATGCTGGGAAAGACTGAAGGCGGGAGGAGGATGATATGGTTGGATGGCATCACCGACTCGATGGACATGAGTTTGAGCAAGCTCCAGGAGTTGGTGATGGACAGGGAAGCCTGGCGTGCTACAGTCCATGGGGTCACAAAGAGTCAGTCATGACTGAGTGATTGAACTGAACTGATGAAGTAGATGCCATTTGTATCCCTGCTTTGTAGGTGAGGAGACTGAGGCACAGAGAGGTTGAACAACTTGCCCATGGCTGCACAGATACCAAGTGGCATTTGAGATGTGAACACAGGACATCTGGCTCCAGACTCTGCTTTTACTCTCGACACTGTGAGATCTCTCATACCCGCAGGAGTGGGAGCAGGAAAAGCTTCATGGAAGATGGGGCATTGACAGTGAAGCAAAGGGCAGGAGTTGGAAATAGCAGGGCAGACACTTCGGCTGAAGAGTAGGAGTGTTTTCCGAAAGCCAGCACATCCACAAGAGTCCTAAGGTCTGGGACCAGGTGGTCTGTTTCTTTTGTAAGGCTTAATGTTGCCGGAGAAGGCAATGGCACCCCACTCCAGTACTTTTGCCTGGAAAATCCCATGGATGGAGGAGCCTGGAAGGCTGCAGTCCATGGGGTCACTGAGGGTCGGACACGACTGAGCAACTTCACTTTCACTTTTCACTTTCATGTATTGGAGAAGGAAATTGCAACCCACTCCAGTGTTCTTGCCTGGAGAATCCCAGGGATGGGGGAGCCTGGTGGGCTGCCGTCTATGGGGTCGCACAGAGTCGGACACGACTGAAGTGACTTAGCAGCAATGTTGCCAAGTGGAGGATTCAATCTCCACTTGAGAAAGGGTCAATTTATTATGTTTTACATTTGAGGTTCCTAATTTTTTTCTTTTTTCCTTTTTTTCCCCCTTTTCTTCATGAGGCTCAGCCACAAGATGTAAGAGTTTGGGAAGCTTTGACTGCAGGGCAAGAGAGAGGAATGTATTCTGGGAATGTAGGATTTCTTCCTTTGGACCTGCTTCCAGTGGAAATCCCCGTGTACGTCATGTCTCCCATCTGTCTGCTGAAACACAAAGATAAATGCTGCAACAAGAGAGAGAGGGAGAGGTTTTTAAAACACCCAAGGTGCTCGAAAGCAGAGAATTTCGTAGGGCTTAAGAAAGGCTTTTTTCTCTCTCAGATTCATTTCTCCAGGGAGTGTTAGCTGCCTCCAGACTTCAGATCACCTTTGAGAGACCAGGATGTAGCAACTGGTAAAACCATGTTCAGTCTATGAAGCATCCCAGAAGCATCAAGAGGCCAATCCCTCAAAAGAAGACATGCAAAGGACGGTTATGAAGTGCAGGGCAGGGAAAAGACAGCAAACGCATTCCCCTGCAAAGAGCTGTGTGAGGATCACAGGTGTAACATACAAGCTTTGGGCTGGCTCCTAAGAAAGTCGAAGTCTGAGTGCTTCTCAAATACAGAAGCTGTGTTCCGTGCAGCATGGCCCTAAAGCATCTCTGTGTTATCAGGTCCTGAGATGGGCTCACCGATTGTCTAATCATTCTTGCATGGCTCCTTCTACTCTCATGCTTCCATTTGCTGCAGCCAGGAATCATGACCCTGATTGTTCCAGGCTGTTTCTTAAACATTCATGTGTTTCCCTTAACTGGAAATATTACTTGGTGCAGCCGCCTCCCTTCTGGGACTGGAAAAGAAGATATTTTGTAAGCTCATCTCATCCTCTGAAACACACAGGGGGGCTGCTTTTCTTTGACCCTTCCCACACACTCTGTCCTCCTCCTTGAATGCACAAACACTTCCTCTGAGTCCTACGCTCACCCCCAGAGTGATAAAGAATGGAAACCTAGCTCAAGATGAGTTTCCCCACTGTGATGAGTCTGTTGAATATTAAACACAAGACATATTTATTCAGTATTCAAGCTTAGGAGCAGAGACTGGCCCCTGCCTCTGAAAGCATCTGAATCCAAAGGCAGTAGAAATGTATATTTCAACTGACCAAGAGTCAAGTTCTGACTTGCTATAAGGTAACTCCTCTTGCAAAGCACACTGTGGGTGAGAGCCCGGGCAAAGCCAGCTTGGCTGTTCCAGGAGCCAGGTGGCTGGTGGCCAAGCCTTCTGGTAAAGCTCCAGGGAGCCAGCCCAGAGCAAGGGGGCCCAGCCTGGGAGGGGTCGGGCACCACTTTCTGGGAATTCTTCGCAGATCTACCCGGCATCCTCAGACCAGCTGCTGGAGTATGTTCATACACCCAGACACTGGGGGGTTCATTCTGTGTTTGGTTGACATTCATCTCTGTGACAAGGTCCCATCACCCAGGTGTAGTGGAGTAAACCCAGGCAGAGCCTCACCCTGGGAACTGCCAGCCCGTGATTTCAGTGTCCCTACCAGCCAACAGGAAGCTGGTGGAAAGCTCTGCTCCCTTCCAAGATGCTAATCATTTTTCTTCTTCTTTCTTGGGGGATGTGGAGCGGTGAAAATGAACTCCTCTCCACGAGTGTCGCTTCACGTGGCTGCATCCTGGGGACCTTTGGAGGACGTTTGGCTCAGACACCACATTGTCTGTTTTTCTCTTCTGCCCCCTCCCCTGCTTTTTAAACCAATATTCATTACTTTCCTTCTCCGTTTCCTTTAATTTTTGAGGGTACATTATGCAAACATTACAAAAGCATTAAAGGAATTCTAAGTTAAAGACAAGAAAAACCACCCCCGGTCCTACCACCACCACCAACAGCTAAGATGTCTTCAGTTTTTCGTCACCGCCTTCTCCTCAGAGCCACACGAATATGTAACTTTACCGGCATAATTATAGCAGAGAGACCTTTTGCATCCATTTTTTTTTTTAACTGAACATTCTATGGTAAGACGTTTTCCATGTCATCACATAGCATTTGCGTTTATCTTTCTACTCTTCACTTGCTCATCCCACTGGGTGAATATAATGTACATAATTGATGTAACCATTTTCCTACACTTAATCAATAGGAATGGCTTCCAGCTTCTTGCTGCTATAAGAAAGCACTATGTTTTCTCCCTTTGGGATTATTTCCTTGTGATAACTTCCTGAGTTTCTTTTCTATTTTTGCTTTGGATCCAGAGGTAAATGCTATCTTCCTGTTTGCAAGGTCTTCCGTGGCCTGGGAGTCCGGGTGGGAACCTCCTCCCCAGATGTCCTGGGCCGTGGGAGACGGACAGAGTGGGAGAGGGGGCGCAGGCCTTTATAAGGAAGTGGAGAAAACTCAGGGCGCAACTAATTAGAAAGTGCCGTGAAGCAAGGCAGAGTTTTATGACTCTCCTAGAATTGATGATGGTTTCTGAGCAGGCCTGCCTGTTCCCTCGCAGGTGTGTGCAGCCTTCAGGCCCATATGGTTTTCGGCTGCACTGGGGCTCATGCTTTGTTCAGCCCATGATCCTGTAACTGAATACCAGTTAATAACTTTTCATAATAACGTAGCTTGGATCAGCTTCGAGGCCCAGAGCTCTGTCTTTTCCAGACTCCTGCTGCCTCTGTGGCACACCTGGAGGACAGGCAGGCCCCTGGGACATCCCCAGGGCAACAGCCACAGCCCAGCGTGCAGAGGCCCGGCTGTAAGTGGAGAGGCCAGGGCACAGAGCTCACCTTCAGCAGTAACTGGTCTCCCTTGGGCTCTGCCAGGAGGGTTGGGGTCCTGAGACTTAAAAACACAGGCAGGGGGCAGAACTTTAGACTGAAAAATATTTTATGGCAGTTTCCCATACACAGGCAGTGTCTGGCTCCTGGGAGGTGATTTACAGGCACTTCTGAGAGGCCAGAGGTCACTTGGGATCTTGAGAATGGCTGGGGCAGCCCTGGAACCAAGGCATTCTCCATTACCACATCCCCCCCTCAGCTGTGGCATTTCCTCCACTTTCATCCTCCCCATCCACCCTCACCTCCTGCTTAAAGGGGTCCTGCCGCCTTTCCTGCTGTCCCCTCTTCCTGGTGGCCATGACCAAAGGAAAAAATGGATGGGAGACAGCCGTGGCGGCTGGGATCTGCTGCCCCACCTGACTGCTGAGCTTCACTCTCCGTCCACACCCGCAGTGGCGCCCTTGGGCTGCACAGACCAGCAGCCCAGGGAGCTGGTGTCCCACTGACCCAACTAGAATCTGTCTGGTCATCAGAATCGCCAGGGATCTTCTGAAAAATCCCTTTGCCTGGGCCTCATTGCAGACCCACGGCAGTTTGGCGCAGGTGAGGGCAATAAGGAGAAGGCTTTCGTGAGCCTGGGAGTGTGCCCTTCCACTGTTACCAAGCAGAAAAATACCCCTTAAAACTGCTTGCCAGAGACAAGGGCACAGGGAGAAACAGGAAGCTCTGTTTAATTTGGCAACCACCAGGGAAGGGAGAGGTGGGCCTGGATGAAGCCACAGGGAGATGAGCAGATGTACCCTAAAGCCCTGAGCAGAAGACAAAGTGATGGGGAGTCAGTCTGGGATGCAGTGGTGTCCAGGAGCTGGCCTGGCAGGAAGTCCTTAAATGTTCTCATCCACGAGGCTGGACCTGTGCCCACTGGGCATTCTGGCACCCAAGGCCTGAACAGCAGCAGAGCAACAGGGCCTGGGTTTTACATCTTCACTCACGCTGTGTCCCAGCACAAGGCCTGGCTGTGCTCAACCAATACTTGTTGAATATTAAAATAAAAAGCATAATGCAGAAGTGTTCTAACCATTTTGCTTGTGTTATCTCTTTCAATCTGCACAATGACCTTAGGTGATGGACGCTATTATTATCCCTCATTTTAGAGATGAAGTCAAGGCAGGGTGAGATCAGGTATTGGGATCAGGGTCTCACTGCTAACAGGAGGAGAGCTGGGGTTAGAACTCATCCTGCTTTCACTCTGTCCTGGCCCATGTGGCCAGCAGGTTTTGTTCTAAGAGTCAGCCTCCAAGCTAAAAAGCATCACGAATTACACAGGTTTTGTGTGTCCTTGGAGCCTGACCCTGACATATGACAGCATCCCTAAGGGAAAATGTCCTCATCATTCCAAACAAGAGGCTTAGGAAAATCCAACTGGAGCCTGGCCAAATGGAAGAAGGGCAGAGAGCAATTTGGGGTTCTCCATATTCCTAAATGCTATGGTCTTGGATGATAATCCCAAGAAATAAAGCCAAAAAAAAAAAAAAAAATCTTTGATTAAATACTATGCTCATTCTTAGAACATCTGCCCTCCATCCCTCCCCGCCTGCCCCGCTTCTCTCTCCTTGAGATAATTCTTTTAAAAGAAAAAAATCTTTATTGAATTTGTTACAATATTGCTTCTGTTTTATGCTTTGCTTTTTTGGCCTGGAGGCCTGGGGGATCTTAGCTCCCCAGCCAGGAATCGAACCCTCATCCCCCTGCATCAGAAGGCAATGTGTAAGCCAGTGGCCCACCAGGGAAGTCCCATCCTTGAGATAATTCTGGGAGCGTCTCAGAGGGAGGATTGGTCCTGGCTAAGAACTGGGTGTGGTAGGACAGAGGTTGAAGGGAGTCTGTCCCCTGGCAGCCCTGGCAGCTCTGTCAGTTTCCTGGATGATTCAGCCAACTTGGGGGCTGAGTTCCCTCCCACTGGCCTCTTAGACCCTTCCAGTGGGAACCCAAATCCTTGTGGAGGTGCTGGGTCCAGCCAGCACCACTGCCTTAGGGCCCTTTCAATAGGAACATAGGAACATCTGACACGATTCTTGTGGACCTGAGGAGAGTTCACAGGCAAGGGCCATAGTGAGAAGACTGCATACCTTGCTCCTTCCAACCCACCCATCTTCTACAGTCTCCTTCAAGCCAGTGGGAGGGAGACACCCTGGAGAAACCACTGCTCTTAAGCAAGCGGACTTGACAGACACCTTGAAAGGGAGGGATGGCTCAGCCTTCAGAAGTATTTTACAGCAGGATGTGAGAGGGAGTGAGTCCAGACATGTGTGTGCAGGATGGGGGAGGGGAGATTCAGGAAGGCGCTGGACCTTTTTCGCAGGCGGCAGGGGCGGCCTTTTGCTCCCTAAGCAACATAACACAAGCTGAAGCAACAGTGACTCCCTGGCAACACACTTTTCCTCTTATATTCGCCTACAATCCTTTCTCCATTCCAGTTAATAACTGTGAGTGAATGTTAATTGGTCCCAGGGCTACACACTAGCTTAAAAATGTTGGGAGCATCATTGGGCTCGTGATGGAGACAAATAGAATCTTCCAATGAGAAGCACACGTGTGTGTGCACAGCATGTGTAGGGTGGTGTGTGTGGTGTGGCACATGTGCAGGGAAGGGGAGGTGGTGGGGGTGCATGTGTGCGTGGTGCTTGTGTGCACACGGTGTGATGGTGGGTACTGTGAGCACCACGGAGGGCCGACTTCTGGCTCCTTGTCGGTGAACAGCAAGCACGCAAGCATGACTCCTGACTCCCACTCCCCACCACAGATGAAACTGAGCAGCCATCCTAAGTTGAGGAGAGAAAATGCTAGATGGCATAGGTTCTTGAGGCCCACCTCCTAACAGACCAGGAAGAGTTGACTGTTAGAACAGCAGGCCAGCTCAACCAAGAGCCGAAGCCTTTTGAGGGTTAGTAGCCAATTTTCATGGTCTCAAGACAAGGAAAATTCCTGCTGAAAAGGGTGGCGTTAGGTGATTGGTTAGGGTGCTGTAGGGTGAGTGTTGGGCTTGGCCGGTTTAGATGAGGGGGGCTTGTGGCGACGGTTGCTATGAAGCTCAGTAAGTGCTGGAGATGTCCTTTGTATAGGGCTCCACAGTCTTCGAGTTTCCTCTCATTTCCCAGCATTTTTTAGAACTGAGTTTACTTTGCCATGTTGTCCAGAATGGGAAGAGATGTTTACTTTTGATTATTTTGTAACCAGCCACACTATCAAGTTACCGTATTTGTTCTAACTACTTGTCAGGATTCAGAGCCATTCTATAACTCTCTCACCTTTGTGACTTAGTACTACAGGAAACCCTGATAGTCTAATTTGTCATTTTGAATGTAATTTATTTTATATCCCTGCATATATGCTCTTGTAGATGTCAGTGTTCTTTAAATTCAAGGTTTGAGTGTTTACAACACCAGGGTATGCCTGTGTGTGGATCTTTCTTCCAAATAGTTTGTGTCCTTTTGATTAGAAATCTCAAGTCTTTCTGCAGGGACATTACTACTGACCTCTCCTAGAAAAGACTGTCTTCCTATACTTGTCCTCTGTCTCTTATAGGTTGGCTCAGGGTGCCATTTACTTTATCCTTTACCTGTGAATACTGGACACATTTCTCTTAATTCTCATTTATTACCTCTATTGCCTCCGTTGTGTCCTGAATTTGCTAATTTTTGAAAATCTAAAAGTAGTTCTGAATAATCTCAGATTATGTCTTCACAGAATTTTTTCTAAGTGCTTCTCTGTTTCTTGGGGGTGGGGGTTATCTTTGCTCTGAATCTAAGAACAGCCATTAGTTTTGAACAGCTTTATCTTTTGCTATGTCCAGTGAGCTTTCTTCTTCCCTCCCTTTCTTACTTTCTTTTCAGCCTCACGGGGAAGTCTGTGCATATCTAACATTAGATGTTGAGACAGATTTATCCGAGTTTTAGAAGGTACTTGGCCAAATAGTCTCAGTTCAGTTCAGTCGCTCAGTCGTGTCTGACTCTTTGTGACCCCATGAACCACAACACGCCAGGCCTCCCTGTCCATCACCAACTCCCAGAGTTTACCCAAACCCATGTCCATTGAGTTGGTGATGCCATCCAACCATCTTATCCTCTGTCATCCCCTTCTCTTCCTGCCTTCAATCTTTCCCAACATCAGGGTCTTTTCAAATGAGTCAGCTCTTCGCATCAGGTGGCCAAAATATTGGAGTTTCAGCTTCAACATCAGTCCTTCCAATGAACACCCAGGACTGATTTCCTTTATGATGGACTGGCTGGATCTCCAAATAGTCTAGTCCCAGACTAAATAGGAACATTGAAAGTTTACATTTTATCTAGTCTAATTGTTTATGAAGTACAGGAAGAAAACATGATCAGAGGAAGCCATGGGCAGGTGCATCACAGCTCTGAGAAGTGTTTCCTGAGCATACTTGCTGTGACACACTGTGGCTTTAGTGTGTGCTAAGTCACTCCAGTCATGTCTGACTCTGTGCGACCCTATGAGCTGCAGCCTGCCAGGCTCCTCTGTCCATGGGATTCTCCAGGCAAGAATACTGAGTGGGTTGCCATGACCTCTTCCAGGGGGTCCTCCCCCACTCAGGGATCAAATCTACATCTCTCACCTCTCCTGCATTTGCAGGAGGTTTCTTTATCACTACAGCCACCTGGGAAGCCCTTTAGTGGCTCTTATTTCTACCTGAGGTGGATGCCCTCTTACAATGCCCCGTTTTACCTGGTCCTTCCTTCACATCAGGTGACATTCTGGTGTGGTCCCCAGGCTGAGCTGCTTCGGGTGTGGGTTGGAGTTTTCCCAGATCTCTTTGCCCCTGAGCTCACCTCTCTTCTTGCCCTGTCCCTCTGACCTTGAAGGTATAGCTTTACTTCGTTAGTGATCACAGTCTCTTCCACCAGCTGTATTTTTCTGTCACGTATTTGAGAGATTATAGTTTCAAAATGGTCACATGCCATCCTCTTCTAGAGTTTTACAGTCTTTTCTATCACAAAAGGACGAATAGCTCCTTTCCCCTTGGAAGCAAACTGGCCTTTATTAATAGAATGCAGTTAGAAGTGTCATGGTGCGGCTTCCGATGCTAGAACATAAACGGCACTGGAGCCTGGTTTTCTCTCTGTCTCTCCATCTTGGGCGCCTGGGGCACCTGGTAGGTTTGCTGCCCTAAAGCCACAGTGCTGGAGAAGCAGAGGATGTGGAGAGAGCACACGGAAGTAGAGGCGCCCCAGGACCCGCGGGCCCCTATCCGCGCCCCCCACTGCCGCCATCTTCCCAGCATGACCCTCGTGCCCCGTGACTGAGCTTCCGGAGGACTCCGCACCTCAGCCTTTGAGAGTCTCCAGCTGACACTTCCTGAAGCAGAGACAAGCTGATCCTGCCAAGCCTTGACCGAATGCAAGTCCAGGAGCAAAATAAATGCTGTTTTTTAAAGTCCTGAATCCCAGGGTGCCTAGTCACACAGCAGCAGATGAGTGGAACTCACGTTAATTGACAGGTTAGGACTTCTTCAACCCCGTTCCATTTCCTTATATAGCAAACGTTTTCCAGAATGTCTGACCTTTCACGTTACCCTTCCCTATTTCATATTGATAAAGACATTATTTTACTTAATCTTTTATTTCATGTTTTATTTATATAAAAAGAATTAACAATTAAAAAACGTTTATTCTCATTGGTCATTTCATTGGAATTGGAGGTGAAAGGAAGATAAAAAGGTGGCCTCAATTTGCCACCTTAAACAGAAAATAGTGGTTTAGTTTTCAATGCAGATTCAGCGTTATATGCTTAAATCCCCATCATTTGTTCACATGGCAGTGAGTTTATCAGATTAGCTCTTGTCATTAGGTCAGCTCTGTTACACTCTTTGGCCTAGCCTGTGTATATACATGACATTAATTTATAATTTAGTGGGATTTATATATGTTCATCTGCTCGATCAGTAGGATAAATTACTTCCAAATGTTGTCAATCCGTCAAGGCAGCTCGACACAAAATACCCAGAGCAGACTGTTAGCTAAGGATGTATAAAAATAATCATGCCCTCCTAATTTCATGTGAAACCAACAATTCCAAAATCACCAGAATCTGAAAGTGGAATGTCAAAACCAAAAGCTTAAAATTCCTAAAATATTACAGTTTTGTTAAGTGGGGGATAAATAGTTGATCATCTTCCATCTGGGTTGTCAGATGATTTTATGTGTTTAAAATATTCCTGAGCATGCCGTACTACAGAGGATTTTCTTTGTCCTCCTGGTTGGCTTCCAGATGTTGAGCCCTGAAACATTCGTTTCTTCATCCTGATCGGCACTTCTTTCTTGCATTCCTTCTTTTAATAAGAATATCACAAGAGTCTTGGGGGAAATAAGCTTTTGGGTGAGGGTGGATGGGGAAAAGAATCACGTGGCAGAATGCAAAAAGCACAGCCACACAGGCTGGATGTGGGACTGGATCTTAGCACTGCCACATCCTGGCTTGAGAGCTTGGGCAGGCCACCTTCTTCGAAGGGCAGTTTCTTTATCTGAGAAGTAGGCATAATCATGCACATTAGTTTTTCCAGTTGTCATAACAAAGTACCACAGACTTGGTGGGTTCAACAACGGAAACTTAGTTTCTCACAGAGCTGGAGGTTAGAAGTCCAAGATTAAGGTGTCATCAGGGTTGGATCCTTCTGAGGCCTCCCCCCTTGGCCTGTAGATGGCTATCTCCTCCCTTTGTCTTCATCATCTTCCCCTGAGCATATCTGTGTCCTAATCGCCTTAGAAGGATGCCAGCCATATTGGGTTATGATTTCATTTTAACTTAACCACCTCTTTAAAGACCCCCATCTCCAAATGCCATCACACTCTGAGGTACTACAGGTTAGAGCTTCACCATGTGAAGCTAAGACACGGTTCAGCCTATGACACATGCCTAAGCTAAAAAGTTGTTTGGAGATATTGTCAATATCCTTGGTCATAAAAAAGGAATGTAGTTCCTTTACTCTCAATTTAACTTTTCCTCTTTTTCTTCCCAAGAAATTATTTGTGAGAAATCTTGTGAAGATGAGCTATCTTAATATTTTTCTTTTTCAAAGATACTACTTCATTAGTCTCAAAAGGAATTCCAACAATTTTCTTCCTCTCTTCTGGAATGTCAACATGATGACCAGAATGGCAACAGGCATCCTGAGACTAAGAGATGACCTTGATGTTGGAAACCCCATATAAGGTAAAGGCATGAAAAACAGAAAATGCCCAGGCGGTGGATGCCACTGTGTAGATGCCCATCAGCTTTGGACTGCCTACCTTAGGACTTCATACTACACGAGAGGAAAAAAACCCTGTATTATTTATGCTACTGTTATTTCAGCCCCAAATAATTCCTAACTGGTGTGGAATTTGGAATCAGCTGCAAAATTTAACGTGCATGTTAATAAACTAATGAGTTTCAAAATACATTGCCTTCATGTCTTTCAAAGCTTATGTTTCATGTCTTACCTTTGAACACAGTTGACAACACTTCTGTGTGAGCACACACACATAAGTCTGCTCCAGGAAGTAGGAAGGGAGGAGTGGACAGGATTGAGTGAGCAGGGAGGCAGGTACTATGACGGTCAGATGACTAGGGGGGAGCTGGATCTTACTCAGTTTAGCAATTCACTGTAAGAATTGGAAATAATTCTGAGTGAAATAGAGAGCCATGATCTGATTTGCATTTTGAAAACCCTCGTGTTGCTTAAGGGGTGGCAGCGAGTGTAGAGAAAGAGACCATTTAGGAGACTACTGGTACAGTAAAGGAAGCAATGGTTGGGACACAGATAGTGGCAGTGGTTGGTACAGAGGCAAGAAAGACATATTTTGGAAGTAGCACCGGCAAAAGCTGTTGCGTGTTTGGATGTACAGGTTGAGGGGTGGGAGGGGTCAGGGCAGCATGCTATCATCTGGTTTTAATAACTGAGCAGATGACTGGAGGTAATTAAAGAGATAGGGATGGCAGAGGGAGATATGGATATTTTGGGGAGGGAACATGGGATTAACAGGCTTGATTTTGATATGTCAAGTCTGAGATGGCTGAGGTACATAAGTGTTAATATCAATTAAGAAGTTGACTATCTGAATCTAGACTTCAGAGCAAAAGTTCCAAGCCAGAAACATAAATTTTGGAGTCATTACTGTAAAACAGCATCAGAAGCCACAAGTTTAGATGGGAACACCTAAGGAAATAAATATGGGTGGAGGAGATGTTCTGAACTGAACACAGAGGAGCTCTATCCTTTAAAAGGCAGGTGGAAAAAGCCTGGTAAGGAGTGGCCAGTGAGATAAGAGGTTAAATAAGAAAGTGGCATCCAGGAAACCAAGGAAAGACACAAAAGCGTGTGGCTAACCATGTGCAATGCTGTTGAGAGTTTAAAAGCAGGACTGTAAAGAGCTCATTCTAGAGCAAAGGAACACTGATGAGAGAAGAGACAGGGTCTTGTTTTTTTTTTTTAATATAAATTTATTTATTTTAATTGGAGGCTAATAAATTTACAATATTATATTTGTTTTGCCATACATCAACATGAATCTGCCACGGGTGTACGCGTGTTCCCCGTCCTGAACCCCCCTCCCACCTCCCTCCCTATACCATCCCTCTGGGTCATCCCAGTGCACCAGCCCCGAGCATCCTGTATCATGCATTGAGCCTGGTCTGGCGATTCATTTCACATATGATATTATACATGTTTCAATGCCATTCTCCCAAATCATCTCACCCTCGCTCTCTCCCACAGAGTTCAAAAGACTGTTCTATACATCTGTGTCTCTTTTGCTGTCTCGCATACAGGGTTATCATTACCATCTTTCTAAATTCCGTATATATATGTTAGTATACTGTATTGGCGGAGAAGGCGATGGCACCCCACTCCAGTACTCTTGCCTGGAAAACCCCATGGACAGAGGAGCCTGGAAGGCTGCAGTCCATGGGATCGCTGACGGTCGGATACAACTAAGCGACTTCACTTTCACTTTTCACTTTCATGCATTGGAGAAGGAAATGGCAACCCACTCCAGTGTTCTTGCCTGGAGAATCCCGGGGACAGGGGAGCCTGGTGGGCTGCCATCTATGGGGTCGCACAGAGTCGGACACGACTGAAGCGACTTAGCAGCAGCAGCAGCAGCATACTGTATTGGTGTTTTTCTTTCTGGCTTACTTCACTGTGTATAATAGGATCCAGTTTCATCCACCTCATTAGAACTGATTCAAATGTGTTCTTTTTAATGGCTGAGTAATACTCCATTGTGTATATGTACCACAGCTTTCTTATCCATTCATCTGCCGATGGACATCTAGGTTGCTTCCATGTCCTGGCTATTATAAACAGTGCTGCGATGAACATTGGGGTACATGTGTTTCTTTCAGTTCTGGTTTCCTCCGTGTGTATGCCCAGCAGTGGGATTGCTGGGTGGTATGGCAGTTCTATTTTCAGTTTTTTAAGGAATCGCCACACTGTTCTCCATAGTGGCTGTACTAGTTTGCATTCAGATACTATTGCACAGATCACCTATTTATATCAGTATTTTCCCAAATCTCTACTATATTCTTAGGAAAAAATTGCTAAGGTCAAGACCATGGACATTTTCTAAGGCTCTTGACACATTTGTAAAGCTGTATCCAGAAAAGTTATATCAATTAACATATGTCATTTTTATCTTGCATTCCTTTGAATATTTTAAAATATTTTTTAGTTGTTATAATGTTTCTTTATTTTTAAATTGGAGGATAATTGCTTTATAATATTGTGATGGTGTCTGCCATACATTAACATATATCAGTCATAATTATATATATATATATATGTATCCCCTCCCTCTTGAACCTCCCTCCTCTCTCTCCCCCCATCCCACCCCTCTAGGTTGTCACAGAGTGCCCGGCTGGGCTCCCTGTTACACAGCAGCTTCCCACTAAGGGTCTGTTTATACATGATAGTGTATATATGTCAGTGCTATTTTCTCAATTTGTCCTACCCTCTCCTTCCCTTGCTGTGTTCACCAGATCATTCTCCATGTTTCTTTTGCGAATGTTCTACATCTGTGGTACACTTTTAAAACTGGAACACTGATGATTTTTAAAATATGTGTGTTTAATATATTAATAACTATTCCTTTTGCCATATTTGCCACATACCTATTATTTCCCAGTTTGCTGTTTGCCTTTTAAATAGTTTGCATGATATTTTGTATCCATTTTTCTTTTGTGAATCTTTCCATTGATTTTATCCTTAAAAAGTGTTTTTATTTCTTCCCCAAAAACAATATTTTAGTTTTGGAATGGTTTGGAAAGATGAGAATATTGTGATCAAGGTTGCCCTGGTCCTCAGTGTGTGAATACATGGCTCAAAAATGGAGCAGTTACTCTAACCCCACTACATTTCTAGTCCCAGGAAATGAGACATTCCCAGAGAAATGAATCATATTTCATGTCTGCTAAACAACAGAACTCAAGTAATCTACATCAAAATAGTTGGCCATAGAAACCTTCACAAATGAAAATTTTGCAATATCAGAAGCTAAGCCAAGTAAGAACCATCCCACATCACAAAGCCCAAAATGCTATATCAAATTACCAATTTTCTGTGTAATCTTGCTTTTTAGTTGTTTATCTAATGAAATACTCCTTTGTTTCACCCAGAGAAACTTCTGGTCTCAATCATAACTTCCTCCCTCCCTCCTCCCCTCCCTCCTTCCTCCCCTCCCTCCTTCCTCCCCTCCCTCCCTTCCTCCTTCACTTCCTTCCTACCAGTGTGCAGTATACGAATTTATTATGGACCTACAGTTGTTATCACAGGAAAATTAGGTATCCCTGGACTCTGAGAAGTAATGTAGGTAGAGGAATAAAACATGAATCAGGCATGGGCACTCACTTTTCTCCATGGTGTGGGTGATTGATTCATCCAATCTAGAGGAAGAATCACAGCGTGATACCCAGAAGAATATCTGGTCCCTGATGTATGGGTAATAGTAAAAGTCACTTTTTGAAGAACCTCTTCAAGGTCTTTATTAATGCTATTTCCTCCTTTCTCCCTCCTCTTTTCTCTAGCTTGGAGCAAGATGGCCCCTGTCCTGGACCCATGCTTCTAGGGACCTGCTCTTGTTTTCCTACACTCTCCCCATGGGATGAAGAATTCACAAGCCAAGAGGGTGCATACACCAAGAGCCTGCCCCTCTTCAAGACCGTGTTCCAGGAAATCAGGCAGAAGTCTCTTCCCTGAAGACCACAGGGCTCTTTTCAGAGCCTCTTGCCTGGTCCAGTCTCTCGTGTTGATGGTGTTCCTCTTAGGTCTGAGTGGTAGTCATGCAGGACTGTTTACAAGGGGTGTGGATGGAGCCAGGACTCACTGGCAGCTTATTTGTGTATATGAATGAATCCCCTGGTGGTGTGGGGACTGAGCCAGGATAGGAGGAGAAAGGGAGGGGAGTTGTGAACCAAAGGCCAGGATGGGTACCGATTCTCCTTGCATGATTGCCTCCTGGAACTCTGAGGAGTCCAAGAATACTTAATTTTACCAGCCCTGAACTTTCAGTTTGCTATGAAGACCTATCTGCTGAGGTAGGAAGATTTTGCATGTTTCACTTAATAGTCTGTTCACTTGATGTACAATAACTCACAACTTTAAAAAATCCAAACATACAATTTACGTATCTCTATTTGCCCTTTGGTTCCTGGCCCTGCAATGTTGGGGTGTGATTGTTTGCATCCATTCCTCCTTCTATTTTCTTTCTCTGCCTCTCTTCTCTTTTCAGCCCATCATCTCTTCTTTGCTTCTCTGAGCCATGTCACTGGGATTTGCTGACTTCTGGTATCGACCTTCAGAACTGGTGGTACTGTGGTTCTTTCTGCTCCCTTTCCTGCCCTGGATCATTTCCCCACCTTACTAGTCTGACAATCCTGTGCATAATGATAGCTATTTCTGAAGGATTAACAGAAACCTCTTGATGCCACTGACAACATTAATAAGTGAGCAGCTGAAGACACTAACCACCACTCACATAAGCTCAGGGTTGTCCCCCTCACTGTTTGTTCTGTTCCAACCATTGCCTCCCTCCACATGCCCTTCCTTTCTTATATCATCATGGGGAAATGTAGGTGGGAATTAGGACAGGCATACCTTTCTGGCCACACTTTGATTCTCATAAGACTCTAGAATGGTTTTCTTTATTCCCACTGCCAGGGTTTCCAGAAGCTGGTGGTTGTCAACTTTAACATGAATTAGAATCACCTAGCCTGGTGGGCTGCCATCTATGGGGTCACACAGAGTCGGACACGACTGAAGCGACTTAGCAGCAGCAGCAGCAGAGGGCTTTCTAAACCATGTCCAGGGCCCAATCCTCAGGGCTTCTGAATCAGTAGGCAGGAATGGGGTGGGCCAACCACGTGGCCCAAGAACTGTCTGGCTAACAGTTTCCCAGGTAATGCAGGTGCTACCTGTCCGGGTTGGCCTCTGAGTACTTCTGCTTCAGGTCATCAAGTTTTATTGGATTTTCCCTCTTTGGATCTCTGTTGCTAATGTGAAATCACTTCCAACTTGGGGTCCATGAGCAGACGAGCTGAGCTCAGACCCTTGCACAGAGGCCTGAAAAGTAACTTGGGGCACCAGCTCCCTAGCACACACCCCCTGCCCTGTGGACAGATGGCTGCTTGGTTAGCAATGGTAGTGGAGTCCTCCCACAGAGGCAACTTGAGCCTCAACTTGGCAGAATATGAAACAGCCTTGGCCATCCCTTTCTCTGCAAGTTTCTCTTTAATTGCAGAAATCTGGGTGGCCTTCGCACGAGTTGTTTGTACAGCCACGGAAAAGAGATAAGTTTGGTAACCTTGGAAAACCCGATCTCTTTTTTTTCCCAGCCTCCTGAGAAGCAAGGTCCAGAGGAACAAACACTGTGCGTGGGAAACCAGAGAGGGGCTCTGGAGGAGGGGACGGAAGAGGCCAGAAACGGGGTGGCTTTTCTGAAGAGTAAGTGTCTCCCCATCTGTCTAAACTGTGTCCTGCTGGGTGAGAGTTCGTTAGCTCTGGAATTCCATGAATGACAACAGTCTACATCTCCTCACTGAGACTCTAGGCCGTATTGCTTCTTACTAAGCTCTCATCACACAGAAAAGCAATCTTGGCTGTAAATGCTGTGTTCGAGCAGCCAGTCCAAAAAGGGCCCTTAAAGGGCACCTCTTGGGGATGTGCAGCTTGTAGGGACAAGGAATTCTCTCCTCTGTCAATACCAAACCACGTGGGCTTCAGGGCACTGACTTAAGCTGCTCAGTTACCAGCTGGAGTGCTCAGATCTAGTCATTACTTGCTCCACTTTCTCTTGCACAAACCTCTAGGCCAATCCTTGCCTTGGTTTGCCAACTCTACCTTCTCCAGGGGACTATTGTTATGAGTTGCTCCGAGTCTATCCCTGGTCATCATGCTGAGAGCCTCCTAGGCAGTGACACAGTTTCAGCTTCATAATAACAACAGTAGTAATAGGTGCTACTTAGTGAGCATCAATTCTGTATCAGGATCCCTGCCAAACATTTTGCATCCAGGACTTCACATAATCCCCACAATAATCCTAGGAAATGGGGCTTACCGTCCCAATCTATAGGGCTTCCC
Source organism: Bos mutus (assembly GCF_027580195.1). NCBI lineage: Eukaryota > Metazoa > Chordata > Mammalia > Artiodactyla > Bovidae > Bos > Bos mutus. Next base: position 30,974,582 of record NC_091636.1, on the reverse strand, counting down.
TGGTGGCTCAGAAGGTAAAGAATCTGCCTACAATGCAGGAGACCAAGGTTTGATCCCCAGGTAGAGAAGATCCCCGCCCCCCACCTCCCAAGAAGGGAATGGCTGTCCCAATCTACCGGTGAGGAAACTGAAGCTCAGGAATTAAGTGACTTTCCGAAGACCATACGGTCAACAAGATGTTTCAGTATAATCCAGATGGAAGCCCAAACTTGTGCCAGTGCCCCAGCTTTTATGTTATGTACTTGATAAATGTTTAAGTCAGTCTATGTATCTACATGGGCTTCCCAGATGGTGCTAGTAGTAAAGAACCAATGCAGGAGATGTAAGAGATGTGGGTTCGATCCCTGGGTTGGGAAAATACCCTAGAGGAGCAAATGGCAACCCATTCCGGTATTCTTGCCTGGAGAAGTCCATGTGCAGAGGAGTCTGCCAGGCTACAGTCCACGGGGTTGTAGAGTTGGACACAATTGAAATTACTTCACACGCATGTGCATATCTACATATGCAAAGACGAAACTCACTTAAGAGCTCCATTTCCTAACCAGACCAATTAACTGAATTCATATGGTACAGTCAATATTCAGCCACTACTCAGTTACGTTCATAATAGGAGGTAGAATGAGTGGAAATGGAAACTATGGATAACCCACTGTGACTGTGATGAGATTTTGCTGCCAGATACATGGAAATTTGGTGTAACGAACATGGTGGCTGGCCCAAGGGTCATAGCAGTTAAAGTCAAGCTCTCCTTTTTCTTGGAGTGCTTGCAGCTCCTATTTTTTTCCTGCAAACCTGTCTCTGCCACCATTCCAGGTTGCACACGACAAGCTTCACTTCTTCCCCAAGCAAATCTCATGCTCTTAACATTGTCTTGTTGGCTTTTCCCTGGGAGTGTGTGTGTTTATGGTCACCGGCAGATGGAAGGAGATGATCCAGATGTGAGAATCAGCACCTGCGTGTGATGATTCCTTCTTGCTCTGGCCAGAAAGGACATGTGGGTTACAAGGCTGGACTAGACCCTGTTAACACAGCTGTCTCCAACACCAAGTTCCTAAGGTCAGAATCAGCCTCGAGAATATCTTACCAACTGGAGAGTTTCATTCTGTGCAGTTCCCTAAAACCTTCTCACATGTATGCTTTTAACCTATAATCATTTATGGGCATAATAATTCCATGAGCTTACCTCTAGTCTTCTTTTGTTAAAATTCACTTTAGCCAAGTCTTTCAACCTTGTTGAGATGCCCTGGAAGACATGTGTTAAAATGAAAAATTTTCCTGGTTTCAGATGCAGAACACCTAGGTTTGAAACCCAGGTCTGTCGTTTATTAGATTAGAAATGATTTCAACCAAGTTGGTACACTGAGCTTACATGTACCATTTACATGTACCACTGGGTGGAATCCTCCACCCTAGTCTGAATGCACACAAATGCTATTAAAATTAAGGAGTTTAAAATACCTGGTTGAATTCAAAAGCGAGAGAAGGAAATTTCAAGAAGCAGTGATAAATAGAGAGTCATAGTGGAGAAAGAGCAGAAGCCACATGGCCTGGGGTGACCCACACAGCAGATGTGTGGCTTAGAGGAAAAGGTTTGGAACTGACATGGGAAGGGCTGTTGACTGATACCATGAGTCAGAGGGAGATAGAACTGGCTTCTCAGAACAAAGCTGAGAACCAAAGATTTTCTCCTGAATAAGGACAAGAAAGTCTCCACCTCATCCCTAGGGTGACACAGACATGGGCTCCTTGCCCTGGACCATGAGTGGAAACCGTTAACTGAGAGAGTGTCGAACCCCAATTATATGGTGCATGATGACCCCTGGGGCCTGAATGCTTATATTAATGCAGACTGTGGAAATTTCTGTCAGTCTTCCTCTTAGAATCAAGGAATGGAGCCAGGTCACAGGGACGCCTTTAGTTCTTATTCCAAATGTTAAGGAAACAACCAAATAACTACCCAAGGCAGCTGTGAAAAGACAACTTGCATTTCAAAGGCAGCTGCAGTGCCCTATCTTCTTGTTTAGGGCAGGACAGAACTTTGATCTTCTCTTCAGTGTTACTTCCTGTTTACTTCTCATGAGTTTCTGTGTCTGCCTCTTTCCCGTTTCTCATCAATAACCAGCACATCTTCTACCAGTTGTGCACTCCCTAAGGTCAAAGTGATTGATGACTCTGGGAGACGAGGGCAGGGAGATGCTTAGTTCAAAATAACCTTCCAGAGTGGCTAGAGAATGTTTTAGCTAGGGTGCTTTTGGGTTTTGGGAATTGAAATCTTTTCAAGAAAGTTCAAATGAATATGAGGTATCTTACTGTGATGTTGGAGAAGACTCTTGAGAGTCCTTTGGACTGCAAGGAGATCCAATTAGTCCATCCTAAAGGAAATCAGTCCTGAATATCCATTGGAAGGACTGATGCTGAAGCTGAACCTCCAATACTTTGGCCACCTGATGTGAAGAACTGACTCATTTGAAAAAACCCCGATGCTGAGAAAGATTGAAGGTGGGAGGAGAAGGGGACGATAGAGGAGGAGATGGTTGAATGGCATCACAGATTCGATGGACATGAGTTTGAGCAAGCTCCAGGAGTTGGTGACGGACAGGGAGGCCTGGCGTGCTGCTGTCCATGGGGTCCCAAAGAGTCAGACATGACTAAGGGACTGAACTGAACTACAGGATGCAAAGGAATCCTACAGAAACACACATATAAGAAGGACAGTGGGCCTTCTTCAAATTGGAAAAATCACTGGAAGACTGCATCTTATTTTCCTTGTCTTCGCATGTTCATTTCATCTTTCTTTGTCTGCAGACCCTTTTTCTGATTCATCCATCAACTTACAGAAGCAGTTAACATGGCCACCTGCAATAGCCATTCCATTCTCTGAATCTAAATGATCTTCTACTTCCTGTTCCCAGTTAATTGGCCCAACCTCTAGGTCCCAACTCCAAGTCTGAAAGAGTAGATCCGATCTCTTCACTTGGATCAGGTGCCATCCCAGTCTAATAACGTGGCCACAGTTGGGAGCTGGGAAGATGTGAGGGGGGAGGAGAAATTTCTGAGAGATATATGTGTTGGACAATCTCTTTAAAAAGATGTAGATGGGAGAAAATTTTGAGTATAGGTGGAAAGATGTAAGGCCAGAAAGCACTCTGGTCCAGTCTGAATATGAATCAAAGTCATGCCTCCATTCGAACCCAGTATGGCCAGCCTTTCAATGATCCCAACTGGCCGAGGAATCCACTTTTCAGTTCAATTTCTTTGTTGAGTGATGAGCCACTGGAAATAAGCTGAGAAGGAGGGCATCTTTAAAATGACCATATCAGCTTCCTCTTAAAGATGGTCACCACATCAAGGGGCTTTGCCTTTCAAGAAAGCAATTTATTTTTGTGAAAGATCATGGATCCTCCACTTGGAAATGTTTTGAATTACAGTTTCTTATTCAATTTAGGCTTAAGAAAACATTTTGCATTTCTGAGCATCCTCACTTTCAAAGCATGTCTCTTGAGGTTGAACAATTATTCTCTTATTTTTTAGGTACTAGTAAAAGGAGAAAGGAATTGAGGACTTTTGACCACACAACGTGTAAGAAAGAAAGTGTTACAGCGTTTGTGTTTTCCCGACTGGCTTTCGGGACCATGGTCCCTTTTAGAGCGACACTACTGTCTTGCCCTGTGACATCCTCCCAAAGAGCCTGAATCACTGCATGCACCATAATGATGGTGGATTAGGTGACTGAACGAAAGCTGTGAGGTAATTAAAACAGGTGGAGAAATAGTAATAACAACAGCCCTCACAGTCATCAGTGGCTACCTATAAGAATTCCCTAGCATCTTCTATCCATTACATTATTTAATCCTCTCTACAAAACTCCACATATGGCATCATCTTATTACATAGGGAAAGCTTAGATTATTTGATTATCTTTGTTCTTGCATCCTTTTTTTTGTTGTTGTTCTTGCATCCTAACAAGGCAACTTAGGTTGTATCTATACGATGCCCAATAGCTAGTTAAATCAAAGCAATTTTGGAATCATATATGCAAAGTTGTTTGTAGAACTAGTTTTTATTTGTGTTAGAATGTCTTTGCGTAAATAATCCAGTGATTATTATTCATTATCATTATTTACAAATTATCATCTTCCCATCTCAGCACAAATTAGAGGCTTTACTACAAGGCTTGTGGAGGAAGTACCCTACCAGCTAATTCAACGCAATACATAATATTTAGTCCATTAAACTACAGGCATGATCAGTGTCCCATAAAAGCAACTAAAGAAGAGGAGTTTGTGGCTAGTTATATGTAAAAATCAATGTGTACGTTCCAATGAGTTGTATAAAAACAGTAATAGTGTGGCCATTTGTTCCCCCACACAGTGTAACACAGACAGATCTTTAAGGCCAGTGTTCCAAAGTGCCCAAGTCATTCTTTAACCAATTTAAATAAAAAAAGGAGTTTCTCACTACTAATAAAAATATTATGATTGCCCATTCAAAGCTGCATCATTGATCACTGTGTTCTAGTAAATACTTTACATTTCATTAATATTCATTGGGTTGACCAAAAAGTTCACTTTGGTTTAGCCATAAGATTTTACAGGAAAGCTCAAATGAACTTTTTGGGCAACCCAATACAATGGCACTAATGATGTTCTCCACTTGAGTGAGGCTTGAGTTAAGAGTACTTTCAAGCATTACACTTACCTTATTTTTAAAATTTCCAAGTCTATTGTTCACATCAAACCTCTGTAAAGTATCTACATCAGTCTGATTTACTGGACAAAAAGAAAGTTGGGAACTTAGCGTTTTGAGTTGTTATTGATGTTACCTGGGATTTCTAATGGAACCTTAATCTTCTGCCCTTTGGGGGTCTATAGATTTGAAATGGGACTAAAACTTGTTTTCTAAATAATGTATTCTTCTTCCCTCATAATGCAAGTATTACACTAATGTCATTGTGCAGGAGACATTTCTTCCCTTACTTCACCAGAGTAAGGATGCTACAGAGAACAAAGACTTTGGGGTCAGATAGAGCAGGCTTTAAATCTGGGGTCGAGCACTTACTAGTTTGAGACCTTGGTCAAAGCAAATTCTCTGTGAGCTTCAATTTCCTCATCTGTAAATTAGAGATGACAAGTGATAAGACAGGAATAAAATAATCTAGCAATATGCCTGGCTTAAAAGGAAATAGTTTTACTCACCTATTTATATTAGGTAAAATGTTGTTATCAACAGTTTCTAATGGGCTGGAGAAAAAAATATGTCTCCTTGAAATATTTCCATGAAACAGAGTGCATGAAATATTACTGCTTTCTTTGTTCAGGCATAGTGAATAAAGTGATTCTTCTTGTTTTTCCTGTGTTTCTTCTATTCGCTCTTTTGTTCATTTCTTCACTGGACACAAATTGATTACTCATTAAGTTTTAGGAATAGTTGAGAAAAACTAATGCAGGGAGGTGTGTAGAGGTGGGAGTATCTCTCAATGATATAATAACATCAGAGAATTTAGCTTTTCTTTTTATTAAATAAATACTATAATAAATATAAATTTTAAATGACACTTGGCACAAATCCAGGCAGGTGACCTAGGATTGGGTGGGGGAGCGGGGGTTGTTGGTGCATTAGTTTAAATCCTCCACTTTCAAGAATGAGTTTTGTTATCTTTAGTCAGCTATCAGTGTGCTTTGACTTCCTGGTCAGTAGATTTTTGGTGCTGAGTGTCAAATTTTTAAAAGTGGTTAGAGCAAAGAGTAGGGATGCAGAGTCTGTTATTTTCAATGAAGCAGCTGTTAATGTTAATTATCAGGACAGTAACTTCATATAATTCCTATGTCGTTGTTAGAATAAACATGATCCCTCCAGATACAGAGGGTCATTTAACTTATTCATTTAACTTGTCATTTAACTTATTCATTAGTATTTTGGAGTGCTGTTGAGCCATTTTGCAGATGACTCTGCTGAAACTGATCAAGGTTTGTTTTTGGAGAATGGCTGAAAGGGCCAATGGAAAATGAAAGTCACCGCTGTGCACAGATATAACTTGTCCATTAGCTACTGTCCCTGAGTATTGGAAATGATCTCATAGTTAGAACAAATCCTCAGGAGTAGACGGGAGTAGTAGGACTTTATTCATTGTTTACTGCTGTCTGCTGTCCTCTCAAACCAAGCCCTTGGTTGTCAAGTTTCTAGGTCAGAGAAGGGGCAGCAGTGCCTTGCCTGTAGGCCCTCCCTCCTTTGTACTCTGAAGGAACAGCTTCAAGGCCCCTGTGTTTAAAGGACACATCAGTTCTTCCACAACTGAGAACATGTTTAGGACCATTCAGGTCACAGGGCCTGTTGTGGCTGAGATGTGAGACAAAACAGCCCCCTCTGTGGGAACCAGTTATGTCGTCCTTCTTGCCTTTTAGAGTCATTAATAGCACACTAAACAATTTGGAATGTCCTGTCAGTGACTCAGCTAGGTTTTATTGTTTTGTTTACTTGGCTTTTCAGCTTCAGCCTCTTCAAATCTTATTTTTTAAAATGCTCCTTCCTAAAAATTTACACAGTTCAGTTCCAAAAAAAAGAAGCAAACCAACCTAGAAAATTTTTCCTTAATTTGGGCAAGGTCCATCTGACTGTCAGTGTACTTGCCTATCGTAGGTGGGCATTCTCCTATACACTGAGTCACACGCACACATACACTCCACTGAACCTGGAGGTCGGTGACTCCCAAAGCAGACATACATTGCATTAGAAATGATAGGAGATCTGGAAAAGTGTCTACAGCTGTTCAAGTTTATTCTGTATAGCATGTTTTAGTAGTTATTTTCATATCCTTTTTTAAAAATAATTTTATTGTGGTAAAAGTCGCACAGTATAAAACATACTATTTTAACTGTATTTAACTATACAATTCAATGGCACTAAGTACATTCACACTGTTGTTCAACTTTCACCATCATCCATCTCCTGAATTTTTCACTTTCCAAGCTGAAACTTTGTCCCCATTAAACACTCAGTCCCCCTTGCCCCTTCCTTCCCTCCTCACCAGCACCGCCCCCCGTTCTGGGCCCTGGTATCTGCCAGTACACTTTCTGACTCTATGAATTTGACTATTCTAGGTACCTCATATCGGTGGAATCAAACAGTATTTGTCTGCACCTACTAGGTATTAGAATGCATTTTTAAGGTTTACTTAAAATATGTCCTACAAACAGATTGTACCCTTTCTCCCTACTGTTCTATACAGTAGGATCTCATTCATTATCTATTTTATACAAGGGGGAAAAGAGGGGTGCAATAAGCTGGGAGATTGGAATTGACATGTATACACTTTTAAAGTTTGACATCTGTCTTTGGTGCCTGAGTATTAAGATCTACCAAATGACTAGGATGGGACAAACTGGTAGGACATGAGTGATGGAGAGGAAGAGGAGTCAAAGTGCAAAAAGCAGGACTTAGTCTTAAGGACTAGCTGGCCAGGAGGCCCAGGTCCTCAGCTCAGGTATGCCATGAATCACCAGGGTAAACAGTGATGCGTCATCTCCGGGGCGCGTTGTTCTCATTTGTATGGGAGAGCTGGTCCAGACTGGGTGCTGACCCACCAGTGTCTGTGACTCAGTTAGCCTACTACCTACTGTTGTTCATCACTCAGTCTTGTCCAGCTCTTTGTGACCCCATGGACTACAGTGCGCCAGGCTTCCCTGTCCTTCACTATCTCCCGGAGTTTGCTCAAATTCTTGTCCATTGAGTCATTGATGCCATCCCATCTCATCCTCTGTCACCCCCTTCTCCTCTTGCCCTCAATCTCTCCCAGCATCAGAGTCTTTTCCAAGGAGGTGGTTCTGCATCAGGTGGCCAGAGTATTGGAGTTTCAGCTTCAGCATCAGTCCTTCCAGTGAATATTCAGGGTTGCTTTCCTTTAGGATTGACTAGTTTGATCTCCTTACAGTCCAGTAAGTCCAGCTGTACTGGCACACAGCCACAGCCACTTACGTAGGTATTGTCAGTATCTTCTTTCCCACTACAAGGGCAGAGGTAAGTAGCTGCTAAATAGACCTTACGGCCTGCAAAGCTCAAGATATTTACCATCTCATCCCTTACTGGAAAAATTTATTAATCAGACCTAAAATATTTCTACAATTCAAACTCTAAACACTATAATTCCTCTATATCTTGAACTAATCTTTTTTTTTTTTTTCCCCTGAGTGTTTCTCTGTGTCTTGTGGATTGGATATGTACTTATGTTTCCTCTGAAGGCCAAGACATAACCATTTGGCAGTAAATAGGACTTGAAAGCAAAGAATCAGACCCTCAATGGAAAGGAAGGTAAGATGGAAAATGGTGGGAAAGCTGGATTTGGTGAGATGGGAGAGGAGCGCTCAGAACACCCTGGGCTGCATTACGGTTGTGTAATGGGGCCGTTCCCACTCAGCAACGTTCGTGGAATGAGGCTGGACCGGCTGGTTGGCAGAGGGGTTTCCCCTTTGGGAGATGCTACTGATGATTCACACATGTGTGGGTTGACTGCAAAGAGGGGGAGGAGGGTTCAGAGGGAGAAAGAGAGAAGGAGGAAGGAAAGGGATGGGCGAGTTAAGACACCAAGATGCCTAAGCATTTATCCGGGCTTTGTGCTTGGCCCTCTGGGTCTACAAAGAACAATAGGACGTGTTCCCCACACTGAGAAGCTTAGCTTTAAACCAGAGTTTAAGGACAAGGGGAGAGCTTCGGGTAGAATGAGAAAAACGTACCATAAGGAAGAGAAGAGCAAGATGGATGGAATTAGTTTTTGAGAAAAATATTTAGGAAAATGCTTAGACTATCCAAGTCCTACATTTTATACTTAAATCCTAACAAGTTTGGGAATGTTAATGTTAAAAATTTCTGCTGAAAATAGGCACATTTTCCATACTTCTCAGCCTAGTAAACAAGATCCTTTGTGATCTATTTATTTCTTACTTCTCCAGCTTTCTCTCTCATCTCTGTACCATTCCTGGTCCATGTCTCAGTCACACTGAACCTTTCCTTTTTCTTTTTTTTTAAAATACTACAGACCTGCTCTTGGCTCTAGGTCTTGGCCATGCTGATCCTTCTGACTAGAATTCCCTCCAGGTTGAGTCTCCTCTTCCTATTTCAAAGGAATTCCTACTTGCTCTGCAGATCTTCACTCCACCTCTGCATGATCTCTGAACCCCAGGTCTAGGTCATGTTCCCATTTATATTATTTCAATATCAGATATTTTCCCTATCATACTGCATGATAATTTCCTGTTACTTAAAAAAAATTAGTCTGGGTCCCCTCAGAAGCAGACTCTGGGACAAAGAAGTGTAGTTTAGTTGGGATATGATTTTGTATGTGCTGTGTTAAGTTACTTCAGCTGTGTCTGACTCTTTGCAATGCTATAGTCTGTAGCCTGCCAGGCTCCTCTGTCCATGGGATTCTGCAGACAAGAATACTGGAGTGGGTTGCCATTTCCTCCTCCAGGGGATCTTCCCAACCCGGGGATCAAACTTGCATCTCCTGCAGCTCCTGCATTGTCAGGCGGGTTCTTTACCACTAGCACCACCTGGGAAGCCCCATATTCCATCTCTAAGATATATCATAAAATTAACAGTCTCAGTCAATAGGTAGCAAAGGCCACTGATGGTAGATGCCATAAAGAAAAAGACTAGCATTTCTGACTAAGGCAAAATTAAAACTTCAGCACAACAAAAATACTACAAGCTAAATTAGGAAAAGTTAAAACTGAGAAACTATTACAGTGTTATGAGAGAAAAATAATTGGTATTAATACATAAAGAACTTACAACTAAATTAGAAGGGATGGGGGAACTGGGATTATAAACAGTTAATCCCCAAAGGAGAAAAACAAGCTATCAAAAATAAAAGAAAAATGTTTAGTTTCTCTAATAATGTATTTAATAAAATAATGATTTACCATTCAATATTTGCCTATTAAAACAGTGAGACATCATTTATTTTGCCTATCGGATTGGTGAAGTCTAAAAAGAATTATTGTGAAACTTCTCTGGTGGCTCAGATAGTAAACAGCCTGCCTGCAATGCAGGAGACCCAGGTTTATCCCTGGGTTGGGAAGATCCCCTGGAGAAGGGAATGGCAGCCCACTCCAGTATTCTTGCCTAGAGAATTCCATGGACAGAGGACCCTGGCAGGCAACAGTCCACAGGCTCACAAGGAATCAGACACAACTGAGCAACTAACACACACATATACAAAGACTTATGATACCACATTGGTCAGAGCATGGGGAAATGTGCTTTCACACCGCTGGAGGGAAGATAGATTGGTACAATTTTTCTGAGGTGTAGTTTGGCAACAGGCATGGAAAGCCTTTGAAAGAATGACCTTTGATTTAACAGTTCCTTATCTGGGGAATTTTACTATGAAAATGTATGGGCATTTATCGCTAGTATTATTTATATTAGAAAACCGTGGAGTTGGCAGTGGTGGTTAACAATAGAATACTGTGTCATCTCAAAAATTATTTTTTATATAACTCCATAAGTAGAAAGAGGCTCATAGTGTATTTTTCAGTAAAAAGGCATATGGCAGTTCAAAACAGTAAATGTAATGTGATTTTATATGAACATATAGTTGCTGCTGCTGCTGCTGCTAAGTCGCTTCAGTCGTGTCCGACTCTGTGTGACCCCATAGACGGCAGCCCACCAGGCTCCCCTGTCCCTGGGATTCTCCAGGCAAGAACACTGGAGTGGGTTGCTATTTCTTTCTCCAATGCATGAAAGGGAAAAGTGAAAGTGAAGTCGCTCAGTCATGTCCCATGTCCGACTCTTCGCGACCCCATGGACTGCAGCCTACCAGGCTCCTCTGTCCATGGGAGTTTCCAGGCAAGAGTACTGGAGTGGGGTGCCATTGCCTTCTCCGGAACATATAGTAATCTCCTCTTATTCATGGGGGATAAGTCCCAAGGCCCTCAGTGGATGCCTATATCGCAGATAGTACTGAGCTCCACGTGTACTGTGTCTCTTCTTTCATATTTACCTGTGATAAAGTGTAATCTACAAATTAAGCACTGTAAGAGATTAACAACAGTAACTAATAATAAAATAGAACCATCATAACAACATACTGTAATAAAAATTACATCAATGTAGTCTCTCCCTCTCTCTGAAAGTACCTTATAGTACAAATTTAATGCATTTCCCGTTTACCACGCATTGTGTTCATAACTTTTGCAATTTGAGGAGCACCAGCAAATCTAGCACAATTTTCTTTTTCTTTCTTCACAACGTCACTGACAGAAGATTCATTTTCACTATGTATCTTATCCATCTCAGCATATGATTGATTGCTTGTCTTTCCTTATCAAGCTAGGAACTTTCCCCTTTTCACTTAAAGGAAGTGCTTCACGGTTTCTCTTTGGCATATTTGAATTACCAGCATCACTACTTTTGTGCATTGGGGCCATTAGTTAGTAAAATAAGGGTGATTTGAACACATGAGTTGCAATCTCACAATAGTCAATCTGATAACCCAGGAGGCTGCCAAGTGACTAAGGGGCAGAGTATGCTGGACAAAGGGACGATTCACAAGCGTGGGAGGGACGGAGTGGGACCACACAGATTTCATCACCCTATTCAGAATGGGGCACAATGGAAAACTTATCATTTATTTCTGAAATTTTCCATTAGTATGTTCAGATCCCAGCTGACCGCAAGTAACTGAAACCTTGGGAAGCATAACCATGGATAAAGGAAGACCTGTATTTCCATGTAGTACATATAGTCCAGGGAGGGGGAAAAAAAAAAGATGAAATGCTGTACATCCAAATTTTATCAGATGTCACCTCAAAAAATATGATTATGGATTTTCTGTATTAGACTCTTTTCATCAGTGTATGCTAAGGTTTCTTTAATGAATGTATTCATACAATTTTTTAAAATTCTGAAGGTACATGTGACATTCAAACTTTTAAAAATGCATGTTTTTCAATTTTATTTTTAAAAGTGATTTCTTGTCTTTATTTGGCTGCACTGGGTCCTGGCTGCAGCACGCAGGATCTTGTCTTTGTTGTGGCACGCAGGATCTGTAGTTGCCGCATGTAGCTTCCCGTTCCCTGAGCAGAGATTGAACCTGGGCCCCCTGCTCTGAGAGTGTGGAGTCTTGGCCACTGGACCACCAGGGAAGTCCCTAAAGATGCACTTTTAAGTGACAAAAGAGTACATGGATATATTCTAATTGTGAAAATTCTGGTGATGCAGTAATTATAAATAGTATACACACAAATATATAGTATATATAACTATATATGTTATATAGTATGAATATAAACATATAACGTAAAATCCTCCTTCACCACTTAATTATTTTCCAAAGACGAAAAAAATAAGGCAAGGTTTCCTCACCTTTCAAAAACTCAATCCAGATAAGCTAAACACACACCAGTGGATTTAGTACCTGAACACACTGCAGACATTGCTCATTATCTTAGTTGACTGGGCCTGTCATAGCAGAAGTGGCAGGCCTGGTTCACTCTGACCTGAGTTTCTGCCTACAAGTGTAGCTGGTCACATGTGACCCTGGAACCTTGTAATTCCACCCAGAAAAACACATTTGTTGACAGATCGGAAGGAAGATAGCGTGAGGTAGAGAAAGTTTGAACACAAGACTCAATCCTGGAATTGAAAGGCCGGCCCTGCTTCTGAAGTCCTACTTCAGAAGAGGTGCTACTTAGATGGAAGCCTTAGGACTGAAAATCTTCTCCCAGAAGGCTGACAGGTGCAAGATTCAAGTCAAATTTCACATCACATTCAACCCGAGCTGTTCCTATAAAGCTCTAACAAAATCAGCACTTTTTCCAACAGTGGTGAAGCTTTAAGAAAGCTTTTCTTGTCTCTCTCACTTGTCTCCCTGCCTTTGCATTTACAGAGCTCACCAGCAAAAAAAGTCTGCTTGCATATGAATGTCTCCGAGTGTTTTCATTACTGTGTGAAAACCAATATTATTTTAGTTCCGCTGATAAGGATCTATTTGTGTATATAATCTCTTCCTAGGAAACCTGGAATTTTTTTTGCCTCCTCATACAAAGGGATGACTTGACTCTCAAAGAGGACAAAAGGTTTTTTTTTTTTGGCTACTTCAAGTGGCATGTGGGATCTTTTTTTATTTTTTAAAAATTTGTAATTGAGGGCTAATAGCTTTACAACATTGTGCTGCTTTCTGCCACACATCAACATGAATCTGTCATAGGTATATATATTTCCCCTCCCTCTTGAACCTCCCACCCACCTCCCACCCACCTCCCACCCCATCCCACCCCTCTACGTTGTCACAGAGCTCCCTGAGCCATACGGCAAATTCCCACTGACTACCTATTTTACGTATAATAGTGTATATGTTTCTGTGCTACTCTCTCCATTCATTCCACCTTCTCCTCCTAGCGCCTGTGGCCATGAGTCTGTTCTCTATATCTGCGTCTCCATTGCTGCCCTGCAAATAGATTCATCAGTACCATCTTTCTAGAGTCCATATACATGAGTTAATATATATATTTTTCCTCTTTCTGACTTACTTCACTCTGTGTAATAGGTTCATCCACCTCATTAGAACTGACTCAAATGCCTTCCTTTTATGGCTGCATAGTATTCCATTGTATATATGTACCATAGGTTCTTTATCCACTCATCTGCTGATGGACATTCTAGGTTGCTTCCATGTCTTAGCTGTAGTAAACAGTATTCAGCTACAAAGAACACTGGGGTACATTTTTCTTTTTCAGTTATGGTTTCCTGATTGCTGGGTCATATGTTAGATTTATTCCTAGTTTTTAAAGGAATCTCCATACCATCTTCCATAGTGGCTGTATCAATTTACATTCCCACCGACAGTGCAAGAGGGTTCTCTTCTCTCCAACCCCTCTCCAGCATTTATTGTTTGTAGATATTTTGATGATGGTCATTCTGATCAGTGTGAGGTGATATCTCATTGTAGTTTTGATTTGCATTTCTCTAATAATGAGCAAAGTTGAGCCTCTTTTCATGTGTTTATTAGCCATTTGTATGTCTTCTTTGGAGAAATGTCTGTTTAGATCTAGGAAGACACAATTTTGACCATCAGAATCCTCACCTTCTGTCTCTGCTCCCTTAGTGCACATTCAGGACACATTTAATTTCTCTATGCTTCATTCTCCTTGAATATAAAGTGAATACAGAAGGATAGAAGACTCTAATAATATTATTGGGGGGAAAATAGAACAATTTTCTGGATGTTTTTATTACAAGGTACTAAGAAACTTCAGGGCAGTTCAAAAGAATGAAGACATACAAGGGGTTATAAGTGTTTTAGGAAATAGTAGCAATTGGGCAGAAAGGGCTGTAAAACCAATAGAACCAATGAGCATTTTTATTGTGGTCTGCCACTCCTAAGAGAAAGGGCTTCCCAGGTGGTGCTAGTGACAACCTGCCTGCCGATGCACGAGACATAAGAAACATAGGTTTGATCCCTGGGCTGGGAAGATCCCCTGGAGGAGGGCATGGTAACCCCCTCCAGTATTCTTGCCTGGAGAATCATGGACAGGGAGCCTGGCAGGCTACAGCTCATAGGGTCATGAAGGGTTGGACATGACTAAAGCAACTTAGCACTCATGCATGCGGTCCTCAGGGAAAAGTCTTTTTTTGCTGATGCCATTAGTTTATATCTTCTGACACTCACTGCCAGACTATAATATTGACTTTCGAGAATCAATTACCTTTTGGCCTTTTAAGCATGTCTACAATAGATACATGTCAGCCCTCCCACAATCCTCCAGTCCTGCACACTGGTCTGTGTCTACATGCAACACAGAACATTTTCAAATGCTGGGCTGACATCTGGTCTCTCCTCTGCATTGGAGAGCAGCCTAGTGTGAATACAGAGAGCATGAGCTTTGGTGCAGGCTGGTATTTGAGTGCCAGCTCTGATGCTTGTGAGCTATTTCCTTTCTGAAGGCTCCCTAGCATCTCTGTTTCTCATGTATAAAATGTTGTTTAGCCGCTAAGTCATGTATGACACTTTTGTGACTCTATGGACTGTAGCCCACCAGGCTTCTCTGTCCATGAGATTCTCCAAGCAAGAATGCTAGAGTGGGTTGCCGTTTCCTCTCTCATGGGATTTTCCTGACCCAGGATTGAACCCGTGTCTCCTGCATTGGCAGGCAGATTCTTTACCACTGAGCCACCAGGGAAGCCCTGCATAACATGGGGTGATGATAATAAACTGTGTGATAAATCTCATAGAACTGTGCGATGATTAAATAAAAGCCTACATGTACAGTTCTCAGTCTGGGGCCAGGTAAGTGGACAACATTCTATAAACGTTAGGTCCTAAAACCTCTTTGCCAGACTGTAAGACAGTGACGTCCCTCCCAAGGGTCTGCAATGCTGATTCCCATTCATCTCAGCTTCTGGCCACTCTATGGAATGATCACTTAAGATCATTGATCACTTAAGGCCACCTCCCCTCTTCAGTTTTGCCAATGGAAACCAGGGCCAGAGAAGGATAACCTTCCTTGCAGATACAGGTTATCCTCCTTTTGCTGAGGTTGGAACACGTGTTCCTCTGTGGGGCAGCGGGATCTCATTTTGCGTCTCTTGGCCTTTCCTCCCCTGCTTTCTCTGACCCCATGGCTCTTCCTCACTCATCCAGTCCACTTGCTGGTTAGTACTTTCATGTATTTTCACTCACCCTTGCTTTGGGGTTTGACTCCAGGGAATTGGTCTCTGTAGGAAGGGACCCCCTCCTATTCCAGGACCCCCAAAAAATGATTCTGGCTGGTCGTTTGATGCCTGAAGACGTCTTAGGTGACGCTAACTAATGGCACAAGCAGTTAGATATGCAGCATGTTCTGTGTCCAAGTTCCCCAGCCATGTAGATTCTGGGACATGGACAAGCCTTGGCAAATGTTTGACTTGGCCCGCAGCTTGATGCCACGCTGCTGCCCTGTTTTGTTTGCCAGTCTCCTGAATAAAGAAAGAGGCAGGACAGCTTCTGGTACTGCCAATCAGGCCTTAAACTTTCCATCCTGTGTGAGCAAGTCTTGGTCTCACAGCTCCCTTTTAAATTAAAATAGTCAAGTGGTTAAATATTCATGCTTTGCTTATTTCAGTATATTTAATTTATTACATATCACTTTTCCAGAGTTTTATATAAACTTGCCCGAGGACTTTATTTTTTTCAGTTTAAATTCTGGCAGAACGTTCCCTTTTCCTTGGCAGAGTGTTGATTAGTTAAAGAAAATAAAAAAGTCTACCTAGCTAAGAAGATAATATCTTATTTTATATAACAGATTCTTCTTGTACTTAAAAAAATAATATTCTGGTCATTATCAGCATCATTAATTAATTTTCAGTGATTATTAATGTGGTGCTCCATATAAGGTATCTTAAAACGTCTGCTTCATTTTATTCCCAAGGCTGGAAACCACTGCCTCAGCATGTCTGCCCACATTGTCTTTTCCTTTAGGATGCTGGAAATGAAGTTTTTTTTTTCTTTTCATTTCTCCCACTGGTTAAAATGGAATCCTATCGTCCCCTCTCCCTCTTTCTGCAGAGCAAGTCTTCACCAAATTCTGTCTTACAACTGTCTCAGTCTGGAAGTGGTGATAGGAGGTTATTTCTCAGATCTGAATAGTAGGCTAACTCTTCTCTTTCAAAAGCCTTCCTCATCCTCATAGCCAGGGTTTGGGGAAGCCAAAGTGTTATATAAACACAGACATAACTGAGGCTGGATTGAGGCTCAGAACTCATACGTTGCACATTTAAAACAAAAGACTGACAACAATCAATTGGAACTGAAAATCTGTATAGGAGAGCTTCAAACTATGGCACTTGGAGGCATGTTTTTCTTTTTAAAAATGTCAGATGGCCCTGTTGTACCTGATTGTGAAATCTGTGAATAATGATTCCTTGACTATCGGGAGCTAATTAAAAGTTACCATGCGTTGTTGTCCCCTGCGCACTGCCCCCATCCCCGCCCCAACACACACACCATCACTCGCACTGCCTCTTCCCACCACCCACACAGCATCTGTTAGAACCTAAAAATGAGTTTCAGTATTAGCCTAAGAAAATAACAAAACAAAGTTAGACGTTTAAATTAACTGCCAAAGAAGAAATCATATGTCACCTCTCTGTTTCAGAACATTATATAAGCAGCAACAGAAGAAAGAAAGAAAAAGGAATGAAGAAGGGAGGAGGGATAGAGGGGGGTGTGAAGAGGAGGAGGATGGGAAGGAAGGGAGGAAGGAAAGACAGAAAAACTAAGTAGAAACTTTAGAAATGTACAAGAACTATAGGAAGGAAATTTCAGGAGTTACTGTAGAACATAAAACAAGAATTTTAATAATAGAATGAGGATGGGAACAAGTAATATTTTTAAAAGGCAACTTCCAAATTAATTTATAGTCATTTAATCTTAAATGACATTTTTACAGAACTTGAAAAGCTATTATTAATTCTATATCTAGAAGACTAATTTGTTAAGAATAATAAATGTATTCTTTAAAAAATTAATAAAGGGATATTTGTATTGCCTGATATGAAATTTAAAAGATGTGATAGTGAAAACAGTGTTTACTAATACAAGAATAGACTAATGAATAAGAAGAAACTCAGAAACATATACATAGATACAAATATTTTATATGTGATAGAGATGACATTTCAGACAAGTAAGAAAATAATGGATATTTGTTGTTTTAGGAAAACAGTTTCGTGGGGTGTTGTATTAGTTTCCTGTGACTGCAGTAATGAATTAATCGCAAAGTTGGTGACTTAGAACGACAGAAATTTATTCTCTCAGATTTAGAGACCAGAAGTTGGAAATCAGCTTTAATGAGTCAAAACCAAGATGTTGGGCTTCCCTAGTGGCTCAGTGGGAAAGAATCTGCCTGTTAATGCAGAAGACACAGGTTTGATCCTTGATCCAGGAAGATCCTGCCTGCCTTGGAGCGCCTAAGCCCGTGTGCCACAACTACTGAGCCTGCGCTCTAGAGCCCGGGAGCTGCAACTCCTGAAGCCGGCACATCGGAGAGCCTGTGCTCCGCAACAAGAGAAGCATTGCAATGAGAAACCCACGCACTGCAACTAGGGAGTAGCCCCCCCACTTGCTGCAACTAGAGAAAAGCCCAAGTAGCAACAAAGACCCAGCACAGCCAAAAACAAATAAATGAATATTTTTAAAAAACCAAAGTGTTGGCAGGCCTCACTTTCTCTGGCGGTGACAGAGGAGAACCTGCTCCCTGCCTCTTCAAGGTTCTGGTAGCTGCAGGCATTCCTTGGCTTGCAGATGTGTCACTCCAACCCTGCCTTCATGCGCCATTACCTTATTCTATTCTATGTGTGTCAAATCTCTCTCTGTTTCTCTCTCGTAAGGACACTTGTGATTGGACTTAGGGACCATGCAGATAATCTAGAACAATCTCCCCATGTCAAGATCCTTAAAGTGAAAGTGAAAGTGTTAGTTGTTCAGCCGTGTCTGCCTCATCTGCAGCCCACCAGGCTACTCTGTCCAGGGAATTCTCCAGGCAAGAAAATACTGGAGTGGGCAGCCATTCCCTTTTTCAGGGGATCTTCCCAATCCAGGATTGAACCCAAGTCTCCTGCATTGCAGGAAGATTCTTTACTCTCTGAGCCACCAGGGAAGCCAATTAAGATCCTTAAATTAATCTCAGTCATCAAGATCCATTTATCAGGTAGTGCAGATTCCAGGGATTAGGATCTCATATCTTTGGGTGGCCATTATTCAGCCTGAATTACATTCCCATCTCATCTTATACATTAAATAAATTGATAATGTGCTTAACTCTTAAAAGAATTTGAAGACAAGAAGTCATCTGATCTTAGAAAGGAAATGGCCCTTTTAAGCTTAATGTAGAAATGTAAAAGATTGTTTAGGTCTAAAATTACCATAAACAAAATTACAAACAATAGACAAATTGGAAAAAGCATTTACAACAGACAAAAAGTTTTCATCATTAATGTACATGTGAGCCTTTTATAAATCAGGAAAAGAAATTTCCTAATAGAAAAAAAGTCCAAGAACAGGAATAGGCATTTCACAAAAGAAGAAAAATCAATAGGTCGATGAACATAAAAAAATGTACCCCTGTAGTAATCAAAAGCAAGTTAAATGTTGATGATGTGTTTGTTTGGGCCAACAAATTGGCAAAAATTATAAAAATTGCAAGAACCCATAATGGCAAGAAAGTAAGGAAATTTCCTCACATAATTCCTCAGTAAACATCAAGTATTTATTGGTGCAGACTTTCTCAAGAATATTTTGCAATAAATACATAAGGCTTTAAAAATGTATATTTGCTTTGAGTCGGAAATTATGATTTTAAATTATGACAATAAATGAGCAACTACAGAAGCAGAATTGTACATGCATGCTCTTTATAGCTTCATTAAAACATAGTGAAATTACAAATGGTCTAATATCCCACAATAGAAAGTAAAAAATGTTTACAATATGTGGTTAAATAAAGAACAAGTTTCAAGACCATCTGTACATCTGGTCCCTTGAATGTGTGTTTATCTGAAATACTGAGTGAAAATATTAACAGTTGTCCTCATTGATGGTAGGACTATGGATAATACTTCCCACCATTTAAAAATTCTTCAATTTTTACAATGAGTATGCATTACTTTTGTAAAGAAAAGATAAATGCATATGTTTAAAAATTATCCACACAGAATAAAGTCACGTTTTCTAAATGTGGCAAATCCTGTCTATTTTCATCTCCCTTTCCATTTTCACTCATCTTGAATACTCATTACCTGCCCAGTGTTGCTGTAGCTCACAGCATCTCAACCTTCTGAGCTTCATCCTGTGTTCTCATAAGCCTGTGTCTTTATAATCCCCAGAGAATCCTACCACTCATAGAAAAGCCAGTCATCTAAGGAGGGCAGAGAATTTTCACCGTGCCTCCAGGGAGAACAAATTACTTCCTCGTCTTTGCTATCACAGCTCAGCACACTTCAACATGCTGGGACTGTATTTCTGTTCTGTTTAGATGGCATGGTTCTGTTTCCCTCCCGGATTGTGAGCTTAATGCAGGCAAGTCAGAATCACATGAGAACATCCAGCTCCCAACATAGAGGATAGAGGATTAGATTGGTCCGTGTAGAATTTAAAGTGAAAAAGGCTACTCCAAGCCTACCACTAGGAGCCCAAAGATGAGAGCCTAAACCTGATCTTTTTGGATTAGTCAAATGGGCATTTTAAAAAATTTATTTGTGTTTATTTTCGGCTGTGCTGGGCCTTTGCTGCTGCATGCCGGCTTTCTCTAGTTGTGAGTAGGGTCTACTCTCCAGCTGTGATGCGTGAGCTTCTCACTGTGGTGGCTTCTCTTGTTGCAGAGTGTGGGCTCCTGGGCGAGCTGGCTTAGTTGCCCCAAGGCGTGTGGGATCTTAGTTCCCGAACCAGGGATTGAACCATTTCCCCGCATTGGCAGGTGGATCCTTAACCACCGGACCACCAGGAAAGTCCCAAATGGGCATTTTTTAATTGGAACATAATTCCTTCAACCTACTGATTGATGTTGGTTGAAACTAAATCAATACATTTCTGATTTGATTTAAGTTGCCTGCTTATTTTGGATCTTTTTAGTGTGAAGAAAGCTGATTTGTGGTTGCTGTTCCTTAACCTTTAATTAGTGTGTTAAATGCCACAGTTTTGTTTCGCATAGGCTGGTTATGTTTCCAAACAGTCTCACCTTTTTACAAAATCAGATTCCTGAGTTGTGCTGAATCATCAGCTCTGAATGAGTCTTTGAAGATGATTAGAAATAGTTGGGGAGCAGAACCGCCTCGGCACAAGCCTTTCCAGAAAAAGCAGAGAACAGATGAGATATAGGAACCAGAGGAGAAAAAACCTGGGGCTAGTCAGGTCACCTCTCAGAGTCCCAGCTGTCTATTTTTATTTAATAAGGAAAGGTTGTTGCTGCTGTTCAGTTGCTAAGTTGTATATGACGCTGTGACTCCATGGACTGCAGCATGCCAGGCCTCCCTGTCCCTCACCATCTCCCAGAGCTTGCCCAAGTTCATGTCCATGAAGTCGGTGATGCTATCCAACCATTTCATACTCTGCCACCCTCTCCTCCTTTTGCCCTCAATCTTTTCCAACATCAGTGTCTTTCCCAATGAGTCGGCTGTTTGCCACAGGTGGCCAAAGTATTGGAGCTTCAGTTTCAGTATCAGTCCTTCCAATGAGTATTCAGGGTTGATTTCCTTGACTGATGGACTCGATCTCCTTGCTGTCCAAGGGACTCTCAAGAGTCATCTTCAGCACCACAATGTGAAAGCATCAATTCTTCAGTGTTCAGCCTACTTCATGGTTTAACTCTTATATTTGTACATGACTACTGGAAAACTCATAGCTTTGATTATATGGATCTTTGTCAGCAAAGTGATATCTTTGCTTTTTACTACACTGTCTAGGTTCATCATCTTCTAATTTCATGGCTGCAGTCACCATCTGCAGTGATTTTTGGAGCCCAAGAGAGAAAATCTGTCACTGCTTCCACTTTTTCCCCTTCTATTTGCCATGAAGTGATGGGACCAGATGCCATGATCTTAGGGGTTTTTTTTAATGTTGAATTTAAGGAAAGGCACCTCCATAAAGTCTGGTTGATAGCAGCTGATCTGAGACATTAGGAAGGAGATCGCAGGTATCTTTAAGGAGCTTCGGGGGCTGGAGGTAATGCTGAGCTCTCAGCCAGGGAGTCAAAGAAACATGCCATTTCCTTTCAGGGTGTCTCTGGACTAGGCATGGAATTGTTTGAAGAAGGTCTTGGTGGAGTTTAGAATTAAGTGAACAAATACATAAACTTGATTGTTCTGGGAGTACAGCAAGGAGCCGGTACCATCCGTGCACTTTTTCTTAGCTGGCGTAGCTAACACCAGCTGCTGTTCTATTTGGCGTGGTGGCATTTGTATATATTAGATGTAGTAGTTGTGGAATAGTTTCTCCCTAGGCTTTCGATTTTTTTGGTCACATTCCCAGTGAAAGCCTAAATTGCGCACTCCTAGATAGGGAGCAGAGCACAGGATGGATTGGAAATATTAGTGTGTCCAGATGGACCCTGGGGTTGGTGCTAGCTCGAGAACCAAGCAACTGGACTTGGGCAAGTCACAAACTCTAGGGCTCAGTTTATCTCTCAATAGGATAAGGGACATGGACTAAATTAATTGTTACCGACGAAATAGATTTTTTTTTTTTTAACGGAGCATAGTAACTCTGGCTGAGATAGAGGAGGACCCCGGCTCTGTCTGCTGGCCTTGCCCTGCTCCCTGTCTATCTGGACACCCAAGGAAGCCCAGGGAGTTTGAAATAGAATGAAACCCTAAAAAAATTCCCTTGTGACTCATCTGAACTCACTCCCTCATTTGAAGACATCAACCCAATGTGAAAATTAATTGAAAAATGGCTTAAATGTTTACTGAGGTTTTTTTTTTTTAAATGAAACAAATCATTCAAACAAACAAAAACTATGAGAAGGATATTCAGTTCATCACCAGAGCATAATTTCTCTCTGGGTCTCCGCCCCCTTGAGCCCTCTCTCGCCCCCCTCCCCTCCTCCCACCTCCCCATGGTGCTTCCAGAGCCCTTCCCTTCCTCCCATCCACTCCCTACTGCAGACTCCTTAACTGAGCTCCTGGGTGTGATCCTCCCACTCCTCCTCTCCCCTCCTGACAACTACAGCACCTCCTTATCAGACTTGTCCATTTCTCCTTCAGTCGCTTTCCATCCTGTCTAAGGGGAAACTCAGCTTCTCATTCTTCTTGTTTTATCTCATTCTGTTCCCTTAAAACTCCATTAACTCTGTTAACAGGCCCAGGCAGGTAGCAGCAGCCAAGTGCAAGATTCAAGAACTTCTTTCCTTTAGAGTGGGGAGTGGGGAGGGGGTGGAAGGAGATCAAAAATGCTTATAGCAGTATATTCTTTACCACACCTCTCCTCGCTAGTGATCTTACTGCTCAGGTCCTAGAACTCCCACTCAGCCTCCTGCTTCAACTCAAATCACTAAAAGGAGTGTGTGACTGGCACACCTGAGTCAGAAGCACGTGCCAAGATTTGCATTTTGTGTGTGTGTGTTGACAGGGGTGAGGGGTGTTTTATGCTCATTTCCTCTTCCTTGTGCGCCTCTCTTCTTCTTTTTTCCTCACCACTAGCCATTCCTGGGACCACTTCCTACTGCTCCAGCATTTCTGTGCTGCAAAGATGCTCCAGGAAGGAAGGTGTCCCTGGATCTTTAAGGAAGCCCTGGGATCTTTCCAAGTGAGGTGCCCAGTAGGCTTCACCAGGCTTCCTGTGGACAGTGGGACCCTTGAGGGAGTCTGAGGGCCGGGTCTCAGGTGAGGTCCTTCAATTACCTCCTGCGTGTAGATGCACTACAGCACCTCCTGCTGCAGTCACACTCACCTGTGTCCCTGTGACTGGGGCTTTCTCAGACACAATCAGAACAGGCTTAAGTTCCTTTTGGCTCCACATGAAAGAGAAACGTGATCTCTGTCCCCACGTCAGAATTACTGTGTGTTCCTAGTCACAATGCCTTTACTTCTCACCTTTGATATGTGTGGATCCATTTCCTTATGTGTTATTAACACTCACTCCTCTGGTGTCATAGTCCCTGTTGTGACCCCCACAAGCACATATCCACCCTCACACCCCTCTGGAGAAAACACCATGTTGCCTGGCTTTGGACAATGCCAGGATCCCACAGAGCGTGCCCTCTATTCACTGCTTGCCAACAAACCTGTCCCTTTGACAGCTGCAAACCAACCAGATCTACAGATCTTTGCTTTTTTTCCCCCTCCTCTTCACTGGCAGGGCCACTTGTAAAACTGGGTGATGGCGGTAATTCTAAGATGCAGCAGCTGAGCGTGAGTATGTGTTGTGAGAGAGAGAGAAAATGAGAGAGAGGGCGCACACCAGTCTCCCAGGCATCAGTCAGCAGGGACTGTATTTGTGTAACTCATTAGTGGCCTGAAGAGTCATCGGGCTGGGGAACTAGTTCTGCCTCCTTGGAGAGCCGTGCGCCTGCTGCAGGCTGCATTCACCCAACATACTTTCTCCTTCCTTGTGCGTTTGCCTCCCTGGGCTGGAACCTGGGCTTTGTATTGACCAAAAAAGACACGAGGGAGCGCAGGACTCAGAGTCAGATGATCTCGTTCAAATCTGGCACTGGAAGGAGAGGCAGAGAGAGGATCATAGCTGAATGGCTAATGGCATATGGTCAGTAGATCCTGGTTGTCTGTCTGGATGTTCATCCTTAACCTGTCCCCTACCAGCAATGTGATCTAGAATGAGTTACTTCATATTACTGTGCCTCAGTCTCCTCGTGTGTAAAATAGGGATGATAATACTAGTACCCTGCTCATGGGGCTGCTGTGAGGGGTTTCCTGGTGCCTCAGATGGTAAAGAATCTGCCTGCAATCCAAGAGACCTGGGTTAGATCCCTGGGTCAGGAAGATCCCCCGGAGAAGGGAATGGCTACCCACTCCAGCGTTCTTGCCTGGAGAATTCCATGGACAGAGCGGTCTGGTGGGCTACCATAGTGTTACAAAGAGTCGGACACGACTGAAGCAGCTTAGCACACACAGTAAGCTCTAGATAAGCACACTGGCTGTTTGTTACTCATAGAAACAATAGGAATAATCTTATCGCTATTGCACAAAGCAAAAGCCCTGCTATTATTACTAGTTTGTGAGTCTGGGGTGAATTAACCTCTCTGAACCCCATTCATAAAATGGGGATGAAATCAGAACCACCGCCCCCACCCCCCCAGACTGTGCCTTATTAATAAGCACAAGTCTGTTTGATGGAAATGGAAATCCTTAGTTGATCATGTCTTTGCTGCTGAAGATTGTGCCAGCCTCCACGTGCCCTGCTCTAGGAACTTTGAAGGGGCATGGACCTTGTTTGTAGACCAAAACGTCTCAAATATTTAAAATCCAAGAAGGACCAAAAAAATAATAATAATAAAGGTAAGTCATGATTCATTCTTTGGGATCATCTCTCTCATATCCCAAAGGCTTCAGGGGAGACTTGACTTTTCTGAATCCACATACGATTGTTCCAGAAGGACCGCTTTTGACTACATCAGGAGAGCTAAGGGCTGATGGGTTCTGAGGAGTAGAGGAATGTTGTACAGATCTCAGCTGCACGGTGGAGCAGAGCTGCTGATTTTATCACTCCTGATCTGCTGATTCTTTGTTGTGTAACCTTTGGCAGGTGAGTTAACCTCTCCAAGCCTGAGCTTTCTTCTTAAAAGGAAGGTTAATAAGATACCATAAAAGAGTATGGCACAGGGTAGGCAATCTGTAAATGTTTGCTCCTTTCTCTTGGGAAAAAAAATTAGCATCTGGGTTTATCAGGCCAACCTTTGGATCTGAGTTGGTGCTTGGGACATGGCTTATGAACTATAAAAAGTGAAAATGCTGTGTGATTTTAAAATTCCAGAAGTACTTTTTATAAAATAATATGTGTTTTTTTAAAACCCACCTGAGTTGGTAGGGGGCTTTCTGGATCTGGACTTTGACAGCTTTCCCACAGTTAGACAGTTTGCTATTCAATTTAGGAGGAGTCCAGCATCTTACATCATGAAGCAAATTACTGTGTATAATAATCTCTTTACTGTTTCAGATAAGATGACCATGTAAAGGATAGAGTAAACTTAGGTCAGGTGCTTGTCCATGCATAGCTTGGACAGATCAGATAAAGAGAAACCCGAAAGGTCCATAATGAACTGCCTGGGGGTGAGGATGGCCTCTCCCGGTGTCTTCTGGGAATGACGTAGGACGATGGCAGGAGTCAATGGGAGCCCAGGCTTCGCAAACTCCCACCTCCCAAGTTCTGAAAGATTCTTCCCTGGAGGCATTTTCAAATGCTGGCCACAATCCTTGAAAAACAATCTACTTTCTCCATCTTCTCGGGTTTCTACAAAACTGTTCTGAAATCTCACCGCTTCTTCCTACTTCCACCTTCAGTCTCTGATCCAAGTCTCATTATCTCCCACCTGAGTTACTGTATACAATCTGATTGACATCCTTCCTTCTGCCCTATGTCGAAGCCAGAGCAGGTCTCTCTGTTTGGAATCATCTGGTGACTCTCTATTTCACTCAGAGTGAAAAAAAAAAAAGACATTATATTGGTCTAAAAGCCCTAATCAGTCTGTAAAGTTCTGTCTCTGTCTCCTAATCTCCCTTGGTTCCTCTCTCTGCCTTGCCCCAATTGCTTTCTTATTATTCCCCCAAAAGATGCCTGTGCCCAGAATTCCAGATCATTTTCTTTTCTAAGCTTACTCAGTGGTTTTTATTTTTACTGGACACACAGGCTCTACAACTTGAAGATCATGATTTTAATAATCTCCCAAAGGACTGAGCTCAAATTTTGCTCCTCCAGCCTGCATGCACTACTCCTTTCTGGGAATTCCTAGAGCATTTTTATTCCAGGAATTTAATATTTTTATGACTTTTTATACTTTTCCTGGACTGATCTTTATTCATAACCAATTTCAAAATTGGTCAATTGTATTTTTATTGTTGAATTATAAGAGTTTTTAAATATATTCTAGACACAGCCTGGCAGGCTGCAGTCCATAGGGTCACACAGAATCAGACAAAACTGAAGTGACTTAGCATGCACATTCATACACAGACACAAACCTATTATCAAATGCATGATTTGCAAGTATTTTCTCCCATTCAGTGGATTCTCTTAATTTTCATGAAACCATAAAAGTCTTAAATTTTGATATTGGTATAATTTATCTAATTTTTTCTTCTGTAACTGGTGCTTTTAGTGTCATATCTAAGAACACTTTGCCTAACCCAAAGTCACAAAATTTTCTTCAATATTTCTAAGAGTTTTATAGTTTTCATTTTTAAATTTAGATCTACAATCCATTTTGAGTTAATTTTTTGTGTATGGTATGAGGAAAGGGAGCTAATGCCATTCTTTTGCATATGACTTTCCAGTTTATCCAGCACTATTTGGTTGAAGACTATTTTTTGCCTGTTGAGTTATTTTGGCACTACCATCAAATAATAACTGACTGCAAATGTGTGTTATTCCTTGTCTCTCAGTTCTATTCCATTGATGAGTATGTCAATGAGTATAACCACACTGCTTTGATTATTGTAACTTTCCGGCAAGCTTCAAAATCAGAAAGTATGAGTCCTCCTAATTTGTTCTTCTTTTTCAAGACTGCTATGGCTATTCTGGGTCCCTTGAATTTCCACATGATTTTAAGACTATCTTGTCATTTTCCACACAGAAGCCAACTGGGATTTTGATATAGACTGAATTGAATTTATAGATCGATTTGGGGAGTATTGTCGTTTTAATGATGTTAAGTTTTCAGGTCCCTGAACATGAGGTGTCTCTTCATTTGTTTAATTCTTCTTTAATATCTTTCAATAATGTTTCATAGTTTTCAGAGTATAAGTTTTGGACCTTTGTTCAATGTATTGCTAAGTGTTTTATTTTCTTTTTGATGCTATATAACTGGGTTAAGAATTTTATTTAAAAGCAAGAGAAGTCATTGAAGGGTTTTGGCAGGAATGGGCCTGACCATGATTGAATTTTTAAAGATCTTTCTGGTGTCTGTGTTGAGAGTTCATTTAAGGGGGTAAGAGTAGATGAAGGAAGACCAATTAAGAAGCTGCTGCACTGGTCCAAGCGAGAGATGGTAGTGGCTAGACAGGATGATGAATCAGACATGGTAAAAAGTAGACAGACTCAAGATGCCTTTAAAGGAAACTCAATAGGATTTAGTGATGGATTGGATTTGGGGGCGTGAGAAAGGGAAGTATCAAGGCTTTTATCCTGTGTAACAGAATAGGTGGTGTGGCCATTCATGATGATAAGGAAAACAGGAAAAGAAACTTTATATGGTCTTTAAATACCACTTTACCTTAGAGATAATTCAATCCAACCCACATATTATCTCAGTTGACTTTTCCAAGACTTTTATGAGGTAGGTAGGATAAGCATTAATGTCCCCATGTGCTGAATGATGAAACTGAGGCCACCCTGAGAAAGAGTGCAGATTGGAAATCAAAGAGCATGGCACTCAGCCCCGGCTATGTGAAGTATTTCTGGGCTCCCTTAAGGGCCCTATCAGTTAACTCCTGGAGTGCTCAGCTTCTTCATCCGTCAAAAGAGGACTTGGTGAAGTTCTCCCTAAACTCCCTTCTGGTCTGCCTTCTTTCATTGTTATCATTCATTAAGAAACACAACCATTGATAGAACTGGGATATTAACTCGTCTCCCAGTTTCTAGTCTATTGTGCCCTATGTCTTCCCACTCTTTTTTTTTTCTTTTGCCCCCATTTATATTTTATGAGAAAAATGGATGTCTCCACCTTGCTCACAGATATTGGGCAGTGCGGCCTATCCTTGGGCCAATACATCTAATTTTAAGTTTTGTCAACAGGGACACATAAGTTAAAAATCCCCTGGAGCTATGACTGTGGTTTTTACTATCTTTTAGATATTTGTAAATACTTGTGCTTCAGGCATAAACACACAAATAATGTGACGTTAGGTCCTTGCCAAATTTAGAAATATTCTATCTCATCTCCTGTGGTGGCCACTCAGAAACTTTCTCCACCGAGAATGACTCCTGTGTTGTTGCCCCCCTGTGTTGTTGACCTGAGGTATTCACTCTGGAGTGTGTCAGGAGTAGTTCTTCATCTCTTGTGAAAGCAGGTACAGGAGCAGAAGGCCACTAATCGGGTGGGAAAAGTAAATACCAAAAAAGTGTTTCCATACTTGAAAAATTGATGTGAGAGTTGGACTGTAAAGAAAGCTGAATGCCGAAGAATTGATGCTTTTGAATTGTGGTGTTGGACAAGACATTTGAGAGTCCCTTGGACTGCAAGGAGATCCAACCAGTCCATTCTAAAGGAGATCAGTCCTGAATATTCATTGGAAGGGCTGATGCTAAAGCTGAAGCTCCTACTTTGGCCACCTGATGTGAAGAACTGACTCACTGGAAAAGACCCTGATGCTGGTAAAGACTGAAGGCAGGAGGAGAAGGGGATGACAGAGGATGAAATAGCTGGAAGGCATCACTGACTCAATGGACATGGGTTTGAGCAAGTTCCAGGAGTTGGTGATGGACAGGGAAGCCTGGTGTGCTGCAGTCCATGGGGTCACAAAGAGTTGGATACAACTGAACAACTGAATTGACTGACTGTCCTTGAAAAAGGATCAGTGAGTTCTCCCAGGAGATGGAGAGGGAGATTATTACCCCGAAGTCCAGGCCCTCACACACCAAGCAGGACTCTGAGAGGGTGAGGAGACGGCTCACTGTGCTCGGCTGGTTTCAGGCTCTGGCTTCCTCCTCAGTAACCTGAATAAGGAAGAGGGAGGAGGAATTCTCTGCAGGTCCAGCCTTTGAACTGGCCGCTGGATGAAGGCCCAGGACACACCTGATCTCATCAGCTTCCAGCAGCTTCTTTCAAACAACAAACAAGCCCGGCATTTACCTAGTGTATATACATTTCCATCACAATAGCTGCCCTGCTTTTATGGAACCAGGAACAATTTGATAGTGCAGATAAATGGGGAACCCTTTGAAAGAGGAGACCCACTGAAATAATATCTCTGTCAAAGGGGCACGTTTCCTCCACACATGATCCCCTGGACGAGTGTCACGTTGCAGACAACTAGGACAGCGACGCCAAATGGTCATTTGCTCACATTTTATGATGAATTCTAAAGAGATGACTGCAGAGCTGTCGGGCAGCCAGAACTTGCCCACCAGCTGGGCGACGAGCCCCATGCTTGGCTGTGAACAGGACTGGGGAGGCAGAATGTGTGCAGCCAAGCGGGGGAGACATCTCAATATGTCATTCCCTTTGGAGGGAAAACAAGGCTTTCAGGGAGTCTGAACATGCACAAGTTTTAAGAAAACCAGCTCATTTCTGAACTGGGGAGAAAAGCTATTTCTCCCTGGAGCAATGAGTCCCCAAATTGACTACATATCAGAATCGCCAGGAACACTTGGAGAAACACAAATTCCTAAGTACCAGCCTGGACTTACTGAGTCAGAATCCCCCTTCTTCCTCTACTCTTCCCCAGAAGCGGCTGGGAGAACAGGAATCCTGAATAGTTCACGCCCCAAGTCATTCTGATGAGATGACTGATGAAACTCTACTCTGAGACCATTCGTCTACACGGTGACCTTGAAACACAGCTCTGTCCACAGTCAGAGAAGGGCCATAATCAGCACTTTGCTTTCTGTGGGGCAAACATGTTAACAGGACCACAAAGGTCAGTATTTCAGGTGAAGTGAGAGGACAATCTGCATGAGAGAGGATTCTGAAAATGAGTCAAGGAACTGCTTCCTTTGTTTAGCCATTTTAACCTGGAGCTACTTGTCAGCTCTTCATCTCTGAGCAATATTAAGTCTGCCCAGGTGAGTCACTAACATCTGAGGTCCTATGTTCCCCGGGGAGAAGCGATGGAACTGGCAAAGGTGACCACTAGGCTACCGCGGAAGCATTCTCCCCTCACCTGGCGGGCTTCTGCTGTCTTTGCCTCTGCTGCTGCTTCTGCTTCTGTTTCCTTGCTCCCTTCCGGACAGGGAGCAGGGAGGAGGCTGAGACAGGTGCCAGCAGAGGACTCCACACTTTGGGTGAGGGGAATGGAGAGAGTGGCAGGAGGGAAGTAGAAGGACAAAGAAGCCCTACAGGAGATCAGTTCACCAAGAAGGGGAGATAGTTGGTGATTTATTCTGTTCTGAAGGTGGAACTCACACACGAGGGCTGGGGGTGCACACTGGCCCCCGTTCCTGCCTCCCAGCCTTATCAAGCTTTAACACCAGATTGAAGCCAATGGAGACTAGGGCTCAGAGTTGGCCTCCATGGGGTCTGCTTCTTCCAAAAAGGTCTCTCACTTTTGAGTTCCCACCCAGAGCGCCTCGCCTTGGGTCTAAACGTGCATTCCTGTTGTTCCTTAGAAGAAGGTCTATATTTTAGACTTAGAAACTTCCATTTTCCTCAGTACAGTGGTCCCCAACCTTTCTGGCACCAGGGACTGGTTTTGTGGAAGACAGTTTTTCCATGGCCCAGGGTGTGGAGAATGGTTTGGGGATGATTCAAGTGCATTCCATTCACCGTGCACCTTATTTTAGTCTAATGCTACTGCTCATCTGACGGTGATAGCTTATGGTGAATGGTGTCGGATTCATGATCTCCGAAGAAGACTTAACTTTGGGACCAGGGACCAGGCTTTTTCATCCAAGAGCTTTTGTATAGCAGAGTTTTCTTAAAATGAGAAGGGACAGAGAAACTTCTGACATAGACATCAGAAGGGGATGGAGAGCGCCCCCTGCTAGTCTTTATCAAGGAGTTACACACTTTTTAAAATTAGTTATTACAATAAATCAAAAGAATGTCTCAAGGTTGTAAAGATCTTACTAGACCCACTCCCATAATTTACATTTTTAAGATAACAGGATTAGCCAGAAGATTTTCAGGAAGGAGAAACTGTCCTGAAGCAGGATACATTGTTGTTATATAATCCTTAGTACAGAGTTTAAACTGAGTTGTTTGTTGTGTAATCATCAGTTCTGGGTTTAAAGGAAAAAAAAAAAAAGTTTTATATGACTAAGACTAAGGAATGTAGATTAAAAAAAAAAAAAAAAAGTTTGTCCTTTCCTCCTCCTTGAGAATTCCAGACCCCTATCTCTACTTCAAGAGTTCCCAGACCTTTCTCTCCTCCTTGGGGACCCCAGACTTCTTATCAACCTGCCTAGGAATTGACTCTCTCAACAGGAGGTACAGATCTGTGGCCTGGAGGTTGGGTATCAATATATGGATGAGTTGGTTGGGATGATAATTCTACATAGTCTCTTTGGTGGTTTAATCGTTAAGTCGTTTCCAATTCTTTGTGACCCCATGGACTATAGCCTGCCAGGCTCCTCTGTCCATGGGATTCTCCAGGCAAGAATACTGGAGTGGGTTGCCATTTCCTTCTCCAGGGGATCTTCCCAACCCAGGAATCTAACCCAGGTCTCCTACATTGCAGGCAGATTCTTTACCAACTGAGCTAAACTGGCCAAATGGAGCTTCCCACTAGCCTGATGGGCCTCTGTGACCCATTGTTAATCTCTAGGTTTATCCCTCTGCCCCCTCACCTCTAACTCATATGAATGGATTATTTATTTACCCCACTGGACCATAAGCTTCTGAAAGGCAGGGAATAGGGTTTTTTCATCTTTAGATATCAGCACTCAGCATGCTGCTTGGCATTCAGTCAGGGCCCAGTGGCTCACACCAGATAAAATTGAAGTTAAGTTAATCTGAAAATGTGCTATGAGTCCCATAACACATACGTCACCTTGTCAGCCAATGACAGAAAGATCTAGGTCAAAATTTTGTTCTGCAGATATTAAGGATGTGTTAAAAAAATTATTTTTTCAACAGTATGGATATTGAGCAAAAGCCTGCAGATCGTTGCTATAAGTAATGTCAAACGTACCCTTGCATTTTGCTCTGAGGCAGCTCCCCCTGAGGTGAGTGTGAAGAGTGAGTCAGCCCTGGCCATGCTGCTGAGGAGGCCGGGGGAGGGGTTGTCCCATGCTGGAGGCTCCTGGGCTGCAGCAAGACAGGCTGTGTGCTGGCTTCCAACCTCTGGCAACTCAGGCTGCTGGCTCAGCCCCTCCAGATTCAAAGGCCTTTTACCTCATCTGGAACTGTTCCCTACAGCCCATGAGTCTTTAGGATACTTTATCATTTCACTTACTGAGTATGTAGTACCGTCCTGTGCTGTTGGTCTGGCTCCTGAAGAGTGAACGGTTGGTGGCCATTTGCACCCATGTGTGACGTCCTGAGCCTGACGTCTTGGTTGCTCTTTTTCTCTGCCCAGGAGGGTGGCTGCCCCACTGCCGGGTGTCACCACAGCTTCACCACTGCTTTCTCAGCAGTTTTCTCAGGATTTGAGAGGCTCAGCCTCCCTCTCATACCAAGGTTTCCAGTGCTCTGTTGCTCAGTTGTATCTGACTCTCTGTGGTCCCCATGGACTTGTAGCCCGCCAGGCTCCTCTATCCATGGAAATTTTCAGGCAAGAATACTGGAGTGGGTTGATCTTCCTGACCCAGGGATTGAACCCTCATCTCCTGCATTGGCAGGCGGGTTCTTTACCACTGTGCCATGGGAAGCCCCATCATGGTTTCCAATACGTTAAATAAAAATGCCAAAACAAGTTAACAAGAATTGGACACATTGTTTTTATAGTTATATTTAAGAAAATGATGCTTTTACTATGAAATGTCACACTTTGTTCATTTTTATACATGACAAAATATGATTTAAAAACATGTGACCAATGTGAAATATCAAAAATTTTATAGCAAATAATGTAACTTTAAACACTGATAATCATGACTAGTATGAGGATGTCATGACTTATGAGAATGTCATGACTGATGTTTTAGATCATTGTTATATTCTATTAATAATCTATTGATGATATTCTAAAAATAGACAAAAAGTCCCATCACAGAAGAAAGTGTCACACAATATAAATTTGCTAATTAAAAGATAATCATAGGAAATAAATAAAACATTAATTTACAGTGCATTAGAGACAAGCTGGGTCTGAGAAATTAAAGTTAAATGAAGACATCTTTCCATTCTCTCACTTTATCTTTGCTAGAAGCAAAGGTTTAAAACTGAGGTTTTTTATGACTGTGTAGCATTGCCTGGACCCCAATAGTGCTGCAGTCAAGGTCTGACAAGGCGGTCCCTGGATGCAGAAGGTCTATGGCTCCAGAACTGTGTCTGGGACAGGGGTATGTCCCAGCAGAGAAGACAAGGCCCCCACCATTTGTGAGCACCTGGCTCTCAGCCTGCTTTCTTCCCAGAAGCCAGCCCCTGATTCTTTGCACTTTCCCTCACACTGATGAAGCAATATCTTGAACCACTTGAACTTCAAGCACACTTGAACCAGCAAGCAGAGCAGGGAACTATCTGAGAATTTACATCTTCACGGTGAGGGGGGTGTGGGGGCAGTCCTTAGCCTAGAACCAACTGGTTCAGGGGTATAAATACCCCAGATCTCTTTCCCTGATTGGATCAACTCTGCAACCAATTTTGTCTTTAGAGCTTACTTTTGAGACTTCCCCTGACATTGGGTCTTTACTTGGCCTAGTTTCTTTTCTGGTCCCACTTCTCTACTCCACTACCAGTTTTCCTAGGAATTTCTCCTAATAGAGTACTTTCACATCCATCATTCTTCTTACTCTCTGCTTCTGGAGAACTCACCCTATAACAGGAACTTAACCTTGTAACTTACTGTGTGACTTTGAACAAGTTGCTTGTCTTATTTGAATCTGTTTTCTATCTGCAAAATTGAGACAGACACATCATTTTTGCAGGGCCACTGGAAGCATTAGAGACCATGTATATGAAGTACCTGGCACAGAGTCAGTTGCAGCAGATGCCATCATTACTATTTCCTCTAGTCCATTAGGCTCACTCACCCCTGCCACTGACAATATTCTCGATGGCTGGAGCACGCTGGGACTTTAAGAAGCAAATCCAGTTATTTGTTGTCCTAGGGCAGATCCCATGTCCCTTTCAACGTAAATGGATCTGAGCAATTTAGCTGTGTGCTTTGAAAACCCTTAGAGCAAGATTAGGACATAAGAACATGATTCAGGGTTTGGGTGCTGGGAGGGGAATCAGGATTTGATTTTAATCTATCTCAGGGTTGTATCCCAACCATGGAAATCTTGAGGGTTTTTTGATACAAGCTTTACTCAGATAAGAAGGCTGTGTTGTGCTGTGCTTAGTCGCTTAGTCATGTCTGACTCTTTGCGACCCCATGGGTAGTTCACCATGCTCCTTTGTCCCTGGGGATTCTCTGGGCAAGAATACTGGAATGGGTTGCCATGCCCTCCTCCAGGGGATCTGCCCATCCCAGGGATCGAGCCCAAGTCTCCCACATTGCAGGCAGATTCTTTACCTTCTAAGCCACCACGGAAGTCCTGATAAGAGAGACTCTACCTCATTTAGGTCTACTGCTGTGTTTTGGAGCCTGTTTGGGGTTGGGTGGGGGGGCGGTGTGAGGGTGGGGTGGGGGCAGTGGTGACAGGATGTCGGGGCAGGGTTCCCTTGGGGGAGGCTAGGCCAGAATGAGAATCAGATGGTCCCATACACAGCAAGTTATCAGTGTTTCTCATGTGACGTGTGCTACCAGGTAGGCAAATCCAAATGAGTCATTTCCTTTCTCAAGCCAGAGCATTGTAGGGACCTAATGGAACGATACAGAGATTAGCACGGCCCCTACGCAAGGGTGACACGCAAATTCGTGAAGGGTTCCATATTTTTTTGAGTGAATTCCGGGAGTTGGTGATGGACAGGGAGGCCTGGCGTGCTGCAATTCATGAGGTCGCAAAGAGTCAGACACGACTGAGCGACTGAACTGAACTGAATGCTATAGGAGTCACTCTCATGCTTCCTTTCCATGCCTGTTTCACTTTCTCTACTTCATTTCCTACACTTGAGTCTTCCCAAACACGGACCATAGTTCTCCAAACAGCCCGAAGCGTCTATTCCCTGAGGTTTTTCCACACCCAAAGAATTCCCCTTTGTTGTTATTGGTAAATGCAGATGATGTAAATAACAATTTAAAATGAGTCAGAGTTTGGGACTTCCCTGGCGGCTCAGTGGTCAAGACTCCAAGCTCCCCACTGCAGGGGGCGCCGTTTCCACCCCTGGTTGGGGAACTGAAATCCTGAATGCAGCGTGGGGCGGTCAACAAATGAAGTGAGTCAGAGATGGCCTGATACAGAAAGGAGGCTTGCTGAGCAGGCGGTGGAGAGGGTTCCCTGGGCATGAGAGGTGCGGACGCCAGGGCAGAGTGCCGCAGCAGCGTAGAGTGATGCCTCCACTACAGTCCCGTCCAGGCTGGATTGGGGCTCGGGGGTCGTAGGTGGGGAGCCTGGAGAGCGCATGCGCACTTTGTGGCCTTCCGTGCAACGCTTAAGGGAGATGGTGAGCAGAAAGAAGCAGTGGTGGAGGAACTGACTCTTGACTGTCACTTAGACAGTGAACGAGGGCTCCTCTGCAAGCACGACTTCCTCTTGGGAACAAAGCTCCATGTTGTCACAGCAGAAGTCAAAGAAAGAAAGTTAAAGTCGCTCAGTAGTGTCCGACTCTTTGCGACCCCATGGACTATACAGTCCATGGAATTCTCCAGGCCAGAATACTGGAGTGCGTAGCCTTTCCCTTCTCCAGGGATCCTCCCAACCCAGGGATCAAACCCAGGTCTCCCACATTGTGGGCAGATTCTTTACCAGCTGAGCCACAAGGCCTCCAGGTAAATAGGAGTCTGGGTGGATTGGTTCAGCCAACTCCTCGCATGGAGAATTCTCCTTTCAGGAAGTGCTCTGTAATGCCTGTAATGTCTGTATTCCTCTCACCCGAGTAAGGTAGGTTTGTCCTCAGAGAAAGGGCGTGCTGGGTGATACCTTGTGGCAAAGGAAACCGGCAAAGCAGTGTAGGGATGAAGCTTATTCCCAAATCTAAAGCAGGGCATGCTGAAGACCAACGGAGCCCTTTGTTTAGAGCATCGCGGCTGTGCCTCCACCCCCCAGCCCTTGACATCTGACATTTGAGGCTCAGCCTCCTGAGATAGGTTACGGCCCACAGCATGAGGCTCCTTCCTCTGCTGCATGAAGATTAACCGTTCAGTTTCAGGTCACAACTGTGAAAGTGCACCCGAGATACACATCCCGGTGCCATGACGGACCCAGGGGCCAAGGGTCAACAAAAGTGGTCAAAACCGGGTGAGGGTTCCTATTTCTTCCCTTAATAAAGGGAGTGCTGTTGCCAAAGGATACAATAACAAACGTCAGTCAGTCCTGGAAGCACATCTAAAGTTGCTAAGCCTGGTGCTGATGGAGGCCATCACAGCCCCCGTCCACTGCTGTGTGTAGGCACGTGCGCTTCACCTGCCCCGTCGCCCTGTTTGCCCGAAACACTAACTGACTCTTCCTTGGTTCCTCCTCCTCATCCCTAATCCTATGCATTGCACCTGTAGGGTCAGCTCTGCTCTGCTTTATCTCTAGGGGCACCTGTTTGTTGTTACTAAATCATGTTTTTCATGAAAACATGGGCAGGCTCGGATTACTTCCTGTTTCCTGGACTTCGGGCATCCACCCGGCAGTGCTGGCACTGCTCTTGCGCCCGCTTTTTCTCACTCACATGAAGCTGCCATGTTGGTTAATAGACCAATTAACCATATTAACCAATATGGTTAATAAACCATATTGCCATATGGGTTTGCCCATGTCTGGGCAAACCATTCTTATCCATTAACGAGCATTTTCAGACACACCCTGTGTTGTCCTCAGACTGAGAGACTGCTTGCTTTTAGGAGGGATGCTGCTGAGCAACAGGGTTGGTATAAAGAGGCCCTCTTGTTTTAAGCCCAGATCCACAATGAGCAAGAAGTTGGCACAGTATAGTTCTATGAACGGAGAAGGCAACGGCACCCCACTCCAGTACTTTTGCCTAGAAAATCCCATGGATGGAGGAGCCTGGTAGGCTGCAGTCCATGGGGTCGCTAAAAGTCGAACATGACTGAGCGACTTCACTTTCACTTTTCACTTTCATGCATTGGAGAAGGAAATGGCAACCCACTCCAGTGTTCTTGCCTGGAGAATCACAGGGACGGGGGAGCCTGGTGGGCTGCCATCTATGGGGTCGCACAGAGTCAGACACGACTGAAGTGACTTAGCAGCAGCAGCAGCAGCAGTTCTATGAAATCAGTGTCTGCTTTAGTTACTTGGGCTTCCCTGGTGGCTCAGATGGTAAAGAATCTGCCTGCAATGCAGGAGACCCATGTTCTCTCCCTGTGTCAGGAAGATCCCCTGGAGAAGGAAATGGCAACCCACTCCAGTATTCTTGCCTGGAAAATTCCACGGACAGGGGAGCCTGTTAGACTACACTCCATGGGATCGCAAAGAGTCGGACACGACTGAGTGACTTACACTTTCAACATTAGTTACTCTATAGAGTGGAGGCTGCTAACGCATGGAGTTTCTTCCTGTGGTGTCCTCTGGAAAACGTCTGGGGCCTTTCCAAGTGCACCCGGATGTGGTCCTCAGGACAGGAAGTGGACAGCCCTGTTCCAGCCTCGAATCCTTGAGCTCTTATCTTACAGCTGCTGCTGGAGACCAAGGCTATAGTATGGGTTACCTGGGGAGCTGCTCAGACAAATCTTTGGGGATGACCTGCTCTGTATTCTGAGGTGTCAGCATGAATTCAGTTCAGGGCCTAGATAGTCTCAAAATGACTTGGTGTCCCTTTTAAAACCTCTCCATAGTGGACTCTCCCAATGACGCTTTGTTGGATTGACTGACTAGCTGTGGCATTTTCCTAACTGTTCTTCTGGCTGCTGCCCCTGCCCGAGAAATGGGTTTGGGGAGTTGTTCAGGGGCCTCCATGGCCCTTCTTTGGCCATTTATGATAGTCCTCTGCTGGGTTTACAGCAACCTGACAGGAAAGATGGAGGAATCTGCTGTGTGGACATCTCTTAGACCAGGACTTTGTAGTGATTGATGCTTCCTAGGAACTTGCAGCTCTGTGGGAATTCAGCTCTGGCAATACTGTCAACAAGAGTGGGGCTAACGGACCCCAACAGCATCTTATCAAACCCATATAAGATTCTATCATGTCCCTTTATGAAGTGGGAAAAAAATGGATGGGAAAGATATATAGTGTGTGCTTTATATCTAGACAGTCTCTTAGACATGGTATCATAAGACACCCTGGCACCAACTGATGGAATGAAAATTCACTTCCCATGAGAGCAGTGTTATATTCGAGGGGTATGTTCATGTTCCTGAATAAAATCTTGGATAAAATACAGCTCTAGTGACCTCTGCGTCTTGCAACCCACTATGAAATCAGCACTCACTGATTCCTAGAACCATTTTCCATCTTTGCTCCCCTGTTTCTGACACTGGCACCTGAGCTGCCTCCCTTTTCTTTTCTTACAGATTCTGCTGACTCATGGCTTTCGTCCACTCTGATGTCCCTTTCGGATGATTCTTACCATCTCAGAACTTCTACGTATCACTTTCTCTGTGTGTCTTTACATATTGGCCTTCTACAAATTTCCTCTCTGTCTCTTGAGTCTAGATGTTCCCAGAGAAGCTCACTGGACCAGTTAACCATCATCTTTCTTCTTGGCATATCTAGCTTAGAGACTTTCAGCCAATTTAAAATTTGCTGTTAGCTCTTCTTTGGTTAGGTTCCTGATTTAATTTTTATTGGTTAAAATAGTGGGGCTCATTTGGGGGTGATTTTTGCTGATGTAACCCATGGTGGGCATGCCAGGCTTTCTGAGGTTTGATGTGACCAACGTACTAATTCCTCCTTTCAACATGCTGACTCAAAACCTTATTAACATGTTTTTAGTACAGTACACACTTCACTGGAAATTGATGAAATTAAATTTCCCTTCAGAAAGATTGTTACATAAAACAATGGCCAAGACAGGCACAGTTGGCTCCAACTAGAATGAGTTAATGGGGCAGAGATTGTAAACCTTCTAGTCTTAGAAGATGGCAGGTAGTTAAATCATGTATGTAATCCAACTGTTCTGGTTATCTATGGCTACTACACAAATCATCCCAAAAGTCAGTGTCATCCAGCAAATTTTATGATACTTAAATTTTCAGTCAGTTCAGTTGCTCAATTGTGTCCGACTCTTTGTGACCCCATGAACTGCAGCATGCCGGGCTCCCCTGTCCATCACCAACTCCTGGAGCTTGCTCAAATTCATGTCCTTCTGATACAGAAAATTTTATGATACAGATTCTGTGGGTCAGGAATTTGGATAGGAGACAGTGAGCATGGCTTATCTACTTGGTAATATCTAGGGCCTCATCTGAGACTGATTAGAACAGCTGGGGACAGGAATCATCTGGAAATTTTATGTAAATGACTGGTGTCTGGGCTGGGAGGACTGGAAGGGTGGGCTCAGCTGAAACTGTCAACTAGTACACTTACAATAGCATCTCTACGTGGCTCAGGATTCCAAGAGTAAACCAGCACGCAGGGCAGAATCCCATGACGTTGCATGACCTAACCTTGGAAGTCATGTAACATCCCTTCCACCATACTTCATTGGTCAACACGGCACAAGCCCACTCAGATTCATGGTGAGAGGACATAAACCCCACTTCTCAATGGGAAGCATGTCAAGGAATTGGTGGCCTTGTCTTAAAACGGCCACACCAAGGATCAATGTTTTCTTTCCCTAAGGATGCTTTCCCTCCGGTATTCTTGAGAAAGGGAGGTTCTCTCAAGTCAGCTCCAAAATTGTCACAAAACAGCCAGCTGCTCCTCCATAAAGTGTGTCTTTTCCAGCTCCTCTGAAGGTCACTGCTCCCCTTGCCGAGGCTCTTGGCGTCCAATAACGGACTGTGGTTTCACTTGTCTTTCTGCCGTCTCCACAAGGGCCTGCATGGAGAGGGCAGTTCGTGTTTCTCACATCCTTTGGCAAACGCATGATCCATACTTGTGTGGATTCATCATACTTTGTGAAAGACTGAGACTATCGAAAGGAACAACATTATGTGAAGAAAGTCATTTAAAACTGCATTATGGGCATGACTCAGCCCAGATTGCAGGGGAAAAGTCTCCAAAGTCTCCACAGGGAATGGATCACACATGTCTGTTCTGATGTCCATCCCCATCTCTTTGAGAACCTCCTTTATAAAGTCTGCATGATAGTCTTCACTTGCTTTTTGACAAATTCCAACTCTATCAATGAAGTTGTTTATGGCCCCAAGATTGAGTTCTTTTTCTCTAATAGTATATTTCCTTAAGCTGGGGTTATTCAGCCCATAGTGATACCCAAGAGGACTTCAGAGGGACGGCCTACCACTATCAGAGTGAACTGGGGGTCTCCTGATCTCCCATTGGCGTCTGAGTCTCAGATATTCATCTAGGGATCATTCAACCAGTCCACGTGGAGGTATGCCCGTCAATGTGAGTTAGAGATACATCTTATTTTTCTTATTGTCTTGTTGGTAACTGTCTGAACACACACATAGCCCTTTCAAGAGTAAATATTTGTTCTTAAAGGCATTCAAGGCTAAAAGCATAAGAAAAGGAAATATTGTCCTAATTGTCCCAGAATTTGCATGACCTGAGTATAGGAATTAGATTTCATTTCCTATCCTTTTCTCACTCTCCTTTCCAAACTGTGTTTTTGAGCCTGCAGGAAATTAGAAATTGACAGTTGCTGACCATGTACAGTTTTACACACAGGATCTGCCTGAAACTTTGAAATTATGCTTTTAAGGTCTCAATTAAACCCTTAGAGAAGGGCAACTTCTTCGTCAGTCTCTGTTAGGGAGCGAGGAGGGCCATAGCTTCGAGGCGGGGGCAGCTTCATTCCTTCTGTCTGAAAGAGTGAGTTGGCAGCAGTGCCAGGGGCCTGGTGGCTCAGCTCTGCAGCAGGAAGCCAGTTGGTGGCAACAGATTTCTGCCCGGGTTCAGAGTCTGACCTGCTGAAAAGTCACTTCTGCTCTAGGCAAGAAGGCCATCCATGAACAGATTCAACAGTGCTGTTCTAGAAATAGTGACTTTATATGTCACCAAAGCAGGAGCCCAGCCCTCCAGAGGCCAGTGTTTGGGAGAGTAGCATAGGCTCTCCTAACCCTGCTTGTCTCTCCTCCGGGGCACGGCAGCCCCCGGCCTCCCTAGTGAGCAGCCCTCCTCTCTCCCGCCTCTGTGCTTTCATTTCTGTGTGTCCTCCTGGAGACAGTCTCTGGCCAGAGCAGCTGGGTGTGCACCTCTCCATTACTGTGTGCTTCCACGTCACCTCCCACATGGCCTTGTCAACTCAGTTCTGACTTCCACTTGTTTCTCCCCTTTCCACTTTCTAAGACATAACTTCTGTACTCACTGCTTGCTTCAGTTCTCTTCTGCCAGTACTTAAGCCAGTACTTGAGTTCTTTGCCAATGTTACAAGCTCCTCTCTTTCCATCCAAGTCTTCAGAGTCACATGTCCTCTGGCTTTTAGTATGTTTTTAGCACATAATCAGTGTTATCATTCATTTGTCAGAGCTTGAAGTTTCTAGTTGGCTATTGAACCAGTATGAGCTTGAATGGTCAAAAGTAACTGTACGGTTACTGAATTTCCCATTATGGCCCTAGCAAGATGTCCTAAGTTGTTAGGTTATAAGAACTGCACTGACTTTGTAATGAATCTTTGTAATGAATTGAATATATTACAATATGTTCAAGGTAAACCTCCTGAGATTAATTTACTCATTAACTTATTTTCATTTCATGCTTAAAACATAAATAATGTCAATCTTAGAGAACCAGATTTTTATAGTTAGAGTTTTTGTTGGAAATGAAATAGCTTTCATCTTCAGTAAATGGGATAGACTTCCATGTGAATGTAAAATGTGATAATCATATGTGTATATTTTTTGACATAACACTCTCAATCATTTTTATAACATAGTTTAGGGGTAGTAAAAAAAGCAAACAAATATCCCCAGAATGAGCTTGAAGAAGCATTCTTCAGTGTCTCTTCTGAAATCTGAATCATGTTGCTTTCATGCTTGCTTTCCAGCTCCTGGGAGAGTCTGCTTCCCTCTGGAGATTGCTCCTTCTCTCTCTCTTTGGCTGGCCAACTCCTGGTGATCTCCTGGGACTCAAGACACCTGACCTTCTCAAGAAGGCTTTTCTGACTTTCCCTGCTCCTCTCCTAAGGCTTGATTTCATAACACCTTGTACTGTATAGCAATGATTATGGTTGTGATTTAACCTGAAGGCAAGGACTGTGCCCACTGCCGTTGCTCACCCCCACGTCCCCAGTGCCTAGACCAGCACTTGGCAAAAGGCACAAATAAATTTATATT
Source organism: Bos mutus (assembly GCF_027580195.1). NCBI lineage: Eukaryota > Metazoa > Chordata > Mammalia > Artiodactyla > Bovidae > Bos > Bos mutus. The sequence continues at coordinate 30,931,678 of NC_091636.1, read as the reverse complement.
GAATGATTTAGATGAATGATTAAATGATCAAGTTATTTGAATGAATGACTCCATAGATGGGAACTGTGTAAGAAATGATAAGAAATGTTATGGCTTAAACCGATTCTCATTGAAAACATGCATCTCTCATTTGCTGCACATAATCATTATAATGAACATGACTTGATGTTTTAAAATAAGATATTTGGCTTATACTTATGTAACTTTGATTTGTGCGGAGAAGGCAATGGCACCCCACTCCAATACTCTTGCCTGGAAAATCCCATGGATGGAGGAGCCTGGAAGGCTGCAGTCCATGGGGTTGGTGAAGGTTGGACACGACTGAGCAACTTCACTTTCACTTTTCACTTTCATGCATTGGAGAAGGAAATGGCAACCCACTCCAGTGTTCTTGCCTGGAGAATCCCAAGGACAGGGGAGCCTGGTGGGCTGCTGTCTATGGGGTCGCACAGAGTCGGACACAACTGAAGTGACTTAGCAGTAGTAGCAACTTTGATTTGTGACCATGAAATTGGGTCTTCAATAACAGCATCTCATACAACAACACAGAAACAGTACTGAGCTTCCCCACCAGCCTTTAAAAGTCCAGATTCTACTTACATTTCTACCTATGTGGGTGTAAATATTTGTCTCCCATGAGGGGGTAGCAGAGTCCTAGGTGAGCTTCCAGGCCTCCTTGTCTAGAGCTGCTCTTCCTTGGGTCAAGGAATTTCTGTTAATGGATTCCATGCTGACCCAACCTCATTGCCAAGACCCTTCTCTCCCACCCACCTCCATGCTAAACAATGGGTACAAGTCACTCAGTTGTGTCCAACTCTTTGTGACCCCATGGACTGTAGCCCATTAGGCTCCTCTGGGGTTCTCCAGGCCAGAATACTGGCGTGGATTGCCATCCCCTTCTCCAGGGGATCTTCTGGACCCAGGGATTGAACCTGGGTCTCCTGCATTGCAGGCAGATTCTTTACCATCTGGAAAAGCTATATACTTGCTTCCTCCACCTCCCTCAAAGGTAGGCTTTGCCTTGAAGCTGAACTGGGGAGAATGAGATACAAGAAAACTTTTTTGTTGGGCTTGCCTGGTGGCTCAGTGGTAAAGAATCCGCATACCAATGCTTAAGATACGGGTTCAATCCCTGATCGGGAAAGATCCCGCATGCTGTTGAGCAACTGAGCCCATGCGCCACAACTACTGAGGCTGCTGTCTAGAGCCCGGGAACTGCAACTATTGAGCCCTCCGACTGCAACTACTGAAGCCCATGTGCCTACAGCCTGCGCTCTGTAACAAGAGAAGGACCACAATGAGAGGCCCATGCGCCACGACTAGAGAGTAGCCCCTTCTCGCCTTTGCCACAACTAGAGAAATGCCCAAGAAGCAACAAAGACCCAGTACAGCCAAAATAAATGCACAAATAAATATTTTTAAAAAAGAAAACCTTTTGTTCATTGTTAGCATTCTTGATAAAAGGGACCAATGTTTCTAATGTCAGCATCTCTTTTTTTCTCTTTTTGCCTTGAATATGGGACATGATGGGTAGAGATGCAGCAATCATCTTGCTCTTGTGGGTCAACAGCTGATGCTATTGAGCAAATGGTAAAAAGAACCTGGGTTCTTAACATAGTGACCAGCTCTGGACATTACTCACATAGTAAGAAGGTAAGGTAGGCAAAGCAAATCCCTGTATGTTTAAGCCTGTGTTAGTTGGACTTGCTATAATTGTAGCCCAAAGCATTCCTCACTGATAGAATTAAATATTTATTAAAAATAAAGCTATTTTTAGTCTGCTTCTTAATCTAAATCTAACTATACCCTTAATCTAAACTTAATCATCTAAATCTAAACTTAATATAAATGTAAGTGCTTTAAGAAGGGGCCCAAACTTAATGGGTAACAGTCTCTCCTGTTTGCACATTTTATTTTTCTGTTGAGATCATAAACAGTCATTTACAAAGACCTCTTCAAGATATTTATAAATCTAAAGATGACTTGGCCCTTTCATCTTCATGGCAAAAAAATAAGCCTCCTGCTGTGTCTCTCAGATTTTATCACGTAAAAAGCTTTCAGGAATGTAACTCATTTTTCAGAAAAGGAGAAATATCTCTTTTTTCCCCAACTTCTAGTTGGTCTAAAACCTAGACACTACCACCACTCTAATGTCAAAGTTATTTTGGAATTAACTAATTAATAACATACTATATCAGCAAACAATGGTTAACGTTCAGGCTCCTAGGCTGTGTGATTATATGTCTTCAACACATGGGATGAGTAGAACAACAAATCTTTTGGCCCATCATCAACTTTGAATGAAATTGTTTAGACTATGGTTATTAAATACTATATGAAAATGCAGAAATACTTCCAAATTTACTTTATGCAAAGCCTCCAAGACGCTTAGCTCTTTTCATCTCTAGGAATTAGGGGAGCCTAAAGCAAACCACAGAGCAAGCCCGTCTGCCTCAGGCTCTCCTTTCTCCTTGCCTTTTCCCTCAAAGCCGAATGTTAATAGGTTGCACATGCTGTTAACTGAATCTCTGTTCTTACCCAGTCAACAGTGCCAAGGCGCCCTGACTTTCAGTATGTCTCCCCAGTTCCTGGCTTTGGTTTCAGGCTCTCTGCTCTGAAGCACTCTCACATGAAACCAGGAAGATCTGCAGGGCAGCACTGTGGAAAATGTGAAACATCAGGCATATGATGGATTTTTCAAATCTGGACTCTGATCGAAACTTGGCTTGTTTGCCGTCTGGCTGATAAGGATGAATGAGAGATGAAGACTTCTCTTTGCTGTCTCTACAGCAGAATCTGAGCATTGATCTTAAAAGGGACATTTCAGATGAAAGAGGTAATTAAGCTGGACAGCCTTTTGTTTCCTACCCTACTGGGAATCACTGCTAATGCTGGAACTGCCTGGAGGCTTAGATGGGCAGGAGCTGGAGATGGGGAGGTGGTAGGCACAGAGTGGCCGCACTTCAGGCTCCAAACACATCAAGGCTTCAGCAATGTACCGACTGCATTCTGTCTATGGCAGGAAGACGTGCCTGTCGGTGGTGGCTGCCTCCCTTGAGAAGGAAGAGAGTGCTTCAGCTAAAAACTGGCCTCATCTGTCTTTAGGACGCCTACTGGTTTTAGCCACTCACAGCTGGCTTCTTGTCAAAAAGATTCTCACTTTTGACCTTTCAAGATGTGTAGAATTGTGCAGGGTATTTTCATGAGTTTGTGGTGTGTCTGCTTTACCTCTGCTGAGGCAAGATGTCATATCTGTCATGTCTGTTCAGGGTTTTGCAGTCTCTTATTGATTACTCTTTGCAGACCCCAGGAGGGGGCTGAGGTCTGTAAGCATGAAGTGGCAAGCTCATGCTTCTTTAGCTCACCTGAGTGCATTGGGGTTTTGTTTGGTTTTATTTTTGGTTCTGACATTCTTTCCTTTGTACAGTTTGGAGGTGGCTGTTTTTACCAAATTATGTTTTGGTGGCTCATTCACATTTAGTAGTATTATGAAAATCACTGATTTTGAACATGACCCTTAAAAAGAGATATGATTTATATCACGACCTAGTACCTCTTCTAAATCTTTATACATGCAATGCACCCTGATGGTGCTGGCTTTATTCCATTTTATTTTTTTTTAACACTGGCCATGACTACTAAACTTATTTCATGACTCACTAAGGAGTTGCAATTTGCAGTTTTATTTATTAACTATTTTATTTTATATTGTTATATTTTATATTATTTTATATAGTTGAATTAGAATGTTGTGTTAGTTTCAGGTATACTGCAAAGTAAGTCAGTTATATATTTATACATATATCCATTCTTTTAAAAATTCTTTTCCCATATAGGCATTACAGACTACTGAGTAGAGTTCCCTGTGCTATACAGTAGATCCTTATTAGTTATCTATTTTATACATAGTAGCAGCTTGGAGAAGACAATGGCAACCTGCTCCAGTACTCTTGCCTGGAAAATCCCATGGACGGAGGAGACTGGTAGGCTGCAGTCCATGGGGTCGCTAAGGGTCGGGCATGACTGAGCGACTTCGCTTTCACTTTTCACTTTCATGCATTGGAGAAGGCAATGGCAACCCACTCCAGTGTTCTTGCCTGGAGAATCCCAGGGACGGGGGAGCCTGGTGGGCTACAGTCCACGGGGTCACAAAGAGTCGGACACAACTGAAGCGACTTGGCAGCAGCAGCAGCAGCAGCTTACAGTTTAGAAAACATTAGGATATCATAACTAATTTCAGAGGACAAACAGTACTTTTGAAAGTGCTTCTATTGTACTGAAAGTAATGGTGTAAATGTAAATTCATTGGTGTTAAAAATTATCCATGCTATCTGTTGGAGACAGACCCACAGGGATTCCTGCCTCCTGGTGTTCACATCTTCATCTGAATATAGACTGGGCCCACTGACTTGAGACTGATTCATAGAATACAGTAAAGGTGACAGGATGCCTTTTTTGTGGTCGGCTTCCCTGGTGGCTCAGAGGTGAAAGCGTCTGCCTGCAGTGTGGGAGACCTGGGTTCCATCCCTGGGTCAGGAAGATCCCCTGGAGAAGGAAATGGCAACCTGCTCCAGTATTCTTGCCTGGAGAATCCCATGGACAGAGGAGCCTGGCGGGCTACAGTCCACGGGGTTGCAAAGAGTCAGACATGACTGAGCGACTTTACTTTCACTTACAAAAGATTGTGACTGCCTTCTTGCTCTCTTATTCTCTTACTAGTTCTCTCTCTCTGGCTCTTCTCACAGGCTTTTTCTAATCAATTAGGCTGGAGAGGCCCATGTAGCAAGGAACTGAGGTGGCTTCTGATCAAGTGCAGACCACGCCCCAGGTGAGCCTTTAGATGAGACCACAGTCCCAACCCACCCCTTGATTACAATCTTGTGTGAGACCTAGCTAAAAGTACCCGAATTCCTGGCCTACAGGAACTGTGAGATAATGAATCATTGTTGTAAGCAACTAAATTGGGGTGGGGGGCAATTTTTTAGGCAGATAAAGATAACTAATACACTATCTCAGTGAAACACAAGATTGGAGTTCACCCTCCTGGTTTTGAGAGTGTCCCCTTGCCTTCATGTACACGGTGAAAAAGATACTTTGATCTCTGTCTTCGATAGGCAGTGCTAACCTAGTCATTGACAAAGAAGCTTTTGCAACTTGCTTCTAAAAGGCAGTGACTAAAAACTCCTTCAGCACCAAGATGGAAAACTTTAGTTATTGTCATTTAATGTTTAAGCACTATTTTATTACAGAAACACTTCAGTTGAGAACATTTGGAGAAAGACCATGTTACATTACTTGATTTGACAAAACAGGGTTTTCTAAACTATGAAGGACTAGACACTTGTGAACAACACACTTGTCCAGAGTTGCATCATCTACATACTCCTAAATGTTAAAAAGTGCCTCAGGGCTCAGTCCTTCATCTCTTTTCCACATACATTCACTACCTGAGTGATCTCAGCCAGTCTCATGGGTCTAAATATCATCCAAATGCTCATAAGATCCTAAAAATATGTCTCAAGCTTGGACTTTTCTGTTGAATCCCAGATCTGTCTCTCCAACGGCCTACTCAAGATCTCTACTTGGATGTCTAATAAGCATCTCACACTTAACACATCCATCTTCAAATTCTCACCCCCTTCCCACTTTCTTTCCTCTCAAAAAATGACAGTTCTGTCCTTTGGTTCTTATACCAAAATATCTTAGAGTTATTCTAGTCTCTTGTCTTTCTCACAACCTACCTCTTATCCTTTAGCAAGTTCCATTAGTTCTTCCTTTAAAATAATCCAGGATCCAGCTACTTCTTAGATCTCTGGTCCAAGTCTGTAAGAGCCTTTCAAAGTGGTCTCTCTGCTTTTGCCTTTGCCCCTGTATAGCCCACTCTTAACACCAAATCCAAAGGGATCTTTATTAAAAAAGAAGCTGGGTTCTGTCACTCAGGCTCGCTGGGTTCTGTCACTCAGGCTCACAATATGTAGATGGCTCTGTCCCACTTGGAGTAAAAGCCCAAGTCCTGACAAATGGAACGTAAATTAAACTGTCCCTCCTTTCTCTCGGGCCTTAACTGCTGCCACTCTGCCCTCTCCCTCAACTGCAGTCATGCTAATCTCTTCTTTGTAGGTTTCCATGGCTGCTGTAATAGCTTTTTTCTTCAGATATCCACAGGGATCATTCTTTCAGTTCTTCCAGGACTTTGTTCAAATACTTATAGGACTACCTTGACCACTTTTTATAAACTATAGCCATCTGTGCTGTGCTCCCACAAACATCAATCCCTCTTCCTTGTTGTATTTCTTTCCGTATCACTTCCACCTGCCGTAACATATCTTTACTTTGAAATGCCATGCTGCTGCTGCTGCTGAGTCGCTTCAGTCGTGTCCGACTCTGTGCGACCCCATAGACGGCAGCCCACCAGGCTCCCCCGTCCCTGGGATCCTCCAGGCAAGAACACTGGAATGGGTTTCCATTGCCTTCTCCAATGCATGAAAGTGAAAAGTGAAAGTGAAGTTGCTCAGTCGTGTCCGACTCTTAGCGACCCCATGGGCTGCAGCCTACCAGGCTCCTCCGTCCATGGGAGTTTCCAGGCAAAAGTACTGGAGTGGGGTGCCACTGACTTCTCTGTGAAATGCCATACACCCCTACATTATTGTCTGTCTCCCAACACTACAAACTGAGCTCCATATAGGCAAGCATTGTGTGTATTCTCAGTACCTAGAAGAGTACTTGGTTCAGACTAGACATCACTATCTGTTCTCTGGATGGATGGATGAAGCTATTTTCTCCCCAGCAACTCTTTGCTTCTTCATTCACACTATAGGTATTCATCTGGTATGCTCTGAACACCAAAGCTCAAGAGAATCCAGCATAGAGGCTGGTCATGGAGAGAACAGTTATACATTTCATGATTAATTACAAATAACACTTGTGTGAAGTCTGATTTCCTGTAGACATGGCTTTATATCTCTTAGCTTCTGCCTTATAAGCTAGTGATAATTTAAGCAACAATAAGGGGGAAAAAACATCTGGGGTCACAATGGTCTGAAAGACTAGAATACTGAATTCAATGGAGATCTAGTCCGTGATTAATAAGAGTAATATTTATGCATGCAGGAGGCATGAATACACATGTTAGAAGCAAGTTAGTCAAAATAAGGAATAATAAATCGTTGAGAACTGGGTTTTAGAATCTTTTTCATTTCTGACTCATCCTTACATTTTGAAAAAAATCTCACAACACTTCATCATTAGCACATAGTGATTGTCTTAAAATATGTATCTGTCTTTTTCCCTAGACAGGACTGTTTATAAATACTAGAACTGATCAATATCAGAAGACTGCCCAAATAATGGGAAAGAATGCTATAGAGAGAAGCCAGAAGCCATGGACACTTCAGCTTGCATTCTTTTCTGAAGGCATCATGCTTTAGGGGAGGAACAAAGGCCCGCTTGCTGCAATTAGAGATGGGGTGGCAATCAGAACTTCGAATTTCTTGGCATTTGCTAGTTTGAGGCTTAACCTTCTGAATACTTGAACATAATTACATGTGGTTTCTTAAAAGAGCCTCAAACAAAGCAAATAATTTAAGGAATGTCCTAAAAGATATATCATGTAGACAAACTATGCTTTAGCCCCTCCAGACCTGAATATACCTTTAAAGAGAATTTTTCATGAGTTGCTGGGATTTTCAACAACACAAAAGACAATAATCTTATGAACTCAAATTTCTCCTGATTCATGGTACCCAAACTATCCAAAATGTTCCTTACCAACAATTCTCTTAAATACATAATGTCAAAGCAAAAACTGACTTTGAAAACATGCAACCAGACCTCATATACCAGGCAGCCTAAAAGAAGCCATGGGAGGACCAGTGGGCAGGCACAGTAAGCACATTTTAAGACATTTTAATAACAAAGTGTGTTTGTCTCTCAGTCGTGTTCGACTCTTTGAGACCCCATGGGCTGTAGCCTGCTAGACTTCTCTGTCTACGGAATTCTCTAGGCAAGAATACTGGAGTGTGTAACCATTCCCTTCTCCAGGGTTTAATAATAGAAGGAAATGCATAATAGTATAGTATTTCATTTATGTAATCACTTGGAAAGGGGCTAATTTGAATGTTTAGAAATGTATAGATTTTTCTATATTAATATCTAATATTTATTCAGCACTTTAAACCCTGGGTTGGGAAGATCCCTTGCAGAAGGGAAAAGCAACCCACTCCAGTATTCTTGCCTGGAGAATTTCATGGACAGAGGAGCCTAGTGGGCTACAGTCCATGGGGCTGCAAAGAGTTGGGCACAACTGAGCCATTAACACACTTTCTTCTATGTCTAGGCAAAGTGCTTTACACAGATTACTTCACTAATTCCTATGGCAGCTCAATGAGATGGAGACATTATAGTTCCTATTTTGCATGAGGAATATGGGGAGGAGAAGGTTAATAATTGTGCAAGGTGGTTTACTTTATAACACGTGGGGCCAGTCCATACTCTGATCTGTATAATGTGCTCAAGTCCAAACAAGCCCCATTGGACCTACTGCCCTCCCTGTCATCCAAGATAATTGCACGGAGCTACTTAATGGCACTTTGGCAGCCCCCTCTCTCCCAGGAGGGTCTGGATGGAGGCAAGTCTGTGAGGTTCCACGGTCAGGAAATCATCAGTGGCCCATCTCCAAGTGCATCTGTTTGCCTGTGCCTTTAACCTTACAATACTGAAGGTGAAAGCTCAGAACCGAGTCATTCCTCCTGAAATGGCCAGCAGACGGCTTTAATAAGTGGGGGCGGAGCCAACACTTGTCAGAAGCCTGTATGGTTTGGGAATACTGTGTCTGAGGGTGAGATTAGATCCTTAAGGCTTTGTTCTAATACTCTGCATTCCCAAAGCACAGTCCTGTGGTTTCATATGCCTTTCCACTTCCCCAAAGGTCATTCGTTTTCTACTCTGTGGCCCAAATGGGTTACGGGCTGACTCGGGGACTCAGAATAGCAGTGGAAGGCCAAGCGGGTGGGGGCCGGCTGGTCTCACGACCCAGTGTCCCAAGGCGTTGGCCATGGCTTTATTTATGACCCATATTCAACCACAGGGGAGAGATCAGTTCTTGTAAGCTTATAGTGTGTGTATTTGTTGTGTGTGTTTGGGAAGGTGGGGTAGTGATGTACATCATAGTTGTCAAGTCTACGGTCCTTTCTAAGGGACAAAAACTCACGAAGTGTAGGCACGCACACAAACCTTACTGTAAGCAGTAAATCGGTTAAACACTGAATACCTGCCGTGCATCAGAGACCGTGTAAAGTGATGGGGGGAGAATGGAAAGCAGAAACAGACATAGAGCTTGGCTCCTGGGGTTTCTGCTCTACTGAGGAGGCTAAACAGTAAAGGAGAGTGGTCGCTGAGAACCTGAAGGAGAGGGGCCTGGTGTGTTGAGAGTGTAAGTAGGGACATTGAACCTTGTCAGGGAAGTCAGGGCAGGTTTCTTGAAAACTCAAGGCTTGAGCTGAGATGTGAAGGAAGAGAAGTCATGAACTGGACCAAGGCAAAGGGAATATTCCCAGGCCAGACTCTGAAGCCTATCAGGGCCACGTGGCTAGACAGAGTGTGGCCTGACCCGCTCTGACCCTGGGGAGGAGGAGCAGAGGGGAGAGAGGCTGCCTCCCTCCCTTCGCCCCACCCTCCTGGCCCACACCCTCCCCAGAGTGGTCATTTCCACGGCTTTTCTCTCTCCTCTGGAGTTGTGGTCACTGACAGGTGGTTAAGAGCAGCCAACATGAGCCCAACAATCTAGTTTAGCCAAACCAGTTCTGTCTCCAGGGTTTCATTGGTGGCTCATCTGGTAGAGAACCCGCCCGCCAGTGCAAGAGACGCGGGTTCAGTCCCTGGGTCAGAAAGATCCCCTGGAGAAGGAAATGGCAACCCACTCCCGTGTTCTTGCCTGGAGAACCCCATGGACAGAGGAGCCCGGTGGGCTACAGTCCACGGGTTCACAAAGAGTCAGACACGATTGACTGAGTATGTGTGCATGCGCGTGCACACACACACACACATACACACACACACATACTTCTGTCTCCTTCAGAAAATTAGCTGCTGGCAGTTTGAAAATGCACCCCAGCTCTTACAGACTTTGATTTTTCTCCCAGGTGTCTCTTCCAACCAGCTACAGGACAGACACCTCTCCAGTCATGGTCTGGAGGGAGAAGCTGCAGCTGCGGGCCCCAGGGTTCCCTTGCCGGCTTGTTCTGGCCTTCAACCCCGTTCCAGTTAGGACAGAGGCCGGGGTGCCCTCTGGGAGAACTGGAGGGCCCTGGAGAGGTGACACAGAGAGCTGCCAGAAGGCACTGACACAATTCTGTGGGGTGGTTCCATCTGAGACAGAATGCCTCAACAGGGCGAGTTCCAAAAGCATTTCTTACTTCAAGAAATTTTTAATCCAGATAAGGTAGAAGGAACGAACCCCAGAAGCAAAATGTAACAGGTGAGAAGATGCAGTTCCTTCTCCTGATCTACCCCAGGTGGGTTCCTGCTTCTCTCGGGTTGCCAGGGGGTAGGGGACACTCTTGCCCTGTGTTCACAAGGCTTCAGGGGCCACAAAGACTAAAGTCCTGGCTGACAAAAGCAGCAGGGTTAGGTACTTGTTCTGGAATCCTTAACGGCCAGTCTAGTTTTATTTTCCAATGACAGGGCTTAAATGCAATACACAAGGCAAGGATGAGGGCTCCGCTCACACCTGAGGCATTCATTGCTCGTGTGTTCACCTCGATCTCACATCAGCAGGAGAAGTGTCTGAGGCAAGACTCAGACCCTCCACTGAATGACTGCATCCACCCCACTCCCATAACTTCCCCTTAGTTTCCTCAGCTTGGGTGACCACACTTTGAGCAGAGACCACCTTGCAGACACCAAAGGGTGGAGAGCCTAAGCCCAGCGGGGTGGAGCAGGTCCCAGGAAGGGCATTGCCAATGACAGACACGCCACGTTCCTCCACTCCCAGAAGAGAAAAACAGCACAGTTTGCAACTGATGTCCTAGTAGAACCATAGGCAAAAACATCAACCTCAAAGGAGAAATAGCATCCTTCTATAGGGTTGGCCAGGCTTCCCAGGCGGCACACATGGTAAAGAACCTGCCTGCTGAGGCAGGAGATATGGGTTCGATCCCTGGGTTGGGAAGATCTCCTGGAGGAGGGCATGGCAACCCACTCCAGTATTCTTGCCTGGAAAATCCCAAGGACAGAGGAGCCTGGTGAGCTACGGTCCATAGAGTCTCAAAGAGTCAGATATGACTAAAGCAACTTAGCACGCACGCATGCATAGGGCTCGCCAAAGCGTTCATTTGGGTTTTTCCATACACCAGCATATGGAAAACCCAAACGAAATTTTTGGCCAACCCAGTATTTCTTCTCTGGATAAAAAGACAACGACCCTTACTGTACCTTTGAGACTGTGACCTGCCCTTCATGTAGCAGGAATGCTGGGACGTGAGGGAAGGTCCACAGCATGGTACCCTCTTGCTGCTGCACAGATTTCTGGCTTCAGGTTCAAACTCTGTAACATCCACCTCCACCTTCCTGTTTTTTGGCAGAAACCCTTGGGCCTCTCTTTTCTGGCATAACCAGTTTCACACTTCCCTCTACACCCCAACCCCTGCCCTTGGAGGCAGTCTCTCCAGACTTCCTGATTCCAGTGGTACCAGGAATGGACTAAGGGACCCTCCCTTGGGCAGCCTTAGGGTCTCGCTCAGCTGGGCTGCGTCCCTTCATTTCTTGAAGCTTCTCCATCACTGAGGGCCGACTCTCTGGGGCTGCACCTGGGGGTGGAGAGCCAGTCTTTCTCTGGGTTGTTACTTCATCGCTTGAGGTGAGGAACTGCTTCATGGTTCTGCAACTCAGGCTGCACACAAGTAGCCTGGGGAGCTTTTCAAAGCTACCATTGCCTGAGTCCCAGCCGACCCTCTGCAATCAAAATATCTGGAGCTCCAGCTGGGAAAGGTGGTTTTAAATGCTCTCCAGGTGATTCAAAAGCACAGACAGTGTTGAGAACCAGTGATTTACTCTCTCCTCATCCACACCCTCTGTTCTAAATCTGTTAGGACACAGGGGTTGATCTTATTCATCCACGCTCCAGCTTCAGACGATAAAATAAGTAATAAATTTACCAATGTGGAGCCCAGCCGAGAGACAGAGAAAGGTGGAAATGGAGGAAGAGTTATGCTCCCCAAGCTTCACTCTGCCATGGCCAGACCTACTTAACCGAGAGCATCTGCTCCTGTAGGCATTTTCTTTTATCCTGGAAATATCCACCATGTGCAAAATAGTCTCCAATCTCATGCATTCAGTTCTTCCTGCACACCCATTGAAAATCAATCTTAAAAAGAAAAAAGCCAGACTTCCCTGGTGGTACAGTGGGTAAGAATCTACCTGCCAATGCAGAAGATGCAGGTTTGATCCCTGGGTTAGGAAGATCCCCTGGAGGAGGAAATAGCATCCCACTCCAGTATTCTTGCCTGGGAAATCCCATGGACAGAGGAGCCTGGTGGGCTACAATCTATGGAGTCATAGTGAGTCAGACTTGACTTAATGACTAATGAACAACAGCCACCAGGAAGATTCCACGTGCCTCAGGGCAAGTCAGTCCATGCACGGGAACTACTAAGCCTGTGCTCTAGAGCCTGCAAGCCACAACCACTGAGCCCACGACCTAGAGCTTGTGCTCCACAACTGAGGAGGCCGCTGCAAGGAGAAGCTTGTGCGCCTCACCAGAGAGCAGCCCTCTCTCGCCACAGACTGGAGAAAAGCCCACCCACAGCAGTGAAGACCCAGTGCAACCAAACATAAAAACAAACAAGTTATTTATAAAAGCAAAAAGCCACCCCACTTCGACTAGCTTCTTACCCCAGGACACATCCAGGGTGACAGACCTTCATCAATTCAAGAGACTGAGCAGGTAAAGTGGGATCAGGGCCACCTATTCCTTTGCTCAGAAGTTGCTTCAGTTGAATCAATTCTCCCAGGAGATGTCCAGTCCAGACACACAGAGGGGTGGGCCACAGTCCCTGGAGGTGGTTCTTGCCTTAACCTCTGCTGTGACGTCTCCAGGAGTGTCTCCAACCTAGCTACCAGAGGGGAGTAACACATCCTTATTTTAAACAGTATCAGAGGCACAGTGAGAAGCCGATTCCATTTAGATAATGGAAGGAATCCAATTGGTTGAAACTCAGATCAAAGCTCGGTAAACTTGCTCCGACTCTCAGACAACCACAGAGAACATCAGAGAAACGTTACATTTTTTCTTTTACTCTTTTTTCCTCCCCAACCCCAAGTCTCTTTGCTGAGAGAACTGTTCACAAGAATTAAGATCTTATTGAATTTCAGATGGAGAAATTAGATTCTGGCTGGGTTTTAAAAGGGCCCCCAAATCTCTTGAATGAATCCAATTGATTTGGCCACATGTGTCTGGGCTGAGTTTCATGAAATCACAGCAAACAGCATATTGAGTTCTGTAATCTCATTCTGTGGAGCATCCGATTCTGATAAAGCTCAGCACTGTCATTCGCTAGCAATGCTGGTGCCAGGTCACAACAATTATGGGCAAATGTCAATTTCCAAGTCTGCCAGTGTGCGTTAAATTGTGCACGGTCAACGTAATAGCAAGGCGCCTGCTCTGTGCCTCAGGGTGGGAAGCCTCAGGGGCATGTGCAGCCGCAGAGAAGGGGTTGCTTCCTGATGGGCTCTGACAGCGGGAATGCCCCTCAGTTCAAGATGCCGGAAGAGCAGCAATCCCTTTAAACCAGGGCTTGATGCACCCGCTTCTGGCAGGTGTTGTCACTCAAAACTATCAGAAAGGATCAGTTTCAGAATTTAAGAATGGACGATGGGTTACTTTACGAGGGGCGTTGTAATCAAAAGACGCATTCTTCTTGGAAGAAAAGCTATGACAAACCTAGAGAGCATATTAAAAAGCAGAGACATTACTTTTTATTGCACAATAGTCAAAGATATGGTTTTTCCAGTAGTCGTGTATGGATATGAGAGTTGTACTATGAAGAAGGCTGAGCACCAAAGAATTGATGCTTTTGAACTGTGGTGTTGGAGAAGACTCTTGATAATCCCTTGAAGTGCAAGGAGATCAAACCAGTCAATCCTAAAGGAAATCAGTCCTGAATAGTCATTGGAAGGACTGATGCTGAAGCTGAAACTCCAATACTTTGGCCACCTGATGGGAAGAACTGACGCATAGAAAAGACCCTGATGCTGGGAAAGATTGAAGGCAGGAGAGAATGGGACGACAGAGGATGAGATGGTTGGATGGCATCACTGACTCGGTGGACATGAGTTTGAGTAAGCTCCGGGAAATGGTGATGGACAGGAAACCTGGCGTGCTGCAGTCCATGGGGTCGCAGAGTCAGACATGACTGAGCTACTAAACAGCAATCCATAATTAAGTACCACAGATTGCATAGCTTAAACAACAGAAACACTGTCTTGCAGTTCTGGAGGCCACAAGTCCAGGATCTTGGTACCAACAGGCTTCTTTCCTCCTGATGGCTGTAAGGGGGTCTGCTCCAGGTCATTTTTTGTGGCCTGTAGACGGCTGTCTCTTCCCTGTGTCTCTTCACATCGCCTTTCCTCTATATGTATCTGTCCCTGTGTCCAGATTTCCCCTTTTTATAAGGACACCAGTCATATTGACTGGGTCCAAAGGAGGGCCCACCCTCATAACCTCGTTTTAATTTGATGACCTCTGTAAGGACTATTTCCAAATAGAGTCACATCCTGAAGTGCTGGGATTAAGGCTACAACTCATCCTTTTGATGTTGGTGGGCGGGGGACACAATTCAACCCATCACAGACAACAACTCAGCTGGAGTCTAATAAGAAAAGCTAACATGCATTGAGCATTTCTGCTCTGAATGTGGTATTGCTTCCAGTGCTTTACATCAATTCATTGTCAATACTTTACAGGGCTGTGAGAATTCAATTCAGTACTATTTAGAGTCCAGATTTAGAACTGAAGGAATAGAGTCATGACAAAGTTAAGTAGCGAGCCCAAGGTCACACTGCTGGTAAGAACAGAGCCAGAGTCAAAAACAGGTCGCCTGGCTCCAGACTAGATTCTGGCAACTGCTCTTATTTATTTTATGCATTTACTATGGTGTGCTGGGTCTCCATTGCCCTGCTTGGGCTTTGTCTAGCTGTGATGAGCAGGGGCTACTCTTCTTTGCAGTGCGGCAGCTTCTCATTGCAGCGGCTTCTCTTGTTGCTGAGCACAGGCTCCAGGATGACGGGCTTCAATAGTTGCAGCACGCGGGCTCCGTGGCTGTGGCTCGCCAGCTGTAGAGCTCAGGCTCAGCAGTTGTAGTGTGTGGGCCTAGCTGCTCTCCAGCACGTGGGATCTTCCTCGACTGGGGACTGAGCCTGTTCCCCCTGCACTGGCAGGCGGATCCTTATCCACTGCACCACCAGGGAAGTCCTGGCAGCTGCCCTTCTATGCCAGGAGTACATGACTCACCGACTTCCTGCTGGAGGGAACATAATCAGGGGCCCAGCTGCTGTCCCCTGAGATCCTGCCCTGTGTGGGCACTGAGGTCATGCTTCTCCCAGGCGCCCGCTCGGTGCCTGTTCCCTGGTGTCCTGGGACTCCTGTGGCAGTGGGTGCTGGGCTGTGGACTCCCTGGCAGCCCTGCCAGAGCTTCCTGGCACCACAGGGCAGCTGGAATGCTTGCACCCACCTCCCCACAAGCCCCCTCCCCTGCCGCAGGGTCAGACCTGCATCCCAGTCTGACTGCGGTGTTCCAGCAGTTGCCAGCTCATTTTCTTGCATTTCTCCTCATAAATCCTGGCATGTGTAGTCATGTCCTGGAGGTCCTGGGCGAGCACAATATTTCTAATTCAAAGGCTTCAGAAAGTGTAGAGGTCCAATTCTGATTCAAATTCAGTTCGCTTGTATTTTTAAAGCAGTAACATTGAAAAAGAAAGCACAACACTGTGTTTTCCACTGGGTATAGTTAGTGATGCTGTCAGATGCATTTTTATTTAAGATTCAGGAAATTGAAATCATTTGTGCCAGTTTTAATGCAATTCCATTTGTCCTTCCTCAAATGCAGTGAAACGCAGAGCCCAGCATGGAGTAGAGCCTCAGCAACAGGCAGACAGACAGACTGAGCGACTTCAGAAGGCCCTTCTGTCCCCTGATGTTCTCCACAATGAACTCAGCTGCTGCAGGCAGCCAGGGTCTCCAAAGTGGGAAGTGGGAAGAGAAAGCAGCCCAGATTGTTTATGGTGGGTCCTGATTGGGAGTGTTACCTGCACACCTGTCCCTTCGTGAGAACAGAGCCTAACCCACGTGTCTGCTTGTGCCGCCCTGGGAGCTGATAGAGGTTCTCACGGATTCCGAAGCAGAGCAGTTAGGTCTCAGAGGCAGGAACACTGGTCCCTGGTAACCTTTTAGCCTGGGTAGTTATATCATTAAACAAAGAATCATATCCCTTTCCTCTTTTCCTATACCTATCAAACCACTCACCTTGCTAATTCCCTCATGCTAGGTCAGGACCTTGGGTTAGCTAGTTAGCTGTCTAGTGAGCATCGAATTTCTTGAGGCCTTAGACTGCCCCGTTTACAGTTAAACAACTGAATTCCAGGTGAAGGGGTTGGAATGAGTGAGCTCTAGGTCCTTCTCTGGGCTAATAGGCCCTGAAGTATGCATCTTGGCATGAATACTAAGCAGCCCAGATAAATCTGCAGGGGGTTCATAGGATACAGCATGTCTTCCAAACAGTGCATCATTTCTGCTATTTTCTACCCCAGAAAAACCACACAGTGACCCCCTTGCTCTCTGGGGTAGTCCCACGACAGGTGGGGGGGATATTTGACCTTCTTGGTAGAAGTAATATCCATTTCTTTACGAGCTTTGTGGTAGATCTCACCTTGCTGTTGGTTGCACTAATCCAGGTATTTATCATAAATACTGATGTTTTGCTTTAAATTTTGGAAGGGACAGCTTGACCAGAGGTATATCTGAATCTCCATATTAGTATATTGTTATCATGGTGTCCTGCTAAATTTTTTCCCTCTGTTTAAAAAGTTATACTAGCAGTGTTTTTTTCTATTCATGAGACCATCTCAGAAATTTTAAAAGCAGGGCACGAAGCTGACAGAAACTGGCTCCCTGACCGGCGTGAACATATGTGGGGCAGCACTGATGTGAGTGATGGGATAGTGTTTGCCGATAGGGCCTGCTAATAATCCAGAGAGATGATGTCATTCTTGGCAGGGCCCAGAAAGAGCAACAAGAGGCCAACAGCTCCCCTTGGCTGAAAAAGCCCCTTTACGTTCCTTGACTTCATAGTTGCTGAGCAGATGAGATTGCAGAGTTCTGTGCACCCAGCTGAGCCATTTTACCTCCTGGGGATGGGAGTTTTTGTCAAGAAAGCTTGGGTCACTAGCTGGTTTACACAAATCCCTGAGAAAGGTTTACTCTGCCTTAACACTCCTCCCTGGTGTGGAGATTGCTCATAGAACTAGGAAAGAATTACTTCCTGGGGAAATAGTCCTCTGTACTAGAATTGTCTCACTCCATCGGGGTAGATTGGGCCTTCCCTCGTGGCCCAGTGGTAAAGAACCTGCCTGCCAATGCAGGAAATCCAGGTTCGATCTCTGGGTCGGGAAGATCCCTTGGAGAAGAAAATGGCAACCCACTCCAGTATTATTGCCTGGGAAATCCCACGGACAGAGGAGCCTGGCAGGCTACATTCCATGGGGTCGCAAAGAGTCGGACACAACTGAGAATGCACACACACACACACACACACACACGCATGGGGGGAGGTTGAAGCTCTTCTAACTCAGTGAGTCTCTCCTGATTTTGGATGGCCTAGGAAGTGATAGGAGCAGCATGTGGGGAGGAGAAGAGGAAAGTTCATGGTACTTTCCAGAACTATAAAACACCCTATGTTCTTTAATAGAATACATCTTTTCTTTCCCTTTAATTTCTTGGATATGTTTAAGCCAAGGACCCACGGAATCCTCATGTTTCCAATAAAGATACTAACCAGTGTTCTCCCCCCAACACAGTCTGGTCCTGGTAACACATGCTCCCAGGGCCAGCGGGCAACCCCCCAGCTTCTCTGGCACCTCCTCTGTGCCTGCAGCCCCAACTCTTTGACCCTCCAGGGAGCAGATGCTTGCCCTGCTAGAAGAACCCCACACATACATATGTGTGCTTGCTGGGAAAGCCCCAAAGAAATTTTGGTTCCTTGATGAAAGGCATTCACCATAGAAGGATGACACAGTCTGCAAGGAACTTGGTGAAAGCTGGACTACTTGACCATGATATTACAAGTTGTTGGATTTTCTTCAAAGGGGTAGTAGACTCAACATTGCCTCCAAAGAAGTGCCTTATTCACCAAATTGCCTAGGAATGCAGGCCACTTGTACAATGGCAAAACACATTCTTTACAGAAATGTTGGATAAAAGGGGCTTTTATGGAGCTGGTGATGCTCTCAGTGGTTATTCTGCAGAAATGTTATACTTAATGATGTTTCTTGATTGATGGAGTAGATGTTGTTTAGCAGGCTTGGAAATGGAGCAAATGCTGGTAAAACACATCACATTTCCAGTTGACATTTACGATATTCAGAGCTCGGCGGACATGGAAAAAATCCACTGGGATGCTGAGTGGAAAATATTTGGGGAGAAGGCTGATGGCTAGTTCCAGTTCCATACAGCAGCATTCACCCCGTCCCCAGACACTCAGGGAGAGACCACCATGAGCCCCACAGTGCTCTAGGAGCAGTGAGCAGAGGACACAATTCTCCACTCTCCCGTTCATGAGGGAGAGATGGCAATGACAACAAGTAAATAAACCATAGACCATGTCGAACGATGACGAATGCTATGGGGAAAACTAAAGCGGGAAGGGGGAGAGGGAGCATTGAGGGGAGGTGAGAAGAGACAGGGGAGGCTTCTCTGGAGATGAATTCAGACATGGACCTGAAGGAAGGGTGGGTGCATCTGTGTAGATACTGGGGATGAACAATCTGGGAAGAGGTGGTGGCAAGTGCAGAGGCCCTGAGACCAACATCCGGGCAGGTGGAGAGACAGTGTATATAGGCTGGGGGGGCTGGACTGTGGTGAGCAGCGGGGAGAGCAGTGGGAAGAGGGCAGAGGCAGCCGGATACCAGATTGTACGGGCCTCCTAGGCTCAGGTACCATCTGCCTCAAAGTCAAAGTCACTCAGTTGTGTCCGACTCTTAGACCCCATGGACTATACAGTCCATGGAATTCTCCAGGCCAGAATACTGGAGCGGGTAGCCTTTCCCTTCTCCAAGGGATCTTCCCAACCCAGGGATTGAACCCAGGTCTCCTGTATTGCTGGTGGATTTTTTACCAGTTGAGGCACAAGGGAAGCCCAAGAATACTGGAGTGGGTAGCCTATCCCTTCTCCAGGGGATCTTCCTAACCCAGGAATCAAACTGGGGTCTCCTGCATTGCAGGCAGACTCTTTACCAACTGAGCTATGAGGAAAGCCTACTTCCTCTTCCTAATTCTGCTTCCTGTGGCACAAACATCCATAATCCACCATCCTACAGGCGCAGCTCCTCTTGTAAGCCATTGCCAGAAGCCCTTCCTGATATCCAGGGCCCTCCTACGTCTTCTGGTGCCACCATATTGAACTGCATGTTTTCCTGGGTCTGTCTTCTCCTCCCATCCAGATTCTTGCTCAGTTATAGTAAAGCCATGGGTAGCCTTTTCCTTTATTTCCTGCTGGAGCTGGTTCAGCCTTGCCAAGTGTCTACTTTGGCAAGTACAAGGAAAACACTTGTGACATAGAAACTCTGAATCTACCTTCAGAGCTTCAAGTTTGTTATTAGCTGTTTTGGCTGACTCAGAGAATGCTGTTTTAGGAATTGCTTCATCTTATGTACTGATCAGTGTTCTTATTTTAAATACACTGGTCTAACACAAGAAATGTTTCACCCCCAAATTCCAATGTTACAGAGTTTCAAAGGTTGCTACATTTGCCCTATTTTACAGTTATAATTGGAAACCAGTGCAAGTTTTTTCAAATAATTCTCAACTTTCTCTATTGTTAAAATATAAGATGGATTTTTACTCTGCAAGTAGCTTTCCAACCAAAAAGATATTAATAATATTCTCAAGTTCTTAGGTACTGACTTTTAGTTTAGTGCAAGAGTGGGCAACTTCTCTGATGTGGGGGGCCATCCTCTGTACAGAGTTCTCTTGACTAGCTTCCTAAAGGCAGGCTGTTTAAACCCCTGTTTAAACCCCTGTTCATCTGGGGTTCCCCTTTGTCCAGAGACTCAGGAAGCACCCAACAAATGTCACCATATAGGTTCCTATTATCATCCCCGCTTTTGTATTAATAGATGAGAAATAGGTGAGAGAGTGATAATTGAAGGTTGTAATTTGCTGAAGGTCGCACAGGTAACTTGTGGCAGATTTGAGACAATGCATGACAAAGTTGGTTTGAATCAGTGCTCACAGGTTTTTTTGTTAGTGATCAGCATTCTGGAATGTAAAATGGGAGATAAGACACTGTACCTACATGATGCGGCTCTTTATTTTGCACTTTGTAAATGTGTCACCTAACTTTGAGGGGGCAAATGGGGAAGCTTTCTGGGTCCTTGTGTGATGGAGGCAAGAAGATGAGGGGATCCTGAGAAGAGAGCAAGAGGAAGGGTCCGGGGCCAGAGCTGGTGCAGAGAGCACAGTAATGGCATTGAGAGAAAGCACCCGGGAGGAGGGGGAGTAATGGCATTGAGAGAAAGCACCCGGGAGGAGGGGGCAGGAAGGCATTGTTACTTTTTCTGTGGTCAAGAAAGTTGCCGATTACTTCTTTCCCGAGTCCTGTAATTTACATGTGTTTGGATGAATCCCACTAGAAAATGGGATAGAATCTGGGTACAAATCGGGCATTTTGGTAGAGTGATTTATGGTTACTGAGCACTAGGAGAGCAGGAAGCTATTCAGTCAGGAGCCAGGAGGAGAGGTGAGTGGGGAGAAATAGTTCAGAAATGCTTGTCTGGAGCATCTTTAGCCTGAGAGAAGCTCTGTGACCTGATCTTTGACTAATGAGGGGTAGGTGAGTGACCTTGTTGGCACCACAGGGTGGTGGGTTCAGCCTGCCACATCTGGCTTCACCCTCCCAGACCAGTATCTCCCTTCCAGCTGTCTCTTCCTGGGTATTCTAAGGGGAGCTGAGTTCTATCCCTAAATCAGATATCCTTTTTATGGCTGTGAATTCTCTACTTCTCTTGCTGTCTGCTTTGTAAAAGGTGGTTTCTTAACAAATGATTGCTCAGATCATTCAGCTGAACACTGTGACTCTATGACGTTCTTCCCTGCCTGTGTGAGTACTAAGTGGCTTCTGCTGCTGCTGCTAAGTCGCTTCAGTTGTGTCCGACTCTGTGCAACCCCATAGACAGTGGCCCACCAGGCTCCCCCGTTCCTGGGATTCTCCAGGCAAGAGCACTGGAGTGGGTTGCCATTTCCTTCTCCAATGCATGAAAGGGAAAAGTGAAAGTGAAGTCACTCAGTCGTGTCCAACTCTTCGAGACCCCATGGTCTGCAGCCTACCAATCTCCTCCATCCATGGGATTTTCCAGGCAAGAATACTGGAGTGGGGTGCTATTGCCTTCAGTCATGTCCAATTCTTTGCAACCCCATGGACTGTAGCCCTCCAGGATTCTCTGTCCATGGGATTCTTCAGGCAAGAATACTGGAGTGGGTTGCCATGCCCTCCTCCAAGGTATCCTGGCCCAGGGATCAAACTCACATCTTCATTGGCAGGCGGGTTCTTTACCCACTGGTGCCATCTTCCCTGGGGTTACCAATATTTGTTTGCTGAAGATGAACTTGGATAGAAAGGAGTAAGAAAGGATGGGTGATTTTGGAAAAGCTGGAGTGGGAGGCTAAGGAGTGGGTCTCTAGGTAGCTGTAGCATCTGTGTCACAGCAGGTGTTGGATCAGGTAACTTGGGGGACATCTCTTTAGATCTAGATCTACTGGGGAAAGAAATATGGGAAAGGGATTCAAGCCATCCTGGGGAATGAAATTCTCTTCCATTGTCACGCCAACCCACAAATACTTGCTCAGCCTAGAGTTTCCCAATCTATCACCCCCATTTTAAGGATGAATGATCCAAGTACTCAGACAGCTGGAATTATCCTGCCCAATACTGCCCACTATTTGCCTCAGAAACCACAGTCAAACAAAAGCAATCCAGCATGATGGAAAGGCAAACATACCAGCAGGAAAAACAATGGCCCCTCCTTAAACAGCCTTTTTGAAATCTTTTCGGCTTATAAATAGTGACTAATTTAATTCCATTAAAAAAAAATTGGCTCTGGGTCAGATTATGTGTTGTCTGCCTGCTGAAGATGAATTGCGTAACAGACCCAGCCAAATACTGTAGCCTAAATATTGGCCCTATTAGCACTGTTGAGCTGAATTTTTCAGAACACAATTCATAACATTTTCCCCACCTCCCTGCTTCTATCACTGTATATAATATGCTTTTTTTCTCTCTCTCTCTCTCTTTCTTAAACTTCAGTCAGGAGCCCCCGAAGTGACCTAATCCTCTTTGACGTCTGCAGTTTTCTGATTTATGGGAATAGTGAAAGATTACAGTACTCTCTCTGAATAAAGGTCCTCACTGAAAACTCCACAAAGACCACAGACATGGACACTTGCTGCGGCTGGGCCTCCATTGCCTTTACAAAGAGCCAGTCGGGGTGGAGGCAGCAGGCAGCCGCTGGGCACATGTTGAACACCGTGGGCTTTTTTTTTTTTCCCTTTTGCCAGGACATTTTTCTGGATTAAAAGGGAGCTTTCCTGGGTTCTGTGTAAAGGTTCACTGTAAACATTTGCTCGTTCTGGGTATGGTAAACATTTATAAACTCAGAGCTGGAGCACAGGAACTGAGCAGAGAAAGTCCAGGGAACAATTCAGCAGGACACTGCTGGCAGCCCCGGTTACCACGGAGGGGATGTGACCAATGCTAGGACTTTAGCAGCTCAGTGGGAGCTGTCTGGGCCCCAGGCAGTTCCTACAAGAGACACTAGAGCCAGACTTGGTCTGATCTCTCGGTCTGACCACGGCTGGAGTTGTGGCAAATAAAAGTCCAGGCAGAGAGCTAATGAGGGTGTGCAGGCATGGGGTCTGTTCCTTTGGATGCAATGTCTCCTTCTGCTCAGCAACTTTTGCCTGAAGAGAGCTCCGGGGAGAGAGTTTCCTCCTCTGCTTTCCTTTGTTATCTCTGCATTTCCCTGCTGAGCCTGGAAAGGGAAGGCAAGTAGGCAGGGTTGGGTAGTGGTTCAGAGCACATGCTGCGAGTCTGGCAAGACAGGCCCTTTATTCCACGTCCACCATGACCTTAATGAGCTTCTGTGGTCACGGGCAATGAACACTCCTGGCCTCCTCGGGCTAGAGCCTAGTCCAAGTTGAACCAGAGAACTTAATTGTTTTTCTCACTACACTAACAGAACTTTGGCTTTTCCAGGCAGTCCAGGACCAGTGACAAAGTGGAATGGAGAAGGTTCTCAGGAGAGAGAAGCTTCAGGACAGGAAGGCTGAGCTGAAAAACAGGGTGGTTCACTTGAGGCCTCTTGTGTTTTGGACTTATTTTTTTCCTGCAATGATATTCCCTTCTTCACCGTCAGAACTTTGTAGCAGTGTCTGCCTTTCAGGATACCTTAGTGAGTGGTGTCTTGAGGGATGAAGGAAGAGCAGCTGGGGCTAGAGTTGGCAGAAGTGGTACCAAGTGAGGACAGGAGCTATAGGAGCCAAGAATGATACCTTGGGGCCAGGAGCTGGCAGAGAACCAGGGCAGTGTGAACCGTCTCAGAACCAAATGGAACACTACCCTGCTTCTAGAAAGGATGCTGGAGAAAAGAAGGAAAAGGGGAATGGGTGGATCTGGACTGCCATAGTATGTTAGAAGGGGAAAGCTCAAGCTGCTGCTTTTGAACATTAAGGACCTCAAAATGAGAAGACCTGCAAGTTATCAGGAAGGCAGACACTTGGGTTGCAGTATTAGTATGTGACCTGGTGATTAGGTGTTCTTAGAGCATCCCCCTGGGATGCTTAGCAAAACGTTATGGAAGTCCCTTGCATCTTTTTCATGTCTGCCCAGGTAAGGGCAAAGGTCTCTGAGATCCATGTAGTCTCACTAAGGTCCACAGGGGCAGAGCCACCGAGTTTACTGTGAGCTCTCCCCAGCCACCTCCTCCCAGGCGCCCCCGCCCCAACAACTCAACCACTGTCGTCTCTTCCTCAAGCCACCATCCCTGGTTCTAGAAGAACACGTGTAGTGGAACCAACTGGGAGTCGATGCCAGCAGCATCCCAGCGAGCCCCCATGCCCACATCCTGGTCCAGCTCCCTGCGTTGCCCATAGCATTTTGAAGCTCCTGCCACTGTTACTCTATGTATGCACTTCCCGAAACAAGCATGAAGTGGATCAAGGGAGGAGTCTGCGAGGCCGAAATCATAAGCTCCCTCGGAAGAACTCGTCTCTGTACCCTCCCTGTGCTGTTCTGCCCTCCTCAATGGGGGAGAGAAGAAAACTCCGGGGCCTGGGCCCTCTGGTTCTACTCACAGTCCTCCTTGGGAGATCAGAAGGGCCAGAGACCACCAGGCAATGGGCCTTCTGCAGCCTGTGCTCTGGTTCTCGGTAGCAGAGGTCAGCAGAGGTGGGAAAGGGAAGTGGTCCCCAGGAGCTGCTGGCTTCTCTCCGTGGTCCCCTGGCTTGGATCTGCTCCTGAGCACACGGTAATTGCCCAGAGAGGAGGAGTGTGTTCAATCACCCAAAGGGAAAATCAAAGTCAGCTGGAAAGACCGACCTTGCTTGCGTCTAAATGATTAGCATATAAGACCCACCTTGAAGGAGCTCCAGGCTACTTGCCGGGTTAAAATGGACAACGAGCCTCTAAGTGGGCTTAAGGTGTAGACAAGCAGTAGCAAAGGTCTTCACCTCTTCTTCCTTCCGCCTCTGTACTGTTTAACACATGGAAAACTAGCGTCATTCCCTGGAGAAACAAAGGCAGCTTATCCACAGAGCTTAGCTTGCCCGGTTGACACCTAAATGGACAATCTTGTAAATTCATGTGAAAATTGGCTTGCTCTTTCCTGACTTTTCTATAGGGATCATGTTACAACAGGACGGTGCAAATTAGAGTCACCCCTTTAAAAGAGTTCCAGAGAAGAACCACCCATTTTCATCTTTAATAATTACTTTATGGAAACTTAAAAGGGACAGGTCTCCTCAGGACCCTCCAGAACAACACGTGAT
Organism: Bos mutus; assembly: GCF_027580195.1. Classification (NCBI taxonomy): domain Eukaryota; kingdom Metazoa; phylum Chordata; class Mammalia; order Artiodactyla; family Bovidae; genus Bos; species Bos mutus. The sequence goes on along the minus strand of NC_091636.1, from coordinate 30,906,372 downwards.
TAGAGCTCAGTGCCAGCATGGCCCCGTTGCCTTATACTCTGGGCTCTAATCACCCTGCTGATGGATTGAAATGTGCACAAAATACCACGCAAAATGGGCTGTCAGCTGGGGTATAACCATCTTTTTTGTTGCAGGCAATACATTTCAATTGCCAAGTTTGTAGTTGTAACCAAAATTAAAAAAAAAAAAAACGTGAAATTATCTTAACTTCTCTCACACTCAACATCTTATCAGCAATCTCTGTAGTCCTTGCCTTCAAGAAAGCCCCAGTCATTGTCATCATTAGGCTGACTTCTGCAAGAAGCCTCTCTCTTCCCTACTTGATTTCTCCCACTCCACAATCAACAGAGCCTCCAACAAGAGCCAGAGTAAACTGTGAAAATGTAAGTCAGCCTACATCCCTTTTCTGTTCAAAACCCACCAATAGCTTTCCATCTCACTCAACAAAATCGAAAGTCCTTAGTTGGGTCCATGAGGCCTAGCGAACTCTGACCTTCTCTCTTACTGGTCTGGCCTCGTTGGCTTTCTGACAAGTCTGTGTCCCAGGGCCTTTGCACTTGCTATGCTCGCTCACTAGCAGGGCTCCTTTTTTTTTTTTTTTTTTTTCCATAGTCTCTGCTAAAATGGTGTTTTTGTCACGGAGGACTTTGACACATCCAGTCACTCCCTATCCATCCTCTGTTTTCTTTATTCATCATCACTTGACATATTGCATGAGCTTGTCCACTTGTTTCTTATCAGCCTTTCTGTGTGAGCAGGGAGCTTTCTTTTGCTCACTACACTGTCCCCAGTACCTAAAACAATTTCTGGCACAGGGCTGGAGCTCACTAAATATTGACTGGATGGAGGAATGAATTCCTGGGTCTTCCTGCTCTTATTATCATCAGCTGGCAACAGTGCCCAGTAAGGCTCTAGGTAATGAAGGAAATGCTAATAAGAAGAAATTATCAAGATGGTCAGAGGTTTTTTAGAGAATAAGTAAACCTAAAAGAAACATAACTAAAAACTGAAGGAAAAAGAAAATAAGCAGAAAGTGATCCTGAATCTTGTGTACCCATTCCCTGAGCCAGAGCCAGGCCACATTTGTTCACTTCAGCTGCTGAAATCTGGTTCTTGTCATAAGCCAACCTAGACATCTATTTTGATACACATATTAAATGTCTCTTGGCATGCAGAGTACTCATATCACTTACCAGATTTATTGAAATTATGGAAAGCAGTGTGAAATGCCTCCTGCCATATGGGAAAAGAGGTGAAAAATGCTGACATTTGGCTCTTAGCCAGCTTCACAAAAGTTTAGAGTTTCAGACTTTTTTTTTTTTTTAACTCCTGGGCGTGGTAGCTCTCTCTTATCAAACTTCTTTTCCCCAAGTAACCATAAAGACATGTCTGTGTATCTGGAGGTATTTTAATACTAAAGCACCATATTCTGATATGTATAAAACTTGACATTTTGGCCCAGCTGTTATGAGAAGAATTGAAAAGGCTCTCTTTGCCCTATTAATTGCCTGTCTTCCATATTTCACTTTATTTAGCTCCAGTGAGCTTAGGGGTCTGCTTGGGGGCCTGACGCATTCAGTATACAATCCTGGAGCCCACCAAGAGCCCAGCCTGGGCCCCCAACAGGGAGGCCATGGGAGTGCTTGCTGCCCCAACCAGCTGCTGTCCCGAGACCTCAGGAAAGTCTCCTCCTCTCCAAGCCTCACCGCCCACTCTTACCCTTCTCTCTCACCTGAACTACTGCTGGAGCCTTCTCTCTGGCTTCCCTATCTCCCCAGCTGCCAGTGCAGAGCTAATCGTACCTTCTGCGAGGGGCCGTGGAGTTTAGACGAGATGTTCCGTTAAGATGCTTTAACGTTGTGCTAACACAGAAGTTCTCTATAAAGTTTTACTGGGGATTATCATTAGCTTTTATTATGATTATAGCTCATGCTCCAGTGGGCCTCTTTTATTGGGAGTTGACAGATCTTTTCCCCCTAGATGTAGTTCTTCAGAAGATTCAATTTTTGATTTCAGTGAGTCACTGTGGCTAGAGGTGTAGTCATTCTGAACTGCATATTACATGCACGCTTATACCTAATGCCAGCCTGGCAGGGATGTTGGAAAACACACATCCCTGTGCTGTCCAATGGGCCTAGACCTCAAACATTCGAACTTTCAAATTGCTAACAAATATTGTCAAAAGGTGAGACAGAAATAAACAACTGCTTCTCAAACCCATATCTCACCTACAGCCCCCAAATGAAGCCTAAATTTCCTGCAGTAGAACACAGTCTCAGCCCTCAGTGTGTGTGTGTGTGTGTGTGTGTGTGTGTGTGTGTGTGTGTGTGTGTGTGTGTGTGTGTGACTAATGCTACTGAGGAGAACTTAGTAAGCATCTTTCAAGAGGAGCTTTCTTTCATCTGTGCTAACCTGGCATTAGCTGGTAAAGAATCTGCCTGCATAACCGACCCAATGGACATGAGTTTGAGCAAGCTCCAGGAGTTGGTGATGGACAGGTAAGCCTGGTGTGCTGCAGTCCGTGGGGTTGCAAAGAGTCAGACACGACTGAGTGACCCAACTGAATGGAGAAGCAGACATAAAGAATAGACTTAGGACATGGAGAGAGGGGAGGAGGGGTGAGATGTATGGAGAAAGTAACATGGAAACTTATACTACCATATATAAAATAGCTAGATAACAGGAATTTGCTGCATGTCTCAGGAAACTCAAACAGGGGCTCTGTATCAACCTAAAGGGGTGGGATGGGGCTGCTGCTGCTGCTAAGTCGCTTCAGTCGTGTACGACTCTGTGCGACCCCAGAGACAGCAGCCCACCAGGTTCCCCCGTCCCTGGGATTCCCCAGGCAAGAACACTGGAGTGGGTTGCCATTTCCTTCTCTACTGCACGAAAGTGAAAAGTGAAAGTGAAGTCTCTCAGTTGTGTCTGACTCTTAGCAACCCCATGGACTGCAGCCCACCAGGCTCCTCCATCCATGGGATTTTCCAGGCAAGAGTACTGGAGTGGGGTGCCATCGCCTTCTCCAGTGGGATGGGGAGGGAGGTTCAAGAAGGAGGGGATATATGTATACCTTTGGCTGACTCAAGTTGAGCTTTGACAGAAAACAACAAAATTCTGTAAAGCAATTACCCTTCAGTTAAAAAATAAATTAATTAAAAAAGAATCTGCCTGCAATGTGGGAGACCTGGGTTTGATCCCTGGGTTGGGAAGATCCCCTGGAGAAGGAAACAGCTACCCACTCTAGTATTCTGGCCTGGAGAATTCCATGGACTCTATTGTCAATGGGGTCCCAAAGAGTTAGACACGACTGAGTGACTTTCACTTTGGCTTTTCAACCTGGCATTAGGGGGCTTCCCTGATAGCTCAGTTGGTAAATAATCCGCCTGCAATGCGGGAGGACCCTGGTTCGACTCCTGGCTCGGGAAGATCCCCTGGAGAAGGGAAAGGCTACCCATTCCAGTATCCTGGCTGGGGGAATTCCATGGACAGTCCATGGGGTCGCACAGAGTCAGACACGACGGAGCGACTTTCACTCACTCACTCATTCAGGTGGCTTAGTGGTAAAGAATCCATCTGCCAATGCAGGAGACATGTGTTTGATCCCTGGGTCAGGAAGATCGCCCGGAGCGGGAAATGGCAACGTGTTCCAGTATTCTAGCCCAGAACATCCCATGGACAAAGGAGCCTGGCAGGCCTACAGTCCCTACAGGGGTCACAAAGAGTCAGACCTGACTGAAGTGATGGCACTTGCACACACAGCCTGGCATTGACCATCATCCCAAGCTCAATATTTCCATGATGACAAAGTTCTAGGTAGTTTCTTCAGAGATGGCCATCTTAACACGCCTATTCTGATCCCTTACAAATGAAAAAGCTCCCAGGACTGAAACTGCCTGCACCCTAGCTCTAATCCTCGCCCTTCCAAAGCAGGAAAGAAGTGTGTCTGTATCTGTCCTCTCCTGTGGGTGCTCTCCTTGAGCGCCCACCGTGTGCAAGGCACATGCAGCTTTGCTCCCAGCCCGGGATTCATGAACACGGCTTGTGCTCCTGGCTGCCTCAGCCAGGCTTTCCAGGGGAGTCACGCACGTGGTTTCCATCCCTTTGCTTGGCGATCCTCAGGAGGGGTTTTGCTTTTGCTTACTCTCTGGCAGATACCTCCAGCCTTCTTCTGTTTGTTGTGGTAACCATGTTCAGAAGGAGAATGCCCTCGTTAGCACAGAATAAGAGTCTGTAATTTTTCCAAAAGAGTTTTGTTCATCTTTAGTGACATTGCAAGGTAATTAGAACCATGTACTCATCACAAACATAAATTGACTACGGTTTGCAGAAGGTAATTGCTTATGAAGAACAGGGCAGTTTGTCTCTTTTATACAGATAGTATCAGAGGGTGATAACGTTTTCCATTTATACGTGTTGTTGGGTTATCCTAAGACTTCAGGTCCAAAATATTCATCTCAACCATTATTTTGAAAGAGAGACTTTAAAGATGTCATATTTCTTGCCATTTTAAATCTAGTGACTGAACATATTTCAACCTCTTCTTGATGACTCAGCATCATCACCGTCAATGTGGATAATTTTACTGCCCGACAGAGAAGCAATGACGTCAGAGTCTGGTGAATTATAAGCTGCACGGGGAAAATTCCTAGGTAAATGTCTTGGGGTCTTAGATTTATTGAGCTCTAACAGTTTTTCTAACCATTCCCTAGATAGCAGACCTTTACTCGTCACTGTCTTGCTGTACTTGTCTCCAGGAACCTTCCCCCACACCACACGCTTATACGAGGCCTATTTTTGAATGGTTCCTATATGCCCACAGCGGTCAAGACTCGGTCCCCATGGAGCAGCCCTGCCAGCAGGAGAGACAAACAATAAGCACGGTCACAAACAACTCTAATTTGCTTTGGTCTGGAAATGTGAATAATCACACTTAGGGGAGCTACAGATAAATTAAGGATAAACAGGATTTCAAAATGTTGCATGCTCAGAGTCTATCTCTGTTTACTTCTGAGTAAGTCTCAAGCACTGCAACTGCTGGCTTCATGGCCCTGTGGAAAGGTGGAGCTTCTGTATTCCCGCAGAATACCGAGGATAACACTGAGAATGACATAACGTTACTGGAACGAGGATGTTGACAGTCTGCCGAAGGGCCCTTTGCCTGCAACTTAAAAACTGAGGACAGCACGGCAGCTGAGAGTCTAGAGACTCCAAGCTCATATCTCTGCGTCTGCTCTGCCTTCATCTTCAGATTTGCTATCCAGCTGCCAAGTCCCCCCAGTGTGGATGTCTCATAGCACCTGAAGTTTAACTTTCCATTCCCCTCCCTTGCCTCCACTCCACACTCTCTTCCTCTAGTATCCCCATCTTAACAAGTAGTGCTGTAACCAGGATTGTTTTGCCCGGTGGACAGCAAACTAAACTGTTGAGACACTGAGCTTTGGCAGCAACCAAAAAGACAGCAGAACAAAACTCATACCCACCTCTGCAAAGTCAAGGACTAAGGGTATTTGTAGAATCGTAAGTAAAGAAGTAGAGTGGTCTCAGGCATGGGGAGGATGGGGAAAGGATTGGGAAAAGCTGCAATAGTCATCATTCTGCTCAGGTGTAACTAAGCTCCAGGGATCAGCACATTCTAAAATGGAGGTGCTTAGTGCAATTGGAGGGTGGAGTTTCAGCCCTATGATGTCAAAAGGTCACAGAAAGACACTCACACGTGCCCAGCTGGAGGGTTGTGGTCCTATCCAGTCTTAACCAGCTCAGCTTCAGCTAGACATAGCCGACTCCAATTCCTGGAAAACAACTTGGGCAAACCTCTTCTTGTTTAGGCCACATGCACTTAAGGGCAGGTAGGTCTTAAAATGACCTTGATTAGTGAAGACAGGTGAAATGGAGTTGACTAATTGTTACCCACTGTTTCATAATCTTCCAAAAATCAAGGAATTCTTCTCAAGTTCTGTTTTATCATACTCGACTCGCTGAAGTCCCACCCCACATCCAATTCATCAACTAAGCCTGAGGATTTTTATCTCAAAAGCATATCCCAAATCTGAATCAGATCGTGACTCTTCCCTGCCTGAAATCTATCCGTGTTTTGCTCTCAGAAAAAAATCCATCTCCCAACAGTGTCTTCAAGGAAGGACAGACTCCTTCTTGAATAATAGATCAGTCTCCTATTTCTGATTTTTACTTCTCTTACCATCTGCCTCTCTTGTGCTTGCTCCAACCACACTGGCCTTCTTCCTCTTCTCCCCAGTTCAGGTCTTGGGCCAATAAACTTTATTTCCTGTGCTTGACTGCTCTGCTCCTGACCAGCCAAATAGCAGGCTCCTTCTTTCTGTCACTGAGTCTTGACTTTAATGTTGTATCTTGCCCTTATAGAGCCCCTCTATGCCAGTTATTCTCGTCTTTCAGTGCTCACACACATCTCTGGGATGCAGATTCTGATTCAGTAGATCTGGGCTTGGACCTTAAATTCTACCTCTCCAAGGAGCTCCCAGGAGATGCGGATGCTGCTGATGGACCACACTGTGCTGTGGGCCACACTGAATCCTGGTAGGCCACTGATGAAACACTTGTGGTTATGTTTTTGTTCCTCCCAGCCCCCAGGGGCAGGAAAGAGCCAAGTCTCCAGCTTTAGGTGAGAGCAAGCCAGCTAGTACTGAAAGATATTTCTCATTCAAGCATGAAGGTTTGATGAGGCCTTTTCCCTTTATTAAAATGCCAAAAGAATGATAAAATAGTCTATTTGGAATGACTGATGACAAAATCAGTTACTGTGTTTGACTGGAGTTTTGCTTGTTTGTGTTTAAAGTTCTCCTGATTTAGAGTTTACATCATTCCTTTAAGTAAAACTTTTCAAATACAGCACTGGATGGAGTTGAGAGGAACAAGGGCTTCCCAGCCAACTCTTTATTTACTGTAGCTACCTTCTCCATAAACACCACCTTGGAACATGGGGGTTATGCCAGTGAGAGTTTAGACACTAAATCTGACATTGTTATTCAGCTTTCTGTTTTGTAAATTTACATGAAAAACTAAACACAGATGACAGCTGGTGATACAGCTTTCTTTATGAATGAAACAGATACCATACCTTCCTTTTATGCGATGTCTATGCAATGTTGTCACAATCAACCAGTTGACTGATGAATGCTTGATACATGTCTGCTATAAGCAGGATATTTTGTGCAAGGATTTTAAGACATGACCTCTGCCTTTTGAGGTTATTACAATTTAGGGGAAAGACACAGGTATCCATAGAAAGTTGATAAACCAAAGCAATATATTAGGTTGGTACAAAAGTAATTATGATTTTGCATTGTTGAACTTTGTCATTTGATATTGGAATATGTTCTTAAATAAACGTGGCTACGTTATATAGATCAATTTAAAGTATTTTTCTTGCTTTTTGCTTTCTGCTAACGACTTATGCCTTGCTGTTTATTGTATATGTATTTTAGACTAGGGAATTGATGTTAGATAAGAAGCAAATTTGAGCAATTTTCTTATTCAAGTTCAAAATGGATCATCGAGCAGCAGAGACAACGGGGAACATGAACAATGACAACACGAGCTGCTAATGGACATGCAGAGCAGTGGTGGTTCCAGAAGTTTGCAGAGGAGACAAGAGCCTTGAAGATGAGGTGCAGAGTAGCCACCATCAGAAGCTGACAACAACCACCTGATCCTCTTACAACTACATGAGAAGTCGCCCAAGAACTCAACATCCACCATTCTACAGTCATTTGGCACGTGAAGCAAACTGGAAAGGTGAAAGAGCTCGATAAATGGGTGTCTTGTGAGCTGACCACAAATCAAAAAAAATCATCTTTAAGTGTTATCTTCTCTTATCGTGTGCAACAACAAGGAACCATTTCTCCATCGGTTTATGATGTGTGACGAAAAGTGGATTTTATACAACAATCAGTGATGACAAGCTCAATGGTTGGACCAAGAAGAAACTCCAAAGTACTTCCGAAAGCCGAGCTTGCACCCAAAGAAGGCTCATGGTCACTGTTTGGTGGTCTCCTGCCGGTCTGATCCACTACAGCTTTCTGAATCCCAGTGAAACCATTACATCTGAGAAGTATGCTCAGCACATCAATGGGAGGCACTGAAAACTGCAACACCTTCACCAGCATTGGTCAACAGAAGGGGCCCAATTCTTGACAATGCCCCGCTGCACATCGTACAACCAGTACTTCAAAAGTTGAATGAATTGGGCTACGAAGTTTTGCCTCATTTGCTATATGCACCTCATCTCAGGCCAACTGACTACTACTTCTTCAAGCATCTCAACAACTTTTTGCAGGGAAAATGCTTCTGCAACCAGTAGGACACATAAAATATTTTCCAAGAGGTCACTGAATCTTGAAGCATGGATTATTTTTGCTACAGGAATAAATAAACTTATTTCTCATTGGCAAAAATGTGTTGATTGTAATGGTTCCTGTTTTGATTAATAAAGATGTGTTCAAACCTAGTGATAATGATTTAAAATTCAGGGTCTGGAATCACTATTACTTTTGCATCAACCTAATAAATGGCCTTCCCTGGTGGCTCAGACAGTAAAGAATCTACCTGCAATGCAGGAGACCTGGGGTTCAATTCCCGGGTTGAGAAGATCTCCTGGAGAAGGGCATGGCAACCCACTCTAGTATTCTTGCCTGGAGAATCCCCATGGATAGAAGAGCCTGGTGGGCTATAGTCCATAGGGTCGCAAAGATTCGGACACAACTGAGTGACTAAGCACAGCACACAATAGAAGTCCTTGCATTTTGAAGGCAAGGACCTAGAGCATCTCAACCAATGGTTTTCCTAGTCCATGATATGCCACTCTGTGTTCAGCACAAAATGAATGGTATGGACCAGTGACTGTCAAACTATAAGGTGCAAAGAATGTCCTTATTAAAAAATAAATTCAGATTCAGTGGATTTGAGTGGTAACTAGTACTTGTAGTTCTAATAGGTTCCCAGGTTACAACAATGCTGGTGGTATTGGGGGCCACACTTTTTGTTACAAGGAGATATAACAATATTACTCAAAGTGTGATCACCAGATTCCCAGGTGCCTCCCCAGACCCACTGAATCTGAATTCATGGGGAATGGGGCTCAAGAATGATGTTTAAGTAAACTCTCCAGGTAATTTTTATGCATTCTAAGGATTGAGATGCCCTGGTAGAGACATGATGTTTTAGGGGCCAGATGTGCTAAATTCAGAATACAGGTCCTTTTCCCAGCAATATGAGGCCTCTGACTTTTCAGGGACTGTCAGATTTGACTTCTCTGACATAGGCAGGGGGAAGGCTGGCCAGGAGCCCCCACTAGAGCCTGACACACACTAACATGTGCTTAGGCAGCACAGACCAGATCAGACTGGAGCAGAGTGGCCAGAGAGGAGCTGTGATTTAGCCAGATTGATGGCTCTTCTTGTTATAATACTCATGCGGAACAGGGGCTATAATGAGTTTAGCAGATGTGGACACTCTAATGCCAGAGAGTCTCTCTGCCTGAAAGGGAATTGCAATCATCCAATATATTCCCCTGTCCTCTGGCCTGGGATTGAGTTGTCACAGGCTCTTAGACACTGCTCTGGGTGCCCCAGATGGTACTGGCTGACACACTCCGAGCATGCCATTAGGAACACATGCAAACCACATGAGGGCCACTAGCTTCTGCAGGAGAGGTGCAGGGCCCACCCCCACCCCCAAGGTCTTCAAAACACTTCTGGGAGGAAGAGACATCAGTGGGACCTCAGGTACTCAGAGGTATTGGGAAAACAGAGACCCATGGAAAACTCCTAGAGGGAGGGAGATAGGCAGACAATGGGAACCGCCTCTAACAAGAAATTAACGTGAGAGTAAAATGTATTTCAGTTCTGGAATTTTCTCTTTTACTCCCAGTTTCAACACTGTTTGATTGTTTGGTTGGAAGCATTGTTTTTGGAATTACAGTAGAAACATTAACTTTTCATTTTAGCAGAGAATTAATTATTTAGCAATGGTATAATGAGTTTGTCCAGCTAGTAAAAATAAAACAAAGACTGACTTGGAATTGACAAACTCCTCAGACAATTAGTTTTCTTCAATCTAATTGATTTCACAAATCTAAGAAGCTCTTTAATCAGGCCTTGTTACTGACCCTGACTTTGGAAACTGAGCTTGACTTTGGAGCTGAAATACAGTTCTGGAAGGTTAACAACCAGCATGTCTGTATCTAGCCAGAATTATCTTGAGTTCTTGAATGAATGGAGGCCCTTTCCACTGTACCCAGACTCTAAATACAAATTTGTTGTTCAGTTGCTCAGTCATGTCTGACTCTTTGTGACCCCCTGAACTGCAGCACGCCAGTCTTCCCTGTCCTTCACTATCTCCTGGAGCTTGCTCAAACTCATGTCCATTGAGTCGATGAAGCCATCCAGCCATCTCATTCTCTGTCACCCCCTTCTCCTCCTGCCTTCAATCCTCCCCAGCATCAGGGTCTCTTTCAATGAGTCATTTCTTTGCGTCAGGTGGCCAAAGTATTGGAGCTTCAGCTTTCGCATCAGTCCTCCCAAGGAATATTCAGGACTGATTTCCTTTAGGATGGACTGCTTTGATCTCCTTGTAGTCCAAGGAACTCTCAAGAGTCTTCTCCAACACCACAGTTCAAACGCATCAATTCTTTGGTCTTAAGCTTTCTTTATGGTCCAACTCTCACATCCATACATGACTACTGGGAAAACCATAGCTTTAACTATATGAACCTTTATCGGCAAAGTAATGTCTCTGATTTTTAATATGCTGCCCAGGTTTGTCATAGCTTTTCTTCCAAGCAGCAAGCGTCTTTTAATTTCATGGCTGCAGTCACCATCTGCAGTGATTTTGGAGCCCAAGAAAATAAAGTCTGTCACTGTTTCCATTGTTTCCCCATCTATTTGCCATGAAGTGATGAGACCAGATGCCATGATCTTAAGCTTTTTGAATGTTGAGTTTTAAGCCAGCTTTTTCACTCTCCTCTTTCACTTTCATCAAGAGGCTGTTTAGTTCCTCTTCACTTTCTGCCATAAGGGTGGTGTCATCTGCATATCTAAGGTTATTGGTATTTCTCGCGGCAATCTTGATTCTAGCCTGTGCTTCATCCAGCCTTGCATTTCGCATGATGTACTCTGCATATAAATTAAATAAGCAGGGTGACAGTATTCAGCCTTGTCATACTCCTTTCCTAATCTGGAGCCAGTCTGTTGTTTCATGTCTGGTTCTAACTGTTGCTTCTTGACCTGCATACAGATCTCTCTGGAGGCAGGTAAGGTGGTCTGGTATTCCCATCTCTTTCAGAATTTTCCACAGTTCATTGTGAAAGTCTACTGCTGTAGCTTCACTTTAAAGCTCTGAATTCCATTAAAATACAAACAGCTCTAGAATAGGTAACACCTTTAAGTGTCCCAAGTGAGGCATCTTGCTGGGAAGAAGGGAGAAATCACAAGGGCCCAAGGGGCCCATGGGGCACCATGACAGAAGAATAGGGCTCAGACGTCTTGAGACAAACCTAGCTGTTCTCTTTCGAGACCCACGGTTGCTAGGAAGGTTTATAACTTTAGGAAAGTTACTTAACACCTTTTCGGAATGAAGCTTCTCCTCTGACAGATTATGATAATACTCATTCTACATGTTATTCACCCCCAATCAAGGCCAATGAGAGAATAGAGTGAAATCATAGGTTTGAAAATATTTTGAAAACCTGAGACTCTTGCAAATCTGAGCTATTATTTTCTAAGGTCTTTCTCTTGTTGTGTGCAAGGCAGAGCTGACCTTTTGAAGATGAACGAGTACCAACAGGTAAACTGGAAGTGAACTGATACTTTTAAAAGTCAGAATGTTGTCTATAAACAGTGCATGCATTCTTGGGAGGTCTTATCACCTTTAAGATACAATAATACCCAGTGGTTAAACTGCCAGACAGTCATTCAGGAAACTGAGTGACTCCAGGGTTGCATGAACAGCTGCTTAAGATAGAAGACATTTTATGGCAACAACCCAGCAGCCCAAACCAAACCATTGATAGCCTTGAGTTATTTCAGTTTGTTTGGATCTTGGCTTTTATGTGATCTTAACTGGCTTCCTTTCCAAAATTTCACTGTGTGCAAAAAGCCTTTGCTTTCAGTTGTTTATTGAACTATTTCAGGTGTCAGAATTAGCGGGATACAGCCCTGGAAATGATAAAGATAAGGAAAAAAAAGGTTTTGAACATGTTAGCCATTGGCCCCCAGATCTCGTGAAGATGGATGTATGAGACTCCAAATTCCCCCAGGCAGGCCATGGATTATACGTATAAGGATTACATGTAGAGGACAGGGTTGAAGAGTACAAGAGGCAGGGCTAACGGAAAGCTGGTTCCACCTGGGAGAATGGCTCGGCTCCAGCCCGTTCCTTGGGGATTTGTTAATTGGATTTGCTCTTGCATTTAAGACAAATCAGCATATATGCTAGCTAGTGGTTTCAGGCATCGCAAAATTGGAATTTTGCTCCAGGAAAGGTTGGCCAAGAAACAAAAAGCACCTTCTCAAGAGGTTTAGTCCTACTGGACTGAAAGAGTATTTACAGGTTCAGCTGAGCCAGAAAAGGAGAGTGAAAGCTCTGTGTGTCTCAATTTCATTGCTCAGGATGGGAGACTCAGGTTAAGGGATGTACTTAAGCATTTCCACACACCGAAAAGACACTGGGTTCCAGAGCTCTTTGGGGAAAGGGCCTGCATACAAAGTTGTGTGGCCACCAATCCACCAGCTTCTGGTCCCACCTGAACCCAACAGACGCATGAGCATCTTCCCAGGTATATCACACTGCCACCCAACCTGCTAGAAGATGGCGCTCCTGGCCGTGCCATTTGTGAGCGCGGGCGTGCCTGCAGGACCGCCGGCACGAGTTTTCCCCACACTGAATGTGAGGAGATTGTCTTCCGTTTTACAGCCGCGGCTGTTAGGTACAGCCAGTGCAGCTGGGGGCAATAAAGTGTGTCTGGGGTTGCCCACCGTTTGGGACAAGTCGCCTAGCCCTGGTGGGCCTGAGAGGACCCGGATAAGGTCCAGGAGAGAGGAGGCATGCAGCAGACAGCTGAGGACCACTGCACTCTCCACGGGAGGGTCAACACAGAAGGCTTATGTGGCTCAATGCAATGAGGAATCTCTGACTGGATCCTGGGACAGAAAAGGCAGGAGTGGAAGAAATGGTGAACTCTGAATCAAGCCTGCAGTCTAGTTAATAATCTTACACCAACGTTAAGGTCTTAGTTTCAACAAACATGCCATTGTTATGGAAGATGTTAACACCGAGGGAGCTGAGTGAAGAGGGTAGGAGAAATCTCTGACCACAAATAGCATTGCACTTTTTCTATAAATATAAAGTTACTATAAAACTAAATATGAAAAGTCTTTGGGGACTAGCATGTAACTCAGGAATGAAATGGGCCACATTGGGGGCAGTCACAAACGAGCCAGCTCTTGCCTCTAGGAATGCCGACTGGTCACCTCCAGCTAGTTATTCCCAGGTGGCAAAGCAGGCCCCAGTTTGTAGATTCTCTGAGTTTTGAAAAGAATTAAAAATTTGTGTGTGCATGTATGTGTTCTTGATTTTATGGTGGAAATTTAAAAACACTTTTTAGGGACAAAGCAAATAGAGCTGCTCTGTGGAGAGAATGGCCCATGGATGTGACATCTTCTGGGCACCAGAGGATTAAGTACACAAGAGAAAGAGACTGAGGTCTTTACAAATGCAGCTTCAGGGTGCCTACTTAGAGGTTTTGATTAGGTAGTTTTAGGGTCACACCCAGGACTCTACATTGTTATTAAAAACAAAATGTATCTCAGGTGATTTTTGACACAGGAAGTTTGTTGGTTGCAGTCTGAGAAATGTTTCTTAAAGGAACAAAATTCCTTTTTCTTAGCTTCTTCATTCTTTTAATTCAATGTCTTATTTCTTCTCTTACTATCAGTGATACAGTTTCAAGACCAGTATTAAAATGTAGTCCCAGAAATGTGCTAAGATGGTAACAGCCACTAGCTACAAGAGCCCAGTGACCACTTGAAATGTAGGCTCTAAGTGGAAAATTTATACATAGGACTTCAAAGACTTAGTATAAATTTAAAAATGTAAAGCATTTTATGCATAAATGTTTAACATTGATCAGATGTTGAGATGGTAATATTTTAGATATATTGGATTAAGCAGAATATATTAAAATTAATTAGCTGCTATTAGGAAATTAAAGTCACATCTGGGACTCACACGTATGACTCACACTGTATTTCTATTGGATGGTGCAAGTTTAGGCAACTGGGGTGAAGAGGGCTAGCATTCCAGCCCAAGTGCATGGAGGCAGAAGAAAACTTAGTGTTCATATATGCATGGGTGTGTGTGTGCTCAGTCATGTCCGACTCTCTATGACCCTGTGGACTGTAGCCCACCAGGCTCCTCTGTCCATGAAATTCTCCAGAATACTGGAGCTGGTTGCCATTTCCTTCTCCAGGGGATCTTCCCAACCCAGGGATCGAACTCACATCTCAGGTGTCTCCTATATTGGTGGGTGGATTCTTTACCACTAGCTCTACCTCAGGCTCCCTCATATGTCCATAATTCTGCCCAGATCACCAGAACCAGGGATTTCACAGTGGAGACAGAGCCAACACTGTTCATGCTTTAGCATCCCTCCCTAGAAAGACAACAGGAGGCAGAACGCTGCCTCTGCCACCAGAGGCATGACCAAAGCCACTCATATAATCAATATATCACAGAAGAATGGAACACGGGCATTTCTAAGAGATGCAAGGAAAGCTACAAATTCTGCTAGGTATTAAAGTAGGCTCAGAGTAAGGCAATGTCCCTGATCTAGTCTCAGATTAAGAAATATTCATAGTATTTTCAGAAGTATAAGGAAGTTTTAAAAACTTTTCAGGCTGTTAGAGTGAGTCATTCAGTGAAGTTAACAAAATACAGTCACTGAGAGAGAACAGGAATCTTACTCCCCAAATGACAAAGGAGGATTATAAGATCCTGTTAGTGGTTTGGGTTGAGCAGAATGTCTCAAACCCTGTTTTCCATTTCTTCTATTCGTCAGATCACCAAATGCATTGTGTCAGCACTTTCCAGTCTTAATTCTTTGAAAACATCTATATGCTTCAAGACAAATTTTATCATGTGTTTCTGATTCATTTATACATAACCAATCAAAATGTCCTCTTGTAAAAACCATTTGATGTCCAAAACTATTCTTGATCTCCATTAATAATCCTGTTTTCTTTCAAACTTAAGATCCTGTTGTATCTATACAGAAACCTAAATTCAGGTCTAAAGTTAGAGCTCACATAATTCAAATAGTCTTACAACTAGGCAAGATGAATTTTACTGATTCAGTTTTAAAACAATGTCACAGAACCTATACATACCTGCTCATTGAGGATCATTTTCTTGATCTTACCTGCCTGAGCCATGCATACTGACCTTTGTTGATTTTTTTTTTTCTTAGTGTCTCTATTCATCATCTTTTTTCTTTGGCAATTACTTCTCACTTCCCTGTTTGAAACTGTTGTCTGCAAGCCCTCAAACCCCAAATTCTGCTCTCAGTTTCCAAAGCTCTAACCATTCTCTGCCCCTCTGCTCTAACTGCTTCTCATCACATTCAGCCTTCACTTCAAGTTCAATTCCCATTGGTAAATTTCTGCCTCTACCCCAGGGTAACTTTCCTTCTGCCTTGTTTTGTTACCCAAGGTTTTGCACATATCCTGCGGGTTGTTCTTCCTTTTCTTCCCCCTCCATTTGATCCACAAGGAGTGGGAAATCTACAGAGGACCTGTATTTCTGACCCAGATATTCCACACCTGCAACCATCAGCCCCCTTGCACAAAGGGCTACATGTAACTAGAAATAGGCATGAGCCTGAACCCTGGACCCACTGACCTAGGAGTACATGATAGTCTGGTCTCTAACTCTTGGTTTGTTCATGAGAAGGAAATAAAATGAATGTACCTATAATAAGTACTGCTTTGATGACCTTGAACTATGATGACAACTCAGCACATGTCATTTTTAACAGGCAAAAGTACACATAGTCGATATAGTCTGAGAGCTGATGGTTTTGACTCCAGACCACAAGTTTGTCTCCAGGGACCCATCGCTTAGCACACTTAGCACTCTCAGTCTCCCTAACTCAGAACGATTTCCCCACGGTGCTTAGAACTCCCCACTACAGCTCCTATGGGTGGTCCCAAACCCTATCAGTATACACACTATTCACATCGTGCTCCCTCGGGACCTGCCTCCTGGGAGACAAGAGCCACATGAGCCTGTGCATCAGGAAGGTCAAGCAGTGAGGCGTAGATGCTTCAGCCCACTTCCACAGTTACCCATTTACAAAAGAAGACACATGTAACAGAACCACAAAAATAAGGATCAAAACCAGTCGGAGGCTAGAAATTAGAAGGGAGAGGAGAGAAGCACATCAGAGACCCAAGATTTACCGTGAGTGAGCCCTGAGGTGAGCTTTAAGACTCACAGCAATCAGAGGAAAAGCAGAGAGATGTTGAGTTTCACACTTTTGTTTCTGACCGGGAAAGTGTGTGAGTTCTTTGGTAGAACTTGTTTTCTCCTGGCAAAAATTCCTAGAGGTTTTTGTTGAATTGATTTTTATATAAATGACAAGATAGAATGAAAATGGCTTCTGTAGAAGATGTAGAAATGATTTTCTTCCAGCCGTTTCTTCCACCAACCTGCAGTGAACACCAAGGGCTAGCTGTGTATTAAATCATAACTCAGTGAAGATATTTCTTTGGGGAGTTTAGTTAATGTGGTCCAGATCCATAACTTTCAGGTGATTTATCTTAACATACAGATAGAGCTCAGACAGCCTAGAAGGGTGGGTGTTTAACATGACTCAGAGACACTCACTCTCAAGAACTCATTTTTTCTGCTAATCCTTAGACAAAATCTGGAGACTGGTCCATGTGTTGGAAAGCAAAGTGAGCTATATGCTCTGATGTGCAGGTGTCAAGTCTGAAGTCTTATCATAAGATAAACATTTCTTCCTCATGAAGATAGGACTCTCCTACCTTTCCCTGGTTTTAGGCTAAAAATCCCCCCTACTTATACAGTTAGAGCTAGAATTTATCATGGGTAAATAATTATCTGAACAGTTATCCCATTGAAGTGTGAAATTTCCCATATAAAATAAAATTGAGTCAACTTTGGTCTGGAAACTTTTTTTTTTAATGTGGACAACTTTTAAAGTCTTCATTGAATTTGTTACAATATTGCTTCTGTTTTATGCTTTAGTTTTTCATCCACAAGACATGTGGGATCTTAGTTCCCTTCAGATCAGACCAGTCGCTCAGTCATGTCCGACTCTTTGCGACCCCATGAATCGCAGCACGCCAGGCCTCCCTGTCCATCACCAACTCCCGGAGTTCACTCAGACTCATGTCCGAGTCAGTGATGCCATCCAGCCATCTCATCCTCTGTTGTCCCCTTCTCTTCCTGCCCCCAATCCCTCCCAGAATCAGAGTCTTTTCCAATGAGTCAATTCTTCGCATGAGGTGGCCAAAGTACTGGAGGTTCAGCTTTAGCATCATTCCCTCCAAAGAAATCCCAGGGCTGATCTCCTTCAGAATGGACTGGTTGGATCTCCTTGCAGTCCAAGGGACTCTCAAGAGTCTTCTCCAACACCACAGTTCAAAAGCATCAATTCTTCAGCGCTCAGCCTTCTTCACAGTCCAACTCTCACATCCATACATGACCAATGGAAAAACCGTAGCCTTGACTAGACAAACCTTTGTTGGCAAAGTAATGTCTCTGCTTTTGAACATGCTATCTAGGTTGGTCATAACTTTCCTTCCAAGGAGTAAGCGTCTTTTAATTTCATGGCTGCAGTCACCATCTGCAATGATTTTGGAGCCCAGAAAAATAAAGTCTGACACTGTTTCCACTGTTTCCCCATCTATTTCCCATGAAGTGGTGGGACCGGATGCCATGATCTTCGTTTTCTGAATGTTGAGCTTTAAGCCAACTTTTTCACTCTCCACTTTCACTTTCATCAAGAGGCTTTTGAGTTCCTCTTCACTTTCTGACATAAGGGTGGTGTCATCCTAACTATTAGACTACCAGAGAAGTCCCTGGCCTGAAAACTTTTAAAGGTATGTATCTACTGCAATTATAAAATAATCAACCTGTGGCACACTCAAAGGGAGCATTTTGATCTGTTCTTTCTCTGATGTGCTACAAAATGTACCCTCATTTATTTATGTCTTTTGGATGGAGACCTCTTCAGCAACAGAAATGGTGACAAAAAGTCAGTCTGCATGACCCAAAGAAAAGGATCAGTGAAAAAAAAAAATTATACCAAATAATGCCTTTCCTTTGAAATCATGGCCCAGGAAAAAGGGTTAGCATCAAAGAGGACGTTTCTAGCTCATGATGATTCCAAACCCTGGGTCTCACTGGTTGGCATCATCCTTTATCAGGCTATGTACCATGTTGGTTGATCAAAGCCTCTGTTTCTTGAGCACAGATGGTTTGGGGGAGCTTGTTACAGCCCATCAGCAGGCTGCGTCCTGTGAGCCAGTCTTTGACAATGGAAATGATCACTAAGGTTCAGGACAGAGGTAGCACCATAACCTCAGGGGTCCAGCGTGGAACCTCAAATCTGGTTACTTCTCTACCTGCATAGGCCAGGTAGCAGATAATTTGCTAGTGAAAATGAAGATTTGTGGAGATGATAAATAAACAAATGAATGCCAGTGAGGATAAAACCAGCAGAAACTCTGGGGCTGGAGCCAGCGATCCCAGCTTGACAACCGTACTGAGAGGAGGTAGGGTGTGACCCATGGCTCCAGAAGACAGGGCAAGACGGAAGAAAATTGGGTTCTGGATAGTGAGAACCTTGAGATGCTCATGACAAGAAGAGAGAACCAAACTAGTGGGTAGGACCTGTGCACAGACCAGTTAGGCGGAGGTGCTCCTGCTCCTAGGGCCAATGGCCCTTCACCCATTCCACTGTCTCTTCTCATCAAGGCTCACCGGGGTGACCTACTTGTCCCATTTTGGAGCATTTTCTCCCTTCTACTTTCATCCATAAGTCAGGTGAACAAAAGGAGGGCCTGAGAAACCCTCCAGCCCAGTGGTTCTCATAGCTTTAAGAAAATACCACTGGAGCTTCCCTGGTGGTCCAGTGGTTAAGACTTTGCCTTCCAATCAAGGGTGTGAGGGTTCAATCCCTGGTCGGGAAGCTAACCTCCCACATGTCTCATGGCCAAAAACCAAAACAAAAGCAATATTGTAACAAATTCAATAAAGACTTTTTTTAAAAAAATGTACCACTGCCCAGATCCCACCCCAATTCAGTTCAGTTCACTCGCTCAGTCATGTCCGACTCTTTGCCACCCCATGAATCGCAGCACGCCAGGCCTCCCTGTCCATCACCAACTCCCAGAGTTCACTCAGACTCACGTCCATCGAGTCAGTGATGCCATCCAGCCATCTCGTCCTCTGTCGTCCCCTTCTCCTCCTGCCCCCAATCCCTCCCAGCATCAGGGTCTTTTCCAATGAGTCAACTCTTCACATGAGGTGGCCAAAGTACTGGAGTTTCAGCTTTAGCATCATTCCCTCCAAAGAAATCCCAGGGCTGATCTCCTTCAGAATGGACTGGTTGGATCTCCTTGCAGTCCAAGGGACTCTCAAGAGTCTTCTCCAACACCACAGTTCAAAAGCATCAATTCTTCGGCGTTCAGCCTTCTTCACAGTCCAACTCTCACATCCATACATGACCACAGGAAAAACCATAGCCTTGACTAGACTGACCTTTGTTGGCAAAATAATGTCTCTGCTTTTGAATATGCTATCTAGGTTGGTCATAACTTTCCTTCCAAGAAGTAAGCGTCTTTTAATTTCATGGCTGCAGTCACCATCTGCAGTGATTTTGGAGCCCAGAAAAATAAAGTCTAACACTGTTTCCACTGTTTCCCCATCTATTTCCCATGAAGTGATGGGACCGGATGCCATGATCTTCGTTTTCTGAATGTTGAGCTTTAAGCCAACTTTTTCACTCTCCACTTTCACTTTCATCAAGAGGCTTTTTGGCCCAGGGGGACCCCAGTCATTGGCATTTCTTTTTAAAAGCTCCCCAGATTACTTTATGGTGCACCTTAGGTTGGGAACCATTCTGGTCAAATATTAAACCGTCATTTGCCTCCAGCACATACTGACTTTTTCCCATGAGAAGTTTAGGTGCATGTGATCTGTCTCCTCTCCCTCCTCTGAGGAGTTGGAAGGGTTCTGTTGTCACTTACCCCCTTCACTCAGAAGGATTGCAAAGGATTGCAATACTATGTACAGGATGTCTGCAGGCTGATTTAGCGGCTACAAAGGATGTTTCCAGTGTTAAGATAGCATAACTTCAAAGAACACTGTGAGTTTTCAAAGATGTATTCATGAAACATTGTTACACAATTATAAACAAATGCCTTAAGCTAGTTAATACTCTTACCCTGAAACATAAACAACAAATAATACTTAAAAGTAAAACCGAAACCAAAAACAACAAAAACTCACAAGTTATCAGTGAAAACTGCTGTGGTTTCACATGGATTCAGCTCCCACTCACCGCTCCAGCCCACAGATCATACCTCCATCCTGCACCACGCCCAGCATCAAATCAGTTCAGTCGCTCAGTCATGTCTGACTCTGCAACCCCATGGACTGCAGCACAGCAGGCCTCCCTGTCCATCACCAACTCCCGGAGTTTCCTCAGACCTCGTGTCCAATGAGTCGGTGATGCCATCCAACCATCTCATCGTCTCTCATCCCCTTCTCCTCCTGCCTTCAATCTTTCCCAGCATCAGGGTCTTTTCAAAATGAGTCGGTTCTTCACATCAGGTGGTCAAAGTATTGGAGTTTCAGCTTCAGCATCAGTCCTTTCAAAGAATATTCAGGACTGATTTCCTTTACAATGGACTGGTTGGATCTCCTTGCTGTCCAAGGGACTTTCAAGAGTCTTCTCCAACACCACAGTTCAAAATCATCAATTCTTTGGTGCTCAGCTTTCTTTATAGTCCAACTCTCACATCCATACCTGAATACTGGAAAAACCATAGCTTTGACTAGATGGACCTTTATTGGCAAAAGTAATGTCTTTTGCTTTTAATATGCTGTCAGCTCAGTTAGTTCAGTCACTCAGTCGTCCGACTCTTTGCAACCCCATGAATCACAGCACGCCAGGCCTCTCTCCATCACCAACTCCGTGGTTCACCCAGACTCACGTCCATCAAGTCCAGTGATGCCATCCAGCCATCTCATCCTCTGTTGTCCCTTTCTCCTCCTGCCCCCAATCCCTCCCAGCATCAGGGTCTTTTCCAATGAGTCAACTCTTCACATGAGGTGGCCCAGATTACTTTATGGTGCACCTTAGGTTGAGAACCATTCTGGTCAAATATTAAACCGTCATTTGCCTCCAGCACATACTGACTTTTTCCCATGAGAAGTTTAGGTGCATGTGATCTGTCTCCTCTCCCTCCTCTGAGGAGTTGGAAGGGTTCTGTTGTCACTTACCCCCTTCACTCAGAAGGATTGCAAAGGATTGCAATACTATGTACAGGATGTCTGCAGGCTGATTTAGCGGCTACAAAGGATGTTTCCAGTGTTAAGATAGCATAACTTCAAAGAACACTGTGAGTTTTCAAAGATGTATTCATGAAACATTGTTACACAATTATAAACAAATGCCTTAAGCTAGTTAATACTCTTACCCTGAAACATAAACAACAAATAATACTTAAAAGTAAAACCGAAACCAAAAACAACAAAAACTCACAAGTTATCAGTGAGACTGCTGTGGTTTCACATGGATTCAGCTCCCACTCACCGCTCCAGCCCACAGATCATACCTCCATCCTGCACCACGCCCAGCATCAAATCAGTTCAGTCGCTCAGTCATGTCTGACTCTGCAACCCCATGGACTGCAGCACAGCAGGCCTCCCTGTCCATCACCAACTCCCGGAGTTTCCTCAGACCTCGTGTCCAATGAGTCGGTGATGCCATCCAACCATCTCATCGTCTGTCATCCCCTTCTCCTCCTGCCTTCAATCTTTCCCAGCATCAGGGTCTTTTCAAAATGAGTCGGTTCTTCACATCAGGTGGTCAAATTATTGGAGTTTCAGCTTCAGCATCAGTCCTTTCAAAGAATATTCAGGACTGATTTCCTTTACAATGGACTGGTTGGATCTCCTTGCTGTCCAAGGGACTTTCAAGAGTCTTCTCCAACACCACAGTTCAAAATCATCAATTCTTTGGTGCTCAGCTTTCTTTATAGTCCAACTCTCACATCCATACCTGAATACTGGAAAAACCATAGCTTTGACTAGATGGACCTTTATTGGCAAAGTAATGTCTTTGCTTTTTAATATGCTGTCAGCTCAGTTAGTTCAGTCACTCAGTCGTGTCCGACTCTTTGCAACCCCATGAATCACAGCACGCCAGGCCTCTCTCTCCATCACCAACTCCCGTAGTTCACCCAGACTCACGTCCATCAAGTCAGTGATGCCATCCAGCCATCTCATCCTCTGTTGTCCCTTTCTCCTCCTGCCCCCAATCCCTCCCAGCATCAGGGTCTTTTCCAATGAGTCAACTCTTCACATGAGGTGGCCAAAGTCCTGGAGTTTCAGCTTTAGCATCATTCCCTCCAAAGAAATTCCAGGGCTGATCTCCTTCAGAATGGACTGGTTGGATCTCCTTGCAGTCCAAGGGACTCTCAAGAGTCTTCTCCAACATCACAGTTCAAAAGCATCAATTCTTCAGCACTCAGCGTTCTTCACAGTCCAACTCTCACATCCATACATGACCAATGGAAAAACCATAGCCTTGGATAGATGGATCTTTGTTGGCAAAGTAATGTCTCTGCTTTTGAATATGCTATCTAGGTTGGTCATAACTTTCCTTCCAAGGAGTAAGCGTCTTTTAATTTCATGGCTGCAGTCACCATCTGCAGTGATTTTAGAGCCCAAAAAAATAAAGTCTAACACTGTTTCCACTGTTTCCCCATCTATTTCCCATGATGGGACTGGATGCCATAATCTTCATTTTCTGAATGTTGAGCTTTAAGCCAACTTTTTCACTCTCCACTTTCACTTTCATCAAGAGACTTTTTAGTTCCTTCACTTTCTGCCATAAGGGTGGTGTCATCTGCATATCTGAGGTTATTGATATTTCTCCCAGCAATCTTGATTCCAGCTTGTGTTTCTTCCAGTCCAGTGTTTCTTGTGATGCATAGAAGTTAAATAAGCAGGGTGACAATATACAGCCTTGACGTACTCCTTTTCCTATTTGGAACCAGTCTGTTGTTCCATGTCCAGTTCTAACTGTTGCTTCCTGACCTGCATACAGATTTCTCAAGAGGCAGGTCAGGTGGTCTGGTATTCCCATCACTTTCAGAATTTTCCACAGTTTATTGTGATCCACACAATCAAAGGCTTTGGCATAGCCAATAAAGCAGAAATAGATGTTTTACTGGAACTCTCTTGCTTTTTTGATGATCCAGCGGATGTTGGCAATTTGATCTCTGGTTCCTCTGCCTTTTCTAACACCAGCTTGAACATCAGGAAGTTCACAGTTCACGTATTGCTGAAGCCTGGCTTGGAGAATTTTGAGCATTACTTTACTAGTGTGTGAGATGAGTGCAATTGTGCGGTAGTTTGAGCATTGTCTGGCATTGCCTTTCTTTGGGACTGGAATGAAAACTGACCTTTTCCAGTCTTGTGGCCACTGCTGAGTTTTCCAAACTTGCTGGCATATTGAGTGTAGCACTTTCACAGCATCATCTTTCAGGATTTAAAATAGGTCAACTGGAATTCCATCACCTCCACTAGCTTTGTTCATAGTGATGCTTTCTAAGGCCTACTTGACTTCACATTCCAGGATGTCTGGCTCTAGGTCAGTGATCACACCATCGTGATTATCTTGGTCATGAAGATCTTTTTTGTACAGTTCTTCTGTGTATTGTTGCCACCTCTTCTTAATATCTTCTGCTTCTGTTAGGTCCATACCATTTCTGTCCTTTATCGAGCCCATCTTTGCATGAAATGTTCCTTTGGTATCTCTAATTTTCTTGAAGAGATCTCTAGTCTTTCCCATTCTGTTGTTTTCCTTTATTTCTTTGCATTGATTGCTGAGGAAGGCTTTCTTATCTCTTCTTGCTATTCTTTGGAACTCTGCATTCAGATGCTTATATCTTTCCTTTTCTCCTTTGCTTTTCGCTTCTCTTCTTTTCGCAGCTATTTGTAAGGCCTCCCCAGACGGCCATTTTGCTTTTTTGCATTTCTTTTCCATGGGGATGGTCTTGATCCCTGTCTCCTGTACAATGTCACGAACCTCATTCCATAGTTCATCAGGCCTAGATCTCTATCAGATCTAGGCCCTTAAATCTATTTCTCACTTCCACTGTATAATCATAAGGGATTTGATTTAGGTCATACCTGAATGGTCTAGTGGTTTTCCCTACTTTCTTCAATTTAAGTCTGAATTTGGCAATAAGGAGTTCATGATCTGAGCCACAGTCAGCTCCTGGTCTTGTTTTGTTGACTGTATAGAGTTTCTCCATCTTTGGCTGCAAAGAATATAATCAATCTGATTTTGGTGTTGACTATCTGGTGATGTCCATGTGTAGAGTCTTCTCTTGTATTGTTGGAAGAGGGTATTTGCTATGACCCCTGCGTTTTCTTGGCAAAACTCTATTAGTCTTTGCCCTGCTTCATTCCATATTCCAAGGCCAATTTTCCTGTTACTCCAGGTATTTCTTGATATCCTACTTTTGCATTCCAGTCCCCTATAATGAAAAGGACATCTTTTTTGGGTGTTCGTTCTAAAAGGTGTAAGTCTTAGTTCTTGTAAGTCTTTAGTTCTTGTAAGTCTTTAGTTCTTGTAAGTAGAACCATTCAACTTCAGCTTCTTCACCATTACTGGTTGGGGCATAGACTTGGATTACTGTGATACTGAATGGTCTGGGTTGGTCAAATCAAATCATCCCTCCATTGTTTCAATGGATTGATTTTTTTTAATGGCTGAACATTTAAAAATTCTTATAGAATAATTCTGGGGTTTACATGCTTTGGGGGTATTGCAAATTAAAGTACAGTTGGGCCCTAATAAAAAGGGGAATTGGGACACTTTCTAGTCTTTTTCCCAGATCAGACACTTTCAGATATTTTGTGTGTGATTATATTCCCACTCTCTCTTCACTTTCCCAAAGCAAACAGCTCTCCATTTTTTAGGCCTTTAAAAACCTCTCATCTGCAGTTGCGTCATCCTTGACCATTTTCCCTAAACGTGTTAAGGAGGGGAAGGTCAGTGGTAGCTTACTCAATCAATATATCCAAATGATGTTCAGTTGCCAAATTTTGTCTGACTCTTTGCAACCCCAGGAGCACGCCAGGCTCCTCTGTCCTCCACCATCTCCTAAAGTTTGCTCAACTTCATGCGCATTCAGTTGGTGATACTATCTAACCATCTCATCCTCTGCTGCCCTCTTCTCTTCCTGCCTATTCTAAATAGTACAACCAAATTCTAAGACTATATCTAAAGAAATGTGTGGGCTTCCCTGGTGGCTCAGATGGTAAAGAATCTGCCTTTAGTGCAAGAGACCCAGATTCGATCCCTAGGTGGGGAAGATCCCCTGGAGAAGGGAATGGAAACCCACTCCAGTATTCTTGCCTGGAGAATTCCAGGACAGAGGATCCTGGAGGGCTACAGTCCATGAGGTTGCAAAGAGTCGGACACGACTGAGAGACTCACGCTTCCACTTTAAAGAAATGTGTACTCACATTAGGAACACAAATTGGTCTCTTTGGGAAATTTTGGATGGGTTTTTTCAAAAGATAAAAGGTGGATAAAACATTCATCTCCTTCAATAGCTGCAGAGCATGACTATGTTCCTTGATACAATGATAGAGGTTTGAGTTCAAAGACCACAACCTCTCTCAAGTATATTCAATAAAAGCTGGTAATCTGTGACTGGTCTCTAGGCCCTGCCTGGCTGGCAGCCTTGGTGTCCCTCTGTGTCCCCCACTTGCAGGACCCATTCAGAGATGAGATAGACTGAATGAGCTAAAGCCCCAGTTAGAACATTCAGTGGCATTCCATTGGTTGGCAGGAGAACATTCTTTTCAGCACTGAACTATATTAACTGAAATTCTGCCTTGCTCCCCTGTACCTGAATGTGGCAGATACTGGCCACCTGGCCCCTAAATCTGTTTATTCCTCCTCCTGCACACATAGCTAGCTGGATCCACAGCTAGATTTGCTGAATTAATGAGGCCATGTGATCAAGTCCCGATCAATGGATTGTAAGCAGAAGTGATGAATCCTTTCCTTTCCAGGTCTTGCCCATGGGTGACTCTCTATGCTTCTCCCTCTCATTAGTGATCTGAAAGTCACGTTTGGTGGCACCAAAGCCACAGGTTGGATGGTACCTGAATCACCGAGTCACTACTTGGAGGAAACCTGCCTAACAACCAAGAATGTAAATATTTGGTTTGAGAGCTACAAGAGCAGTAGATAAACTCTTACAAGTTGCATCACTATGACTTGGAGCTTTATTACAGCAGTAAGAGTTACACTAAGCATTGTGTCGAGTTCTTTTCCGGGAATCTGTTGTGTTTTTCCAAGTCCCTGAGGATCAGGCCCCTCCACTGCTGTTTCTGTTGTTCCCTTGAACTTGGAGCCCTTTCCTGACCCCAAGCTAGGTGACCTAGCCTATCTCTATTTCTATATCTATTTTTATATTTATTGCTATTTTTATATCTCCTGTCTCTCTGCTAAACCCCCATTGGTGTGGCAAAAGCCTCTTCCTTTGGATTTTCTCATCACTGGACTCAGCTGTTTTGGCAGATATGATATCTCAATGCTTCTTCATCCTCTTTTCAGATTCCCCACTCCATCTTGCTACCTGTAAACCTGACCTCAGCCATCAAGTGGTGTCTTTTTGCTCCCTTGGTGCATCTAATTCCAGGCTTTGACATCACCCAATCAGCTTCCTTTGACCATTGGTGGGCGTCTCCTGCCCCAAGCCCTAGGTCAGTGGTTCTCAAAGTGTGGTCAGCACCAGCCTCACCTTGGGTCTTGGGAGAAATTCAGATTCTCAGACCCCACCCTAAACCTACTCCAAGAAACTCCAAGGGGGGAGCCCATAGTCTGTGTTTTAATAAGGCTTCCAAATGTTTCCGATCCATGTTCAAGTGTGAGAGTCACCAAGCTAGAATTTGAGACTCTGAAGCATGGGCCTTAGTCTTGTCCCCCAGGAACAGCGTTATTAAGAGGCTGCACAGTCAGACTTCCCTGGCGGTCCAGCAGAGAATCTGGCTGCCAATGCGGGAGACATAGGTTCGATCCCTGCTCCAGGGAGATTCCACAAGCTGTGGGACAACTAAGCCCAAGAGCTTCAATTACTGAGCCCGCATGCTGCAACTGCTGAAGCCTGCACACCCTAGACCCTGTGCTTTGCAAGAAGAGAAGCCACCACAGTGAGAAGCATGCCGACCATTAGAGAGTAGCCCTGCTCACCACAATTACAGAAGGCCTGTGTGCAGCGATGAAGACTCAGTGCAGCCAAAAATAAATAGACAAGGTTTAAAGAAAAGGTGGTGTGTGGACGATCATATTTTTTTTCCAGCAACAACACATGTCTGGAAGTTTTCCAGCTAATCCTGTCCTTTTCATTCAGTGGGCTCTTCAGATATCTCTTTGAAATTAAACCTATAATCTCTTGTACCAAGACAGAGCATTTTGATTAAGTACATGGCCCTAAATTGAAGTACTTTCCCAACATGAAACAAGGTTCTTCAAATCCTTTTAGTGTGTGTGTGTTTTAAGACAGCCATCAGAAATAGATCAGTGCTAGAAAGCCAAGAGCAAGATTCGTATTTTCTGGAAGAATATGCTGAATTTAAATCTCAGTGGGTTGCTGATGAGGTCACCTTCCATCTCTAAAGGGGATTTGATACTGCCCCAAAAAATGATGTTTAAGGTTGGAGAACTGACCCTGAAAATACCCATTTTCCTTTTTAAAAAGTTTTCGTCAAACAGTAGTCCCAAGAAACAATAATTTAATGATGAGTATCTTGGTTCCTTCAAAAAGGTCAATGTAGTATAGAGTGGGCTGCCTTTGCGACTGGTTTTCTTACTAGAGAAGCTGACAAGAAGAAGATCTCTCAAAGCCTTAATTGCTACAGAATGCATTTATTCTGAGAGTTTGCAAGATTAGAAGCCACCTGGAGAAAAACGATATCTCAAAGCTAGCTAATCTCTGAAAGCAAGCTGTGAAGAAACTAAAAATAAATGTATTTTTAAACACATGAAAAAGTTGACAGAATCGAAATGGAGAAAATTAGCCCACATTCTCACACACGTGGCAAGAGTTTCGTTTTCAGTGGTGTCATTTTAAAAAAGAAATTTCTGGACTGATGATGTTGACTTTGAAAAAACATTTATTTATTTATTGTATTTATTTTGGCTGCACTGGGTCTTCGCTGCTGGTGTGGGCTTTCTCTGGTTGTGTCGTGCAGACGTCCCATCGCAGGGGCTTCCCTTGTTGTGGAGAAGGGGCTCTAGCACACGAGGGCTTCAGCAGTTGCGGTGCATGGGCTCAGTAGCCCCTCAGCACGAGGACTCTTTTCAGACCAGGGATGGAACCCACGTCCCCTGCATTGGCAGGCAGATGCTCAACCACTGGACCACCAGGGAATTTCTTCAATTGTGTCTTCATGTTTGACAATTTCTAACCTGTAACAAGGCACAAAGCAAATGTCACCCTACAAATCACTGTGTGGGTTACAGTCAAGGTTCAAAGTGTAGCCAGGGCCTCTCCGTGAAGGTTACATCCTCGAACAAGCCCAGCATCCTGAGTCCCAGAAGTTGCTATGCCTCTGTGGATGGCACAGCACTTAGGGAATTACAACATGTTGGGTGTTCCTTTCCCAGCTCTAACTGTACGGCAAGAGTTGAGAAGTAAATATGTTTAGACTCGAGGGCTGGTTTCTTTGTATATGTTGGAATGATGATACAGATTCCTATGAAAAGAAATCAAATAAACAATATAGGTAAGCAAAAGGAAAGACAGATGATGTTCAACTTCTTTGAGACTTGCACAGAAAATCTCAACCAGCCCCTTTAGATTTCTTTTTGGACAGGAGTCTGGGGCTAGTTCTTATTTAGATGATTCACTTGCAGCCTATCCAGATGTGTTTATTTCAAAGAAATGTTCAGGTTCCTCCAAGGAAAAGATTGAGATCACTGTCTTCAGCGGCAGCATCACCAATCAGTGTGAGATGTTCATGCTCTCTTCTAGTTCAGTTGATCCTTTGGAAAGTGTGACAAAGTGGTTGCTGTTTTTTGTTTTTTAAACACTGTGCCTTTGTCTGTTTCCAAAATGCCTACACCTCCTGAAGGAAGAAACTCCAGTCGTGAAACCATACTGAAACTTCTACTCTGTACAAAAGCCATCTCCTTGTCTGTCACTGAAGCTGCTGATAAGTTATCATCATCATTGAACTTCACTTCCAAATGCCATGATTATAGGAAACTGTGCTATGTAACAGACAATTAAATTAGCAGACACAGTTATATTTCTAACAGCTTAAAACTTGACATAGCACTTATAAGGATGGAGATTCAGTTCAGTTCAGTTCAGTTCATTCACTCAGTCGTGTCCAATTCTTTGCGACCCCATGAATCACAGCATGCCAGGCCTCCCTGTCCATCACCAACTCCCGGAGTTCACTCAAATTCATGTCCATTGAGTCGGTGATGCCATCCAGCCATCTCATCCTCTGTCGTCCCCTTCTCCTCCTGCCCCCAATCCCTCCCAGCATCAGGGTCTTTTCCAATGAGTCAACTCCTCGCATGAGGTGGCCAAAGTATTGGAGTTTCAGCTTTAGCATCAGTCCTTCCGATGAACACCCAAGACTGATCTCCTTTAGGATAGACTGGTTGGATCTCCTTGCAGTCCAAGGGACTCTCAAGAGTCTTCTCCAACACCACAATTCAAAGGCATTAATTCTTCAGTGCTCAGCCTTCTTCACAGTCCAACTCTCACATCCATACATGACCACTAGAAAAACCATAGCCTTGACTAGACGGACCTTTGTTGGCAAAGTAATGTCTCTGCTTTTCAATATGCTATCTAGGTTGGTCATAACTTTCCTTCCAAGGAGTAAGCGTCTTTTAATTTCATGGCTACAGTCACCATCTGCAGTGATTTTGGAGCCCCCAAAAATAAAGTCTGACACTGTTTCCACTGTTTCCCCATCTATTTCCCATGAAGTGATGAGGCCAGATGCCATGATCTTCGTTTTCTGAATGTTGATCTTTAAGCCAACTTTTTCACTCTCCTCTTTCACTGTCATCAAGAGACTTTAGAGTTCCTCTTCAGTTTCTGCCATAAGGGTGGTGTTATCTGCATATCTGAGGTTATTGATATTTCTCCCGGCAATCTTGATTCCAGCTTGTGCTTCTTCCAGTCCAGCGTTTCTCATGATGTACTCTGCATATAAGTTAAATAAGCAGGGTGACAATATACAGCCTTGACGTACTCCTTTTCCTATTTGGAACCAGTCTGTTGTTCCATGTCCAGTTCTAACTGTTGCTTCCTGACCTGCATACAGATTTCTCAAGAGACAGGTCAGGTGGTCTGGTATTCCCAGAAAATAAACAGAATTTTCCACAGTTTATTGTGATCCACACAATCAAAGGCTTTGGCATAGTCAATAAAGCAGAAATAGATATTTTTCTGGAACTCTTGCTTTTTTGACAATCTAGCAGATGTTGGCAATTTGATCTCTGGTTCCTCTGCCTTTTCTAAAACCAGCTTGAACATCTGGAAGTTCATGGTTCACATATTGCTGAAGCCTGGCTTGGAGAATTTTAAGCATTACTTTACTAGTGTATGAGATGAGTGCAATTGTGTGGTAGTTTGAGCATTGTTTGGCATTGCCTTTCTTTAGGATTGGAATGAAAACTGACCTTTTCGAGTCCTGTGGCCACTGCTGAGTTTTCCAAATTTGTTGGCATATTGAGTGTAGCACTTTCACAGCATCATCTTTCAGGATTTGAAATAGCTCAACTGGAATTCCATCACCTCCACTAGCTTTGTTCGTAGTGATGCTTTCTAAGGCCCACTTGACTTCACATTCCAGGATGGAGATTAGAGAAATATATACAATGAGCCAAACCCTGTTTGGATACAAACATAAACATGTTTCTATAAGAAACATTATGAAGAAGCACAACTCATACATGATGTGTTATAAGGAGCAGTGGTAGGTATTACAAGCTTCCAAAAGAACAACCTCTTTAGAACTAACACACACACACACACACAGATTCCTGGTCTTAACAATTCATGGAGACCCTCTTTATGGGGAGGAAGGTGGTCCAAATGTTCTACTGTCTTCCCCTACAACTCGGCCCTTGGGGATATATTGCTCCCTCTTCCGTTCAAAATTCCATCAGGGAGAAACTCTTTCCAACCAATATTTAAAGGCCCCTCTCATGGGCAGGGCTTCAAAATGTCACCAGGGCAAACGCTGCTGATTTTTGTAAAATAACCATGAGCCTGGAGTTAGAGAAAGAGAGCCCCTATATCCCTGAGTGACAGTCAGTATTTTGTAGAACATATTAGAAAAAAATGGAGTCTTCAGTATATATCAATTCAAATAGACATAGTCTTCAAAATCTGCATTTAGGCAAATTGGAAGCCAAAAGTAAAATTGAATCATGAGGATACTGAAACAAGAAGCAGATGTTCTATGCAGACAAGGCTGCTCAAGGAGAGGTCAACATGGAAGATCTAAGAGGCTCCAGACTAGACCCACACGGAAACAACTCCCTTAGCCACTTGTAAAGGTTGTCTCTGGCCTCAGTAAAAAGAGATTTGGAGTTGATATAGGACTCAGGATCTATCTCTTTATTAATCGAATGCAATTAATATCTAAATTACATTGGCTTGTACTTCGGAATGTGAGTCCAGTCACCCTCAAGTCTTTTTTTATCATTCTTCATAAAGTCCCAAGCTAAAAAATAAAATAAAAAAGAGTGAGGGATTATCACTTTTACCATTTGAATTGTTACAGAAGGTATCTATCTTCATAATTCAAAACCTGAAATAAAATGTCTTAATCATAAACAAAAGAAGGGAAAACCCTATAGGAAGAAATATAAACAGATATCAAGGTTAAGCAGTCCCTTAACTACTACGGTAGTTAGACTGCAGAGGCCAGGTGAACAGCCCTATCACAGAGGCCTCCCTGGCCGGGCCTTAGAGTTAGTCACTACCTAGGTGGTTTTCTTGCTTCTTGGTTCATACATTCAGAGAGGCAGCTATTTGATTTCCTGCTTTCTGGGAACTGCCTCCCCTGTCTCCTCCATGGTTGAGAGGCTGAGGCTGAGACCCCTCTTCCTCAGTTGCTAGGGTAACCGCCTCTTCCAGTCACCTCCGTCTCAGCCTCCCCTGCCCTGATTCCAGGTGTGAGCCCACCTCTGTGTGCCTGAGGAGAATGATGGGGTTGCAGTGAATGACCCCTCCTCTTGCGGTGAGACTCTGCCCCTTCTCTTACACAGCCTGCACGAAACAATGCCTCAGACAACCACTTCACTCATTCAGCAAGCATCGTTCATATGTTTTAACAGGAATTTGGCCACCAAGATTACCTGGCTCTTTTCTGGGAATGGTGAACTCAAACTGTACAGCTGAGAGATGGAACTGTAAACAGGAAAGGAAAAGGGCATTTCACACTCAGCACACAGCCTCAGGGAGAGTTTGGTGTTTCATTCATTCATTTCAATATTTCAACAAATATTAAATGTATACTTTCGATCAGGCACTGTGCTGATCAATGGGGATAGATACGGGAAAACACAGATAAAACAAAATAGTGTCTCTTCAACAAATAATGCCAGAGCAACTGAACATTCACACATAAAAATGTGAATCTAGACCCAGACCTCACTTCCTTCTCTAAAATTAGCTCAAAATGGATCATAGACCTAAGTATACAATGCAAAACTATAAAACTTCTAAAAGTTTTCTCCTATGTTAATAGGAGAAAACCTAGATGACCTTGGACATGGTGATGACTTTTTAGATACGTCACCGGAGCATGATCCATGAAAGAAGTAATCGATAAGCTGGATATCATTAAAGACTTCTGTTCTGTGAAAGAAAATATTAAGAGATAGAAAAAAACAAGCTGCAGACTAGGAGAAATATTTGCCAAAGACCTAACTGATAAAGGACTGTTATCCAAAAAATTGGCCTTCCAGCTGGCTCAATCGTAAAGAATCCACCTGCAAATGCAGGAGACACAGAAGACATGGGTTCAATTCCTTGGAGGAGGAAATGGCAACCCAATCCAGTATTCTTGCCTGGAAAATCCCATGGATAGAGGAATTTGGCAGACTATAGTCCATGGGGTCACAAAGAGTTGGACATGACTGAGCGATTAAGCACACAAATCTGAAATACACAAAGAGCTTTTAAAACTGACAATAAGAAAACAACACCCAGTTAAAAAATGGGTCAAAGACCTTAATAGACATCTCACTGAAGATTTGCAGATGACAAATAAGCATAGGAAAAGATGCTCCACATATGTCAGCAGGGAAATGCTACAATGGGATACAACTATATACCTATTAGAAAGCCCAGAACCTTGACCCCCAACAACATTAAATGCTGGAGAGGATACAGAGCAACAGAAACACTCATTCATTACTGTTGGGATTGCAAAATTATACAGCACTTTGGAAGACAGTTTGGAACATCCTTACAAAATTAAATATACATTTACCATATGATCCAGCAATTGAGTTATTTAGTATTTACCCAAAGGAGTTGAAAACTTTTGCCCACAGAAAACCTCTGCATATTGATGTTTAAAGCAGCTTCATTTTAATTACTAAAGCTTAAAAGAAATCAAGATGTCCTTCAGTAGGTAAATGGATAAGTAAGTTGTGGTATATACCCTTATTGCATGGACAATGGAATACTATTTAGTGCTAAAAGGAAATAAACTATCAA
The DNA here is from genome assembly GCF_027580195.1 of Bos mutus. Lineage (NCBI taxonomy): Eukaryota > Metazoa > Chordata > Mammalia > Artiodactyla > Bovidae > Bos > Bos mutus. Next base: position 30,872,296 of record NC_091636.1, on the reverse strand, counting down.
TCCATGAAAAGACACGCATACTAAATGTTAATTAAATGCATATTAAATATGTTACTAAGTGGAAGACTCCAGTCTGAAAAGACTTCATACTCCAACTTTATGACATTGTGGAAAAGGCAACCTATGGAGATAAAAAAAGATCAATGGTTACCAGGGACCATTAAAATCCAAAGAGGCAACACTTCCTCAGTCCATTAAGGATTAATTAGAGAAGAGAGCTAACAAACAGAGAGAAAGATTGGGAAATGGTCCAGGTGAGAATTCCCTGTGGTCTTGACAAGTGTTGCTTAATCATTTTTCTGGTGCAAGTACATAAAACAGATGACATTCATAATGGGCTATGACCAGGTACATGATATGAATTATAACAGGAAATGTCAAATAACAATGGCTTAAAGGAGAACCTCTCTATCTCCTTCGTAATATAGATCTCTATCTATTAATAGAGTTCAGGGCTAGAATACAGCTCCATGGTAATCACTAACCTAGAATTCATCTGTCTTTACACTTTACCACCCTGAAGTGTGGTTTCTAGTCTACTCATGATCCTAAATAGCTGCTGGAGACCCAACCATTGCATCCACAGTGCAAGCCAACGGGAAGAAGGAATCCAAAATGGGACCCAAGGGTTCCTTCTCAGCTAAGTCAACTCCCTTTAAGCAACCTTTCTGGAAGTCCCAGGCACGATTTGCCCTTCTATTTCATTAGCCAGAACTTAGCCCTATTGCCATATTTTGCTGGAAGAGAGGCTGGGCTTATTGACCCCATAAATAAAACAGAAGTTTTACCTGAAGAGAGACTTGGGGGAAGCAGCTCGGTCTGTTTCTGCCAGGATTATTCATAATTGCCAAAGCACTAACCCCAACTTCACTTCTTTCTCTCTCCCTCAGGTTATATGCTTGACTCTGAGAGGAACATTATTATAGGGCCAACCTTGAACCTGCTTCAGTTGACTATTTAAAAATTACCATTTACAAACCTCAGAATTTTATGTTCTATTTTCTAGGTCCACATCAACATCCACTGTAACTGACCAAGGTGTGTTGCCGTGAAGTCTGAGAGCACTGCCTATATAAAGTAGGTAGCTGTGTTTATGAAAGCTGTGTTTATGGAGCCAAGAAGATGTGAAGGAGAAAGTGATAGGATGAAATTTTGCAGCCAAATATCTATTTTTTAGACATGAAGAGATATGATAGATGAAAAAAAAACAGTTTAGTAGCTCCTTCTAGGAATGTCAGCAATGTGGTTGGGGTGGTTGTAATGGAAACGCTCTAGCTAAATGCTCTTGGTTTTGAAGGCTCTCACATGGCACCCACTGTGGCCGTCTGCTTCTTTCACAACCCACAGCAGACCATGCCTCCAAGAACTCATGCCTCTGTGTAATCCCCCCCCCAACCCCTTGGATCAGGGCTGCCCTGTGACCACTTTAACCAGAGCAAAGCTGTGCCAGTGGCCAGACTAGTTTTAAGAAGGCCTGGAAGTTTCTATTTTTGCTTCTTGAATATTTCGAGCTGCCACAGAAAAAGTCTGGCTACTCTGCTGGAGAAACCATGTGCAGAGATTCAGCGGAGAGGCCACGTCGAGAGGGAAAAGCCCTGAGACTCCTAGAAGACTGGCGGTCTAGTAATCTCAGCATCCAGCAAAGACCAGAACCCAGCGTCCCTGCCAGCTGAATGCATCCACACGAGGGCCATAGGCAAGCCCAGAGTGAATCATGAGTGAATGAAATGGTTGTTGTTTTATGTCACTATATTTTGAGGTGGTCTGTACTTAGCAATAAATAACCAAGACACCACTACCTCCCCAAACATATCTATAGGCTTGAGTTGGGACCCTGGCCAATGGGGCTACTATATCTTGTGCTGTTACTGCGGTGGCTGTTGAGACAGCCCCGGCTGGACTCTGCTACTGTAGCCGGGAGAGTCCGTGCCCTTTGGGTCACTCCCTAACCTCACAGCCCTGAATTCCACCTTCTTCCAGATATTCCTCCTGACTCAGGCAAGCCACCCAGAAGCATTTCTCACATGAGCACCCCTGCCCTTTCCAGTTTTCCAACAGCAATTTGTGCCACCCTTTCCCCATCTTTGGACCCCATGATGAAAGCCAGCCCGCTGTGAATGGACACACACACACAACACAGGGAGTCTCGACTGCAAATAGGTCAAGTCTTGTTCAGGAACTGTAGCCAGAAAAAATGAGTTCTGGCATCTCCCACTGGAATCTGGAACACACTTTTCCATAAAAACAGTATTATAGATGATTTTAGGTTCTGTCATACTATTGGAACTAGAGTTCAGCTACATTGCTAGTTAAATAAACATTTAGGGGCTGCTCTGGGAACATAATTACCTTTTATAACATTGTCCTAATGGGAAACAAGATCCAAATATCTGACTTAAGAATGAACTTTTGGAAGCAACCTGGTTGTAAATTAGAAACTCTTATCCTATGTTGAATACCAATTATGTAGCAGATGCTGTGGGGTAAGTAGGAGAAAAAAATATGATTGTGGCCTCTTCCAAAGAAGTTGTACTTTGTTTGGGAGAGAGACAAAAACACGTAAGAGACAATAGACAGGCAAGGCCGTCTATAAGCGAATCTAAACTTGTGTGAGATTGATCAGCAAGTGTCTCAGTTATAAAAGCAAGCCTGGAAGTTCTTCTTCTTTGTTTATTTACAACAGCTTCCAGACACCTGTTTCCAGAAGTCTCGTGGACACATGTTGTCCACAGTTACCCAGGAGCTGTTTTCTGTTAACGGGAAAGGAGTGGGCAGGTATAGGGAGCATCTGTATTCACCTAGCTGTTTAGTAAAAGGAATAGATGGGTCCTGGGGCTTAGGAACTCACTGTAGGAGAGCAACAGTCAGGTGGCTTGATACAAACTATTGACAAATAGATGGCCAGTAATTTCTACAGCAGAGATGGTTTTATTCAGAATCAGCAAAGCATGGCAATTTGGGTCCATAACAGTGGTGAGCTCCGCAAGTCCCCTCCCCCACAAGGAGAGGGCTCATGTATAATGGGGAACTGAAGCTGGGAGGGCTATAGTAAAAGAGTCCCTTGGAGGAAAGGAGAGTTCAGAGAATAGTGGCTTTTCATTGGCTGGGTTGTGACAGTCTCTCGCTGGCTGAACTCACACCAGGCAAGAAGGTTCTGCTATAGTCACAGGGCATGACAGCTCCCCCTTCTGAATGCCCAACTCTATTTTAATATATTATTGACTGGGGGATTTTTGCAGAAACTAATGCCTCTGGTGGCTCAGTCAGTAAAGAATCCTCCTGCAGTGCAGGGGACTTCCTGCCATATAGAAGACCAGAGTTTGATCCCTGGGTTGGGAAGATCCCCTGGAGGAGGGCATGGCAACCCACTCCAGTATTCTTGCCTGGAGAATCCCCATGGACAGAGGAGCCTGGCAGGCTACAGCCCCCAGGGTCGCAAAGAGTCGGACACGACTGAGCGACTAAACCACCAAATCAGTGCTTGTGGCATTAATATATCTCTGGTCAATAACATGTTAATTGGGGTTTTCTGCTTATTAATTTTTATGCAACCCAGGAATCCTTACCACTGGCCTCATGAAGGGCTACCCAGAGACCCCACCTCTGTGTTTCTCAGGGTGTAATCTAGGAACATCTGTATCAGAATCCTATGGAGGGCTTACTTTGTATACGCGTGCTCAGTCGCTCAGTCGTGTCCTACAGTTTGTGATCCCGTGGACTGTAGCCTGCCAGTTTCCTCTGTCCATGGGATTTTACAGGCACGAACACTGGACTGTCATAGCCTCCTCCAGAAGATCTTCCCTACCCAGGGATTGAAACCATGCCTCTTGCATGTCTTGCCTTGGCAGGTGGATTCTTTACCACTAGTGCCACCTTGGAAGCCTGTGGGGGTTACTAAAAATGCTGATTCTGGGGTTGCACCCCAGGTCTTCTGGTAGCTTGGGAATCTGCATGAGTGATCAGCCCCCCAGCTTATTCTTATGCTGATGAAACTTCAAGTTGCTATCACTATTAAAGCCACCCCAGAGATGGAATAATCCTGCTCAGAGACTCAGGAGTGCTTCCCCTGGAAAGCTAAGGGAAATCTAGAAACAAGTCTTCCAGGCCCCACCTGGGTAGCCTCGCTGCCACCAGCCAAGTTCCTGGGATAAAACAAACATGTTCAAAGAGCCAAGCATGGAGTAGGGCCTTTCTCACACTCTCTCCGCACTCTGTGGCTCTGTTTCCCTCCCATCCAGAGCACCACACAGACACTGCAGACATGTCTAAGGCAACTGGCCTGAAACCCAGCATCTGTTGTAAGAAAAATGAGGTTTTCCACGCAGGGCCTCTTTGAAGTGGGACAGTGCCAAGTGGGATGGGGCCTCCCAGGTAGCCCCCATCCCATGGAAACACACAAGCCAGTTTCCCCAGGAATAGAAAATGTGCTCTGAGCGAGACTCCAGCCATCATACGAGAGCCTGCTGCACTCTGTGCTTGGATCTTCTGCCTCTGGCTCTGCCATCGGGACCATCCTGCAGCCTCCAGGGCCTGAGGGCGCCTTCCCCGCCATGTGCGGTCACCGCAGGGCAAGTGCCATCACACATGGGACAGTGTGCTGATTTTATCACTCAGGGTGAAATAACCTTAGAGATCATTTTTAGAGTGAGGCATCCATGCCCTTGTGGTGGGATACTTTCAAGGTAAGAGTTGTCGCTCCTGTCTTCCCCTCCCCCACTCACCCGTCTCTCTAATGCTTGAGCACCTAAACACCCTCTCTCCCATGCCTCTAGGAAGGGATGCTGCTATCCAAGCAAGGATGACAAAGGCACCAAATTCCTGACTCCTTCCTTGCAGAAGCCCAGGCATAGGATACAAACAAAAGTTTGGATAAATATGTAATTAGCTAAAGCTATTTTCCATTCCGGAGAAGGCAATGGCACCCCACTCCAGTACTCTTGCCTGGAAAATCCCATGGATGGAGAAGCCTGGAGGGCTGCAGTCCATGGGGTCGCTGAGGGTCAGACACAACTGATCGACTTCACTTTCACTTTTCACTTTCATGCATTGGAGAAGGAAATGGCAACCCACTCCAGTGTTCTTGCCTGGAGAATCCCAGGGACGGCGGAGCCTTGTGGGCTGCCGTCTATGGGGTCGCACAGAGTCGGACACGACTGAAGTGACTTAGCAGTAGCAGCAGCATTTTCCATTCCTTCCAGTGCCAGCCGTTCTTCCCAGGACTTGGGAGAATGGTCCAGACAAGGGAAGGAAGATGCCAATCCAGTGGGTCACTGTATGGTTCCCTTCCCCACCACTGGCCAAGTCCCGGCTGAGCTTGAGAATCTCAGTGGATGAGGAGCCTGTGCCCAGGTCCCTGGGAAAGCACAGGGAAAACAAAGGAAATAATGAAGAACCCTGAGCAGCCCCGCCACCTCCGAGGCCCCCAGTGTTGCGGGAGTACAGTTAAATATGTCCAGGAGGAGGAGGCGGCTGGGAAGGGCACTGTCTGGATGGATGTCAGGTGCTTGGATGGCACACCATGCATCTCAGGAACTGTCAGCCTGAAAAGAGGACTCAGATTCACGTCTCCATCCCCCCAGGCCTTAGAACTGTGATCACCTGGGACGTAGATACAAGCCTGGGACAGGGGACAGGAAACCTGAATTGCCTGTTTGGGATGTTGCCACTCCCTGGAATGAGGGTTTGAAATGGGTGTGAAACACAGAGAGGTTCAGGAAGGTTGAGGAAAGTCACCTTTCTCCCATCTTTACCTTTCTACTCTATTGTTACGAGCTTTAGAACATCTCTATGCATCATCCAGTTCATGTTAAATAAAACTTCTTCACTGTCCTAGAACTTGAACTTGGGTCTAGTAGCTGAAAGTGTGTGCTCTAGAGACAGACTGGAGGGTTTGAATCTTTGCTCTGCCGTTACCTTGAGCAAGCTGCTCTCAGCTAGTCTCTTCCTCTGGTTGTGAGGTTGATTCATATACAAGGCTTAGAGCAGCACCTGGCATGTGACTGGCCTTGCTCAGTCAGAGTTAGGACAGCTAACTCTTGCTCAGTTCAGAATAGGACAGAATAAACTGTGCATATTGTTTCACTCGCTGTTTTGCTTTGGTCATCAGGGGGATTTGTCATTGAACTTAACCGTGAAAATGTCAACTCTTTCAGGTGGCGCTAGTGAGAACCTGCCTGTCGATGCAGGAGACATGAGTCATGGGTTCAATCCCTGGGTTGGGAAGAAGATCCCCTGGAGAAGGAAATGGCAGCTCACTCCAGTAGTCTTGCCTGGAGAATCCCATGAACAGAGGAGCCTGGTGGGCTACAGTCCATAGCGTCGCAAAGAGTCAGACATGACTGAAGCAACTTAGCATACACAAGGACAGAAAATTATTTTTAAATGAATTATTAGGTGGGAAACAACATGCCTTCCCTCCCATCTGGTACTCTTTCTTATGTATTTTTCAAAGGGGAATTGTTGGTGTTTCACATATTTTCTTCTTTGACAGCTCCTTTTATGCCTGCCTGATTTCTGGATATGGAAGACCACCCTTCTGTTTGAATGATAGCAGTCATTTTATATCCAGGCCAAACATTCAAAAAGCCTGTGCAAACAAACATGCCCAGCATGTTCACAACAGTGTGTGGGTATCTGTATGCACAGCAAGGAGGGCTCAGGTCTGCAAGAGAGCACAGCTGCTTGGATAACGCACATTGTTCAAGCTCGTCTAAGAAGATGTCCTTGGAAAGCACATAAACTCACTTGCACCAGCTTATGGAAAGCCTGACTTCTTCAAGGCTGCCCCTCAAAGTGTGAAGGTTTTGAGGGTGCATGACAGGCACTCACCTGGGCTCAATTTGCTCTTAGCAAAAGTTTGATTGACATTTACTGCCAAGATGCATGTTTCTTTTCTTGATTAGCAGTCCAGAGTCACCTCACCCAGCAATGCCAAATGAAGCTGCAGATATGAACAAGTGGGCACAGAAAAGGCTTTGCTCAATCCTATGGTGACTAGACCTTCATCCTATCACTATTTTTCGAGAGAGAGCTGAGGCTGAACTGCCTTGAGCAATCCACTTTGGAAAACTCATTTTTATCTACCCTAAATGTCTATTGTATGTAGATAGCTTCCCCAGAATTTCCAAATCAGACTAAAATCATTGCAGGCACCTCACTGACTGGCTGCTGAATCACTGTGAGGCCATCCACCCAGTGCTGGGATTGGTCACAACTTTCTGAGAGGCCAAGAATCACAGCCCTCCCAGGACTGAGCAGTCTTTTTAGTATTGCTCTCCTAGACACCAACATATCCACATCTATAAACATGCTTGAAATATGTATTATATATTCTGTCCCATATGGACCACCTAGTTAGTCATGATAATACTAATAGCTCATATTTCTTGGCTCCTGACTCTGCCTCAGGCGTTACCTCAAGGGCTGGTTCATGGGTATGTCATCAGTAAAGCTGTAAATGGTCCCATGTTCAGAAGAGCCCTGTACTTGGGATTTAATGATCTGTGTTCCAACAAGATTCTTTATAATTTTATCTTTGAATTTGCATTTTGTGAGTGAACTCCTATGAGACAAAGTAGTTTGCACTAGGATCTTAGAGAATCTTTCTGCCTCCCACCTTCTCACTTCCTCCCCATCAGCGGGTTCTCACCCACCTACTCTCTTGCTCCCTCATGCCAGAACACTGTCCCAGCCCCACACAGGAACCACTGAGGCCCTCCACCACCCGCCCTACCCCATCACAAGGAGAGATGGGGTCCAGGCATGTACCTTGTGTCTTCAGCCAGGGCTGCAACCATCCCCACTGCCTCATGAAGCCCCATGGGCATTCATCAGGTGACTCTGCTGGGGCGAGTTTCTTGCCCACCCCTGATCCAAGTACTAGTTGAGCCCTTTGAAGAGGTTTCAATCCCTTGGGGAATCACCTATTTGCTGTGGGTTGACCAGAAGACCCATGAGAAGGGACGGTGCCTGGTCCAATTTCCTCCCTTCCAGCTGACAGCTGGCAGTCAGTGGTCTGTGTGTGGGTGCCAAGTTACAGGGAGGGGCCCTTAGACATCTGTGAGAGCCTATGGTCACCCAGCGTTATCTATAACTACACAACTATAACTGACTGAGGCCGGTCATGTTCATGCACTGCTCTAAGTCCTTCATTTGAATTAACTCACCACCTTACAACCAGATGAGGAAAATGAAAGTGAAGTGAAAGTGAAAATCGCTCAGTCATGTCCAACTCTTTGCAACCCCATGGAATATACAGTCCATGGAATTCTCCAGTCCAGAATATTGGAGTGGTTAGCTGTTCCCTTCTCCAGGGGATCTTCCCAACCCAGGGATCAAACCCAGGTCACCCACATTGCAGGTGGATTCTTTACCAGTTGAGCTACTAGGGAAGTCCACATAGAGTAATTTGCCCAAGCTAATGCTCAAAATCACAGGAGAAAGGAAAAATGTTTCTATTTTAGGGTCTTTAGTGACACTTTTTTTCCTGCTTTTTGAACAAGGAGTCCTGCGTTTTCATTTTGTGCTGAGCCCTATAAATTGTGTAGCTAGCCCTGTTCCTTTTAGTGTGACTTGTGGTCACAAAGCCACCAGCAATGGAGGTGATATTGAAATCCCTGTAGATCTCCTCGGAACCTACCGTTAACAACTCTTGCTTTATCACTCTCAAGTCATGGGCCAGTAGGTTGTACAATGGTCCTCTCTGTTGTCTTAACCCTGACTCTTTGCACAGCTGAAAACGTCTTCTCATTTCTATGCACCATAAAATCTATTCACGTATCACTGGAAAATGGAAGTGGGAGAAGTGAGTATTGGCAAAGTGGGAAAAGAAATAAGACCATGTTGAAGCCATAGGAATAGATGCGAGAATAATCAAAAAGGCACCATTATGCACAGAAAGCAAGAGCGAAAGCTGCTTGGAAGTTGTGGGTCTTTCTAACTGCACCCAAGTGCCTTGCCAACTGTCAGCAGCACTGCCTGAGCAGATGGGCAGGTGCAAAATCGTGATGGTGAGGGACATCACAACAGCCCGGTGCCAGCCGTGTTTCTCTCACAAGGTGTCCTCGTCATCTGTTAAAGAGCTGAGCACTTTTATTAAGCATTTTAGAGATTTTCTAATCTATTCAAAGGGTTTAGATCTTACATTTCTGAACAGATGGTGAAAAGGGAGCATGTGTATGTTGTTGGAAATGTGTGAGGAGGCAGGAGGTGGGTGATGAAGCAGAGGTAATTTTAAGATATTGCGAGCAGGATCGAGAGGTACAGCAGTGGATGACCAGCTTTTCTTGCCCACCTCTTGTTTCATTTATGCTTTAGCTGTGTTCCATCTTTCAACTCTGTGGAATCCATACACAACATATAAAACCTTAAGCTTTAAACATGGATTCATGAAGATGTCAGTTCTCACTTTGGAGAACTGCTGATGGAGGCAGGGATCCTCTTAATTCTGGGTACTTGGCTTTCTGCATCCTTCATTGTTGAAGCATGGGGTAGGGGGAAGGACATGCAGCAGGAAGAAGAACTTTCACTCTCTCATGGCAAGAGGAAGAGGTTGTTTTGGGGGAGATTTTGTGAGGTCAGACAAAACTAAGCAGATGGATATGGAGTTCTCTTGGAAAGAATCAATTAAGCATGCTGTGGGCTTCTGTTTAACAAGTGCTTAACAAAATTCACCTGTTTATAATCAAATCTCTTGGCAAACTGAAAATAGAAGAAAACGTACTCAATCTGATCAAAGGATCTACAAATTAATCTAGAATTAACATAGTACTTGAGAATGATAAACTGAATGCTTCCCTCTGAGATGCGGATCAAGGCACGAATGCCTATCTTTATTATTTCTATTCAAAATTGGACTAGAGCGCCTAGTCAATTTATAAAAAATAATAGGCATGTGGATCAGAAAGGAAGATTTTTATTTTTTATTAAAAAAATCTTTATTTTTCAGATGACACCAATGTTTACATAGAAAATCCTAAAGTATCTATGAAACACCTACTATAATCAATAGGTGAATTTAGCAGATTGCAGGATGTAAAACCAAAATACAAATACACTACCATGTGTAAAATAGATGGCTAGTGGGAACCTGCTGTATAGCTCAGGGAGCCTGGCTCAGTGCTGTGATGACCTAGATGGGTGGGAAGGTGGTGGGGGGTGAGAGCGTGGCTCAAGAGGGAGAGGATATACGTTTACATATAGCTCATTCACTTCCTTGTGAATTCACTTTCCCAGCAGAAACTAATGTAGCATTGTAAAGCAATTAGAACCCAATTAAAAAAAAAAAAGAACCCATTGTATGTCTATATAATGCAGCAAATAAATGGAAAGTGAAATCGAAAAAAATTCCATTTACAATAATATCCCCCAAATTAAATACTTATGTAAAAATTTAACAAAAGATATTTTATACAGTTATGTCAAAAACTATAAAATATTGCTACAGTAATTAAAGAAGAGCTAAATAGATAAAGAGATATTGATTCACAAATTGGCCTCCCTACACACATGGCAAGGAGAGAATGAAGAAAGGGGCACATCACTCCAAACTAGGTGGCAAGTTTAATAAGCAGGGGAACTTCACTTACGCAGTCATTAGACGAGTAGATCTCCCCACCCACAGTAGAATCTTAAAAGTTTGTAAAGAGGCCTTACCGGGCTTCAGTCACGAGTACCATTGTGCTTGCGTGCTCAGTCACTCAGGCATGTCTGACTCTTTGTGACTACAGGGACTATATAGCCTCCCAGGCTCCTCTCTCCATGGAATTTCCCAGGCAAGAATACTGGAGTGGGTTCCATTTCCTTCTCCAGGGTTCTTCCCAACCCAGGGATCAAACCCTTATCTCCTACATCTCCTGTATTAGCAGGCAGATTCTTTACCACTGAGCCACCAAAGAAGCCCCATGTGTACCATCAGACAGTCTTAATAACAGCTTACACTCTCAAGACTGAGTCCTTGAAAATGGCTCCCAAGATAGAAATGGTGGGCAGAGTGGATATTCCAAGGACAGAAGAGGAGGTGAAGAGATTCGGATTGCTAAAGTTTATCTCAAGGATCAACCCACAGTCACATTTTCTTAATGACCTTCTCCAATGAGAGATTTAATGTTTTCATAGACTGAAGAATCCAATAATTTAAGATTGATTTTTCTTATATTATTCTATAGATTAGATGCAATCCATATAAAAGTTCTATAAGGCTTTTTGTAAAAATTTGAATGTTCTTTCTAAAATCTGAGCAAAAGACCTAGCATAGCCAAAACGATTGAAGTTTAAAAAAAAAGAGCAAAACTGAAGAACTCTCATTGCCTGATTTCCAGACTTACTATGAGGTCTTCAAAATTCTGATACTGGCAGAAGAAGTGTCCAACAGATTTATAAAACAAAATGAAGAGTTTAGAATTAGGCCTGCATGTATATGATCAATTGATTTTTATAAAACTGTCAAAGCAAGTCTATGAGAAAAGTTAAATTTTTAAAAATGAATAATACTGGGAAAACTGGATAAATGTATGGGGAAAAATGAACTTTTACCCGTAAATCATACCACTTCCCAAAATTATTTTAAACTGAGTCATAGACTTTATATAAAGTTGAAGCTATAAAGCTTTTATAAGAAAATGTTGGAGAGTATCTTCATGATTTTAAGTGCTGAGAAAAGATTTACTAGAGGGACTGAAAAATTACTAAATATAAAATAAAAAAATTGATAAATTAACACTCCTACCCACTGAAAACACATTTATAAAATGAAAAGATAAGCCAGAGACTGGGAGAAGGTGTTTGTAATACATATAGCTAACAAAGGCCTTGTATCCCGAATGTATAAATAACTATGACTGAATAACAAAACCACAAACATTCTATATAAAATGGGTAAATGACTTTAACAAACACCTCACTAAAGAAGATAATCACATGACCAATAAGCATGAAACACTGTCGACATCACTAATCAGGGAAATATAAACAACTGCAGTATGATCTTGTGGAGGTACCGTTAGCCCTTCTGTGAGCATGATGAATGAATGCAAGCATGCTAAGTCACTTCAGTTGTGTCCGACTCTTTGAGACCCCATGGACTGTAGCCCACCAGGCTCCTCTGTCCATGAGATTTCTCAGGCAATAATACTGGGACGGGTTGCCATTTCCTTCTCCAGGGAATCTTCCCAACCTGGGGATCAAACCCTGGTCTCCTGCATCTCCTGCATTGCAGGCAGATTCTTTACCCACCTGGGAAACCCCTTCCCTCCCCTTGCCTTTCCATAATTAAAACCTCAAATTCTCATAGTTTCTGGAGGAAGGAAATTGATCATTTTAAACTACTTGTAAATATATAGTGTAGAGGAATAGAATGTCATGCCTGGTTTCGAAAATATTTTCAAGAGGCTTTTACTTTTTTGCCTTTGTAACAGAGAATGTGTGAGCTCCTTTACTTTTGACTCACTTTCTAGAAGTTCTGGTCTCTTCTTAGTCCTTGGATTGCATTTTAACTTCTGTCTGAAGTCAACAACGTCTCCTTAAAAACAAGTCAAATGTCTTCCATGGTTGTTGAGTTGGCAAGGGGGACTGAAAGCCAGAGTAGTTCTCTAAAAAATGAAGCACGTCCAGAGTTTCCTGGTTGGAGTCCTTCTATGGAAATTCTGGCTCCGCTCTCTCTACACGTGTTGGAGGACAATTTATAGCAGTCAGTACAGCAGCCAGGAAAAGATTTAGGTTTTCTCTCTCCCATGCACATAGCATGATTACTTGGATTAACTGAAGACTAATTTTTTTTTCCATTTGGCCAAACTTGAACACGTGAGAAAATCAAACAAATGAAAAAAAAAAAAATCAGTGACCAAGTTAGCAAAGAAAAACAGCCTTCAGGTGACATGTTAGCAGGCTGCTCCGCTCCAGATGCCAAATCGAGGGACCAACCAGGTGGTCTCCACCAGGTGGTTCCTAAACACGGAACGATCTAAAGAGTGAGGTTTTGGTGTTGGGGGTCTGACTTTCTTTAAGCTACAGTGGAGTCATAGTTGGAGTAGGGCTGGAAGGTAGCTTTTCGTTCTTTACCATGTGCCCATTATGATCCCACTTTGGAATCGGTATTCAATACTGAACCACTGTAGAATGTACCAGCAGAGTCGGCCCCAAGATGCACCTGCTTTCATACAACCAACAAGTCCTTCTGGATGTTGAGCAAAAGTTCATATGACTTATTATGTAACGTATCACTGTCCTTCTCCATTGGGCTAAAGAGAGAAATGGTTCTCTCTGAAAGTATATTCATCTGAATCAAATAAAATGGCCTTTATCCAGAGGCCATTGTCGCATAAGCTGAACCATCTGCCATCATGCTGAAACACCAGAAGTAGAGTTTTCACTACCTAAAAATTCCTATCATGTAGTATTTGTACCGAATTTCATGAGCTGAGTCAGGGGCTACACCCTTGCCCCCTTGTGCAACATGAGCTCATTTACTTGTGTTGTAAACATAATTCTCTTTACTTTCAAGTTTCATTGGTTTGGAAGACAAGACAAGGACGAGGAAAAGAGCAGATTGAAGAAGACAGGTAGGCATTATCTGCCAGGATATAAGCTTCATGAAGGCAAAGACTTGGCCTGTTTTGTTCACTGCTGAAATACTAGGATCTAGAATAGTCCTAGGCTTGGAGAAGGTGCCAAGCAAATACTTGCTAATTAATGAGAGCAATGGAAAGCATCGGCTTTTACAGACCACCTGCTAAGGAATAGTAGGAAAAAGAAGAAAAGAGAAGGAAAAGACAGAAGAGATCTCCTACAGCACTAATGATGATGATAGGATGGCTGTTTATCATGATAACTTTAAATCATCAAGACATCAGAATAAATAGAAATTAAAATGCATTCATTATCCTCCTTTCAAGGCACAGAAGAAAACACAAAATACCTGAAAAATATTTTCCAAAAATAAGATTGCAATTGTTTTAAATTGTTAAAATCTCAGGTTTTCTAAATTTTACATTTCCACGTACGTAGAATACAACTTAGCCCAATGACAACAGATTTGCAAAGCTGATAGATAAGTTGCCATATTAGCAAAGGCACACAGCACACCTGTCCCTCTGCTCCATCCCCTTCTTACAGCTAGAAGGATCATATCCTCTGAGTCCCACAGTCCCCTGGGATTTTGCAGATGCAGCTCAAGGTAATGTGGCCGCTCCTGAGAGAGGTGGGCGACCCCATGGGACTGAAGCTTTTTCTGAACTTCACTTGTATAGAGCAGCTTCCTGATTCTTTTTTAAGCAATGTGGAAATGATGCCGCTTGGAAAGCCAGGCACCAGAAGTAGGGAAATCTACCCAGAGTGAAGCCACAGGTTTGCCTGGTTTTATATTTGCTCTCAGCTTGGCTTTCTCTAAGAAATGCTGAGACTTTTTAAAGGAATTTTGAAAGGAAAAGTTTAAGGTTAAAAAAAAAAAAGCCAACCTATGAATGATTTTCCAACCTCTGGAAAGAGTAAGCAGAAATCAGAACCTACGAAAAACCCAAGATCCTTCACAGAACACAGACAGGCAATCACCCTACGTGTGCATCCTCGGCCTACAACAAGCCTCTCTGTTGACTCTTTGGGCAGGTCCACCAACAGCTTGGTGTTTCACAGACAATCAAGGAAAAAAAACCTGTATTAAAAAGAAATTTCCTGAATAGCAAGTTTATATGAATTATCCCTATGTATATTTACTTACAATCTAAAAATATCCTTTGGGAAATTTTAGAAATCAAGTGTTTATTTAATTGTCTGAAAGTGGAATAAAAGAAGGGGTGAGCTGGAGGACTCCTATGGATGTGTGGTCCAGCCACTCTCAGCTTCAGTATTTCCATGATGGGGAGGGCCAGTGCTTGTGTGCATGCTAAGTCGCTTCAGTTGTGTCCGACTCTTTGCCAGACTATGGACTGTAGCCCACCAGGCTCCTCCGCCCGTGGGATTCTCCAGGCAAGAATACTGGAGTGGGTTGCCATGCCCTCCTCCAGGGGATCTTCCCCACCCAGGGATCGAATCCACATCTCTACGTCTCCTGCACTGGCAGGTGAGTTCTTTACCACCAGCTCCACCTGGCAAACCTGGGGAAGGGCAGAGTGGAGACTAACTTTCTGGAAGCCATTTCTTCAGGAACCTGGGGTGCTAGGGTGGAAGGACAAAAAGGATTGGGGTGATCTTAGAGTGAGATCCTATCACCTAACTCTGAAAGTTGGGAGGGAAAGAGCAGCCCCTTGGTGCCAAGAAAGTGATTAGAACAGTTGGAGATGTCGTAGGTCTCTGTGGCTTTGGTCTGCTAGCACCTTCTCTCCTTGAGGGGGGCGGGGGAGGCATGCAGGGATGTCTCTCACACTCCACATGATCGTAGAGGGGCTAATTGTAGGCTCTCTGTGTCTTAGCTTGAGGTTCCCAGAAGCAGATCTTGATACAAGGTTTCAGGTGCAAGTAGTTTGTTCAGGGAGCTTCCCGGGTGGCGCCGCTGGTGGTGAAGAACTCGCCTGCCAATGCAGAAGATACAACAGACTTGGACCCCTGGGTGGGGAAGATGCCCTGGAGGAGTGCATGGCAACCCACTCCAGCATTATTGTCTGGAGAATCCCGAGGACAGAGGAGCCTGGTGGGCTACAGTTTAGGGGGTCACAAAGAGGCGGACAGGACTGAAGTGACTTAGCAACACAGTTTGTTCATGAGGCAAGGCCAGCCAAAACTGGTAAGAGAGTGAGGACCTGAGACAAGAGAGGCAAGGAATTCAGCCAAGGTTGTGTCTTTAAGCCAGTGAGCTCTGTGGGCATGGAGCTGACACCACCTGGGGAACCCATGGTTGGCCCACATGCAGGGCAAGAGGACGGAGGTCTTGCTCCACCAACTGCCTGGTTGTGGGCAGACGGCAGGCACTTCTGGCCTACCTTGCTTGAATGCCAAAGCCCTCAGGCAAAGAGAAGCAGGGCCTGACACTTAGATGTGTAGCAGGTGAGCACTGGAAGGGACAGGGCCAAGGGGATAGGGTGGGGATAACTGACAGCATCTGCTATACCCTCCCTCTTTGCCTGCTAGAAGCCAGTTCCAGCAGAGCTCACATGGCTAGTCTGGCTCGGGTGCATGACCAGTGAAGGGCCAATGCAAATCCTTCCCTTTTTTCTGTTCATGGAAAGATACATGCTCTCTTTCCACTGTGGTTGCTGAGTGAGGCCAGGGCAGCCTAGAGTTGCCATTAAGGCCCCTAGGAAACCTTATTTGCAGGAGGAAAGAATGAGGCCAATAGACAGGAGAAAAAGATGGAAAATAACTGAGAGAAGAGTCACAATATTTTCATCTGAACCCTTGGATCCAGCTTGACCTGAAGCCAGCTTCATTTCTGGACATCTTAAATATGAACTGATACATTCCTTTTGTTTTCTTGCTTTAGCCAGTTTTTATTTGTAAGCAAAAGTGTTTAGCCTAATATAAGAATGGCTTACTATGCCATCTCCTTCCTGTTTAATACATATACACACAAGGGGGTTGGATTTATCCCTGAAACATATACCTGCTAGAAAGCTGAGCTTGTTGCCTCTGATGCCATCTGAGAGTAATGAAGCAGTGTAGCCCAAATTGAAAGTGGTGGGGGGTTGCCTCTGTGACAAAGAGTGTCCCAAGCAAGGAAAAGCATGCCCTGGAAAGGAACCCAGAAAATACAAACTTTCATTCCATCCCTTTTTACAGAGTACATGCTTGAGAGCCGTCGAAGCAGAAAAAAATAATTCCAGTTCCCTAGTTGTGGAGAGGACAGAGCCTACGCAGCCAGTTGGAGGGAACTCAGGCGAAGCAGATGGGGGTGTCGAGTCAGGCAGAGAGCAGGGCAGGGCTGAGGACACGAATGTGCTTACTGCACGGAAGCATGTTTGCAGACAGTGGAGATCGGGGCAGAGAGAAACAGCCGCAGGATAGGACAGCTGAGAAGCCACCCAGGGCGCAGCCCCAGGGCCTGGCCAGGCACTCAAGGGGCATAGCATGGAGCAGGTGCTGGTTCCCCAGGAGCTAGCACTGTGCTCCTTGGTGGAGGACACCAGAGTGCAAACAGTGGCAGGGAACAGCGAGGGTATGACCAGCCTTGGCATGACCCTAGACAGGCTGCCAGGAGAGGTGAGCACACTAGGGGTCAGGAAGCACCAGTGTGATGGAGCCAGTCCTTCACAGCTCCCAAGAGTCAAGTGCAAAATGTTCAGGAATTCTGTGAGACAATCATTAAACATGGCAATTATTAAAGTTCAATCATTCGTTAATTAAAGAGCTTACTCAAAGCAATAAATACTCAAAACTTGTCAGTTCCTAATTATTTTACTGCATTTTATTATTAGCTATGCTCTTGAGGTTATTGAAATGTTTGTGCCTACACAGAGGGATACTGTCTAACAGTATTCCTCTGCTCACCTCTTCTTAACCCTGTGTTTGGTGGCATCACATTGGGAGCTGAAAATCTGCTGGGATAAGAATGGAAATTGCAAATGCTACAAATCAAGGCTTAACTTACTGTTTTATCCATGTTCAGACTTAAGAATGTGATGAAAAATGCTAATGAAGCATGCTAATGAGGCAAACTAAAGTTAAATACATGTCCTGTGCGGAGCCATAGCGTCGTGAATAGCATCAAACATCGAGGGAATATTCTTCCAGCATTGGCAACCTGCAACCTGATTCAGCAAAGAAGTCACTCACATGCATCGACCAGACATGTTGGTTTGCTTTTATCATACTCGACAGAAACAAAGATATCAGTTAGCATTCGTGTTAAGGACTATTCTTGTCTGTTCATTACAAGCATTAAACAAATTGGTGATAACTGTAGGTTGACTATAGATACAAAATTTCAGCAAAAAACAAAAGAGCCCTCTGTGAAAATAAATTGACTCTATGAATTTAGGAAGCTAGAATATTGCATTTTATTGTTATTATTAAATCTTCTGCCATATATCCTTTATATCAGTAAAATTTAAAATAAATTTATGTGTGTATGCAGGCTTCCTGGGTAGCTCAGCTGGTAAAGAATCTGCCTGCAATGCAGGAGACCCTGGGTCAAGATGTTCCCCTGCAGAAGGGATCAGCTACCCACTCCAGTATTCTTGAGCTTCCCTGGTGGCTCAGATGGTAAAGAATCTGCCTTCAATATGGGAGACCTGGGTTCAATCCCTGGGTCAGGAAGATCCCCTGGAAGAGGGCATGGCAACCCACTCCAGTATTCTTGCCTGGAGAATCCCAGGGACACAAAGAGTCAGACATGACTGTGCAACTCAGCACAGCACAGCACACATGTATATGAACACACATACATTCTTTCTGGAGAGCCAGTTGTTAACCCTTTACAACAGACCACTGGGTTCGGGACATCTTCCCCTTCTCTATCTGGCTTGCTGGAAAGGCCAGGAGAGGAAAGGAGTTTGCTTGAAAAGGGAGCTCCACTTCTGCCCGGCGTGAAGTGAGCATTCTTGTAGAATAAGAACATTCAGAGCATTTACAACACAGACATGAAGACCACAATAGGTTTAAAGACCCCAGCAGACGCAGGACTAACTGCAGGGAAGGTGTGCCCGCCTCCCCACCCCCACACACGGCTTGCGTTTGCTCGTGCCCCACCCCCTACGTTCTTCCTTTGTGCTTTTAATTCAAGTCACATGTGTAACTCGAGAATTTATAAATTACAAAAGGTCTTTCAAACCAAGTTAACATGTAAATATAAAATATAATGTTAAATTCCCATCATTAATATTGAAGAGTAAGTCAATATTTGATCAAAATCACCTCCGGGGAATATGTCTTTCTGCCTGGTTTTATGCCTTTCTGCCTTGCAGACTTATTCAATTATTATTTAATTACCTGGTTAAATGTCATGGCTTACAAAGCAGGGATTATATTAATAATAACATGAGGTTTGTTTTAAACCAGCCCATACATTAGATAGAGCTGATTTTGTTTGACCGTCTCACAGAGCACAGGATTTATGTTATTCTTCTGCACCTGGTTTTGAATGAATTGATGCTATTTAAGCTTTCCCTCCTCCCTTTCCCCTTTAAAAAATCATCCTCTTGTATTTGTCATATTTTTCCAGTCTTTCAGCTATTCTCCACCCCGCTTCTCCACCCTCCCCCCACCACTGCACCCTGGGAGTCTTATTTCCACTTAAATCAAATACCTTAACAAAGGATTGTGCCTGAAACACAGTAACAAAACCAAGACGCTGGGTCATGGAGGACTATCTCTTCTCAAAAGAAGGTGGGGCCCCACGCAGAGCAGTTTCTGAGCCAACACCTTCCGACTGAATGGTTTGCTGCTTAATTCATTGCTATAAAGTTGCTATAGCAACCGTTCTATCAGAAGGATTTGTTGGCACCTAGATGGACTTTATTTCTTCTACATTGGGAGAGGGGAGGGACGACAAAGTCTAATGAGAGGACTGAGTGACAGACGATCACTCCCCTTTCGACTTCACCACTCTGGACCACATTTGGGGTATTTTGTGCATGGCCTTTTGTCAATCCGATGTGGAGTAGAGATGGGGGGAGCGGGGACAGACCCAGGAGGGCCGAGGGGAAGGCTGGAGGAACAGCTGAATGAGGTGGGCCACGCACGCCTTTTGTCCTGCACCATCTGCGTGCTGTGGTTTTGGGATGGAGCCAAAAGAACGTTACCTGTATTGTGCCTCTCAGAGCTCCCCCACACACACCCTGTCCTGCCCCAGACACAGGGGCCTCACGTGCAGTGACAGGGCCATCACAGCCTGGCAAATCAACTGCTTGAACATTTGGCTTTATGAATATTGAGCAAAATTCTTCAAATAAATTATGAAAATGACTAAGAGAACAGACATCTGAATCCCATTGCAAGCCTAGGGCCACTGATTTGTAATGCTAAACACGGTAATAGTGGGATAAATGAGGGATACGTTTCAAAATAGCTGGTGACCTTGGAAAACTGGCTGTACTGTGAGGAGTCCTAATTACAACTGCTCATAAAGAACCCCAGGGCCAGGGATGCCAGGCCACAGAGCTGAATGGAACATACGAGAAACATGTATCCAAGCGGTGCCTCTTCACATACTGAACATAAAAGAATGCAGCCTTGAAAAACTATAATTTCCAAAGTATCATAGAGCCTTTCAGGAAGTCAGTTGGCAATAGATATCAAAATCCTTAAAATTTCCAATAAGTTTTGACTCAGCAGTTCTACCTATGCAGCTTTGTCTTAGGGTAATAATCACAGATACATAATGTACAGAGTCTTAACAATGGAAAAGTCAGTTGCAATGTATATAGCTACATACCTTTCTGAATGTGCAACCACAGGGAACTGGTTAAATTATGGTATATACATGTAGCAGAGAACCTTGTTGCCGTTAAAAATGATTCTGAAACAGCATTTTTTTAAGAAGATTTATTTACTTATTTTTTGACTGCGGCACATCTTTGTTGCTGTGCTCAAGCTTTCTTTGGTTTTGGCGACCTGGGGCTACTCTTTCTTGCGGGGAATGGTCTTCTCGTTGTGGCAGCTTCTCCTGTGGTGGAGCACAGGTTCTAGGTGGGTGGACTGCAGGAACTGCAGCACGTGAGCACAGCAGTTGTAGCCTGAAGGCTCTAGAGCGCAGGATCAGTAGCTACGGCATGTGGGCTTAGTTGCTCCAAGGCACGTGGGATCTTCCCGGACCAAGGATGGGACCAGTGTCTCTTGGATTGCAAGGCGGATTCTTAACCACTGGACCAGGGAAGCCCCAAAGCAGAATTTTTGACAATAAGCTACTGAGGAAAGAAAAAATGGAAACAGTGCTGATAATATGCTACTGAAGGAAAAATGGGTTACAATGGAATACGTATGGCAAATTCCACTTTTAAGATCATATAATGCATAAAAACAGTTGAGGTACAATAAAATGTTGATGGCTGTTAATTCCATGGAGTAGAATTATGGGTGATTTTACTATTTTCTTTTTTCAGTTCAGTTCAGTCACTTAGTCGTGTCCGACTCTTTGCAACCCCATGAATTGCAGCACACCAGGCCTCCCTGTCCATCACCAACTCCCAGAGTTCACTCAGACTCACGTCCATTGAGTCAGTGATGCCATCCAGCCATCTCATCCTCTGTTGTCCCCTTCTCCTCCTGCCCCCAATCCCTCCCAGCATCAGGGTCTTTTCCAATGAGTCAACTCTTCGCATGAGGTGGCCAAAGTATTGGAGTTTCAGCTTCAGGATCAGTCCTTCCAATGAACACCCAGGACTGATCTCCTTTAGGATGGACTGGTTGGATCTCCTTGCAGTCCAAGGGACTCTCGAGAGTCTTCTCCAACAATACAGTTCAAAAGCATCAATTCTTCGGCGCTCAGCTTTCTTCACGGTCCAACTCTCACATCCATTATATTTTCTGGCTTTTCAACAATGAGTATGTTTTCTTGCTGTTCTAAAACAAAGAAAATATATCTTGTTACATTTCTGTCCATTAATTATTTCTGTAATTTTTATCTGTGTGATTTTAGGAGAGGGAAATTCTGGCCAGACACTCCAGCTTCATGTGTCCTGATACGCTCACATCCACTATGGGAATCAATGGGACATGGATGTCCAACTTCTCTTTAAAGCCAGGAGATGTAGTAGCAGACCTCTCCACCAGTAAGACTTGGTTCTGAGATCCTAGTTCAGGAACTCCCATGTTTTCTGCTAGAAACAAATTGCTAGATACAGGCCCGAAAGGCAGGGGCAGGAAGAAATGGAAAGGTTTCTACAATCAGAGCAGAAAGCATTATAAATGTTGTATAATTATAAAATAAGAAGATTGATTTTATAGCTGAGTCATAGAAAAGAGCCTCTTAATTAAATAGACAAATCTAATACAATATGGGCTTCCCTGGTGGCTCAGGTGGTAAAGAACCTGCCTGCAATGCAGGAGACCCAGGTTTGATCCCTGGGTCAGGAAGATCCTCTGGAAAGAGAATGGCAACCTACTCCAGTATTCTTTCCTGGAAAATCCCATGGATCAAGGAGCCTGGTGGGCTACATACAGTCAATGCAGTTGCAAGGAGTCAGACAGGACTGAGAGGCTAACATTTTCACTTCAGTTCATAATACAATATGATACCCTCCAGGGCCTGACCTGGGCAGGAGGACCTCCTGAGAACGCCTGAGAACGCCTCCCTTCCCCTCTATCTGGGCATCACCAGGAGTCAGGAAAGTTATAAACAATATCCATCCTCTTCCTGCATCTTTCTCCCACCCCATTATTGGCAATCAATCAGTCAATCAAACAACTGGAGTTTGCACTAGAGCTGGAACCCATTGGCCATTCCTGGCCACACTGCATCTTCTTGAGTCTGATTACAAAGGACCATATTTTTAACTTGCCAGGCTTGTTGTCCATTGTGACAAATACACTGCATAGAATCTAGGACACTTTTACAAATCAGATGTTCCAGCACTTGCAAAAGGCAGTGCATTCATTATATTTATTATTCTTGGAATAAAAAATTATATAATAGGTTTATCCTAACTTCCTATGATCCCTGAATAGGGAATATAGTATGTATCCAGTATCTTCAGTGGTTACTCTCATTCGTCACATGTGCTTATATTAACCTTGGCAGCACGTGCATAAGCTTATTACATTAATAGAGTTAAACATGAACGTGATTTCAGAAAAATTAATCTATCCTTGGAAGGAGAGCATCATCACCTTCATGTAAACAAGTTCCTCTGCAAACAATGCCCTTTACTTTGGCAACGTGTCTTTCCTGCCATCTGCCTTGCAAAGCACTTGCCAGAGTTATAATAATAACTGAGTTACAGAGGGAATTAAGTGTAATGGAGGGGAAGGAAACTGATTGCTTAATTTTTATTAACAGAAAGGGAGAAAACTGTGGCACCCTGCCGTGAACCGAAATGAAACAAAGAGAAAGATACAGAGAGAGGACTCCAGGTGGCAGGAAGGTTCCTGAACAAATATTAGCAACCCTATTGGGAGACTGAGAAGAGGCCAGTATGCTGGTGGAGCAGAGAAAGTGGTAGGAAAGAGAGGGGCACAGCCCAGGGCTGAAGTGATATGACTCAACACATCAAAAAAGGAAACGGACGCTGGGAGACCACAGCTTCTTCTGGAAAGAATTATTTAATTCTCACTGCATTCTGCTTGTCCACAAGGCAAGGTTACATGTCTTCACCAGCGTGAAGTTGGAGCCTAGGATGTGTGCCGGTGTGTGTGTAGAATAAGTGACTTCGAATTCCTGCCCTGCCATCATCAAAGAGTCTACAAATTATGATAGAGAGGGTGTGGAGAAAAGGGAGCCCTCCTACACTGTTGGTGGGAATGTAAATTGGTGTAACCACTCTGGAGAACAGTCTGGAGATTCCTTAAAAAACTGAAAATAGAGTCACTGCATGACCCAGCAATCTCACTCCTGAGCATGTATGTGGAGAAGAAAAAAACTCTGATTTGAAGATATATGTGTCCCAATGTTCACAGTAGCACAATTTACAATAGCCAAGATATGGAAGCAATCTTATTGTCCATCAACAGATGAATGGATAAAGAAGATATGGCACATACGTATATACGATGGAATAATACTCAGTCTTACAAGAGAATGAAATATTGCCATTTGCAGCAACATGGATGAACCTAGAAATTATCATACTAGGTGAAGTAAACCAAAGACACATATTATATGAAATCACTTATATGTGGAATCTAAAAAATAGTACAAATGAATTTAGTTACAAAATATTTTCACAGATGTGGAAAAGAAACTTATGGTTGCCAATGCGGAAAGAGGGGGGCGGGCAAATTAGTAGCACGAGATTAACAGATAATACATACCACTATGTACAAAGCATGTAAACAACAAGGATTTACTATACAGCACAGGGAACTATATTCAGTATCTTAAAATAAGCTGTAACGGAAAAGAATCTGAAGCTGTATACTTGAAACTAATACAGTATTGTATGTCAAAAATTTTTTAAAAGAAAAACACACACCAGAAACATTTTTTGCCCTGAAAGCGTGTAACAATTTGGACAATTCATGGGGGTCATTCAGACCTCACTAGGACCCTCCTGCATCCTCTGAGCAATTGGGTTGTGGATGGTGGATTAGCCCGAGGCTGCCTGAGCTGAGTTGTATCCCCTGCTCATCCAACAAGGAGACCCCCTCCACCTTCCTGCGAAGCCAGTTTTCCTCCTCTTTCAGGGGCAGCTGCTAGGCCTCTAACCTGCTGTGATGCCCTGGAACTAACCCTCCTCTGGGTATCGGTTTCACTTGTTTGGGCTGAGGGATGCAGGCCGGCTGTTGGAGA